>NC_054055.1:83867860-84176017 GCF_017639655.2 Falco naumanni | reverse complement strand
GCTTAACTATAGCTCTAGTAAACACATATTCCTGCAAAAGAGGGACAAGAGATGAAGTCCCTTCTAAAGTCGTCTAAGCTCCTGAGATGGGAGAGAGGTGGTGTCTGTGCTGTTCCACTATATTGTACACACATGCTCCACCAGGGCACTTTCAGGCCTTAGTGCTTACATGAGACACAGCAGTCTGTTCATAGCAGCAATCTGGTGTGTGTATACTCAGCCCTTCTGTTCAGGTTAAACTCTGTGTTCACCCCAGCAAAATGTTTGATCTGTTCCCATGTCTGTCCCTGCCATCCATGGTGTATTCCTGCTCAGCATATACAACTATTACATTTTCTGCGCAGAACCACACTTTCTTCATGAAGAGCTGGTGACAGAAAGGACTGCCAGTAGGATCAGCTAGCACTGGTTCAGAGTTGAGCAGAAATGAGTGTTTGACCCTCAGAAAGTACTGGTTTGTGACCAGGCATCATATTCTAATGATAACAACAGATTTGTTCTTTGTTCATTGCCTCTGCAAAAACATGGCGGTTCCTGGTACTCATCTGGAAATGACCAAATTGCATCAGTGCCCTAGTCTATGGTCTCCTTTTCTAGATTCACATGTACATCAGCCACCAGGAGAGACACTACCAAGTAAAGAAAAAAGAAATTTCATAACTGGGAAATAAACTGTTGGGAGAGATTTCTTCCTAGTGATAAGCAGTTAATTGTTGGCTTATATATATTCTAAAATGAAAGGTTAAAGAACACGTTTTGTCTGCTAGTAACTATTTTTTACTGAACAGTTCAGCTCTTTTTTTTCCATTCCTGCAATTTCTTTAACTCCAAGAATAGCCTGAGACCATGAACTCTCCATGTTGATAACACCTTGATGGGAGAAAGACAGATTTGTCTTTATGATTTAAATTCTGTAATGGGGACAGAAGGAAAATATGTAAGTATTCTCAAAAGGCGATTCATTCTTTATGCAGATTGTATCAGACATGTTCTTGAAACCCTTTGTCCTCTGTGAAAACAGAATGTGAAAGAAACCAAGGTGAAAGAAACCAAGAAGGTATGGAGGGCTGATCCCATAAAGGACCTATGCACATAATGTAGCCTGTAACTGAAATACAGGTGCCTAAGTGCAAAGCTGCATACCTGAAGGTGTCCACCTCATCTTGTATGTCATAAACTTTTTACTTTATTATTCTTCAACTGGCTGAAACTGTGCATCTGCTCATGCCCAGAAATGCCTCAATCCTGAGAAAGCTGAGCAGAGGGACACCTATCCCATCTTTAACCCAGTGGCTATGCACTCAATACTTACTTCCCCAGAGAGATCTATGCTGCTAAGTATTATCACAGCGCATCTGGCATGTAGGATCCAAACAGAATGGAGCAGAAACCTTACTTTTATTTTAAGACTTGGCAGGGGCAGGTGGCAGGGGCAAGTGCCTTCTGTACAATAGCCTACTGGCTCAGTAGCTTACCCTTCACTCACAAGGCTGTACCAAAGTGATTCACATCCACACCTTCCCCAACAGGGAACCAAAATCACCAAGTTAAAAGCTGATCTGGGAAGAAAAGAGCATCTTAACATAGCTGTCAGCTTCTGAACTTAATTGCATCGTGTCCTAAATTATACCAATTGGGACAGGGAGTCCCAAGTTCCCACACACACTGGATTCCCCTTTATGGCAGTTTCTGTGGCAACGGGTGCTGTCATTGTCCTTGGTCACCTACCACGTCCCTGCTCTGTGCCAAGTCACACAGCGGTCCAAGATGGCATGGATAGCTGTACTGATGAGCTTTCAACAGCCTGGGATCCCTGACCTAGAGCTTGATTCTTTCTTCAGATCAATATTTGTTCAGGGTGGTGCAGTTAAAACAGGACAAATCAGCGCGTATTCTAGGCCACCAAATGTCTTAAGGATACTCCAGTTTACCAACCAAATAAAAAAGCATTTTACTATCAGAATTAAAACCAGATAAACATATACACACATATATATATATATATATGACCCCATATGTTTTTCTCTCCTTCTGCAGCCTTTTTCTTATGTTTTCCTGAAAACGGAGTAATTAATAATATGGGTGGTGTTTGCTCATTGCTACACCATTATAGAAAAGGTGCCCTGTAATAAATGACTTCTCTGAAACATTAAATATCCGGACAACTAACTGTCAAGGATTTTCCATGCACAGATGGGAGCTGCAGAAGAGCAGATCTGTGGGGTCTGAATCTCATGCAGCACAAAAGGAGCCCTTTCATGTTACATGAAAACACCCTGCAGTGTTTGAAATTAATTCCTTTGGATCAGGGGGAATCAATTTTGGTCAAATTGCCTTCAATCAAATGACTAATGGTTTTGTTAAAAATCTCATTGTCAGTCTTGAAGAGAGATGTTGATCTGGATAAGCTGTGCTGAGCTTCCCTTCGCTCTCTCCACTCATCGCTTGAGAAAACTCTTCAGAAAAACATCCCGTGCAGCATATTATGATGTTATCATGTGTTAGCACATCTCATTCACAGAGCTATCCAATCTGATTTTAAATTGCACGTAAATCTTCAACTAAATATAATCCAGATTTCATATTGCTTTATTATTTTCTTCCTCTATACCTGTTCCCAGAGCGTGTTCAATAAGATCATATTATTCCTTCCTCTATCATGAATATGCATTATGTTCAGGTTTTCATTTTGGGATCTGGGATGGGCAAAGCTAGTGGGGTTTCTTGTGAAATCTGGTTGAACGGAGGTTTCTTAATTTTCTAAAATTCAATATCAGGCCAATTCCACTTCTTTTTATCTGATCAGATTTTGGTGTGGCATTAGATTAAAAAAGTGCTATTGTGGAGTGTAACGAATTACTTCTGTTCAGTTGTGATGAACGTTATTTGCCCTTTGTGTGCAGGTCTTCCATTAGATCCAGCAGGTTTTGCCTTGGATAATAAGGAAGGGATTATGTGAGAGGTAAGTTGATTATTCAATAATTCCCCAGGAAAAAATTCTGAAGTAAATTCAGGTGATAAACACCATCTGTGTAGGGAAGAACAGTCTGTGAATGGATATGGTAAATCTCTTATATGTGTGTGTGCAATATGTTCTCTGTATCCCAAGCTGAGGTAGTCAGATCAACTGCCTAAGTCAGAAATCTTCTGCCCCCAGCCCACCTCCAGGCAACAGAGCACTTGACTGTATCAGGGACATGCAATACTTTATTTCCAGATCTTTCTTTGGGTTGAGCAGAGTAAAAATAGTAAGCTTTGAGTGTCTCTGAACACTGTCCTCGTTGCTGGTGACCTCCAGTCTTTTCTTGTTTACTAGTGCAGCTCACTTGAGGGTGTCTTCCCCAGATTTCCTTTGAGTTATTCTGGTGATTTGCTTGCTTCTCTGCACAGCTTCTCACATCTCTATGTCAAGATCGCCATGGGTAAGATTCTTTTGAAGACTTTTTTTTTTTTCCTTCTTCATTTTTTTTTTCTAAATGTACATATGCAATGGGAAGCTGGTGCCAGGCTTTGGCTATGCATCGTTTCTTCATATGAACTATGCAACAGCCAGAAGATGCTCCAGACTAAGTTTTCCAGTATGTCGTGATGTCCACTGGTGGTTTCACTATTTCAGTGCTGGACTGTCAAGTGGAAAATCTCCACTGCTCTGTTCCTTGAGAATTTTGGTTATTGGTGGCCTCCAAATTCTGCCCATGATGGTTAGGGAAGGCAGACTTTGTGATCTGGGGATTACACTAGGCCTGGTGCTTTGAAGGGCTCGATGAAGTGGTAACTGGCCTGACTGCAGTGCAGCACATAGCACTTTTTTTAGCTAACCAACCTGCTATGTTAGCCTTCACAGGCTCTGCTGCTGCACAATATACAACATACACACAGAGAAATTTAAGAAAGACTGGTTTATTCTTATGCAGATTAGCTATAAAGAATGCAAAGAATGATGTAGTGAGACTTGCAGCATTGTAACTGACTGTATAAGAAGCGAACAATGGAGAACTGGGCCCTTGATATTTCACGTAATGCCTTGTTGAGTCCAGACTTAGTACCACAATCAACTTTATACTGCACGTGTGGTTGTAGTGCATGAAACTGTTTACTGCTGGTTTAAATCTGCTTTCTCCAAGGTAAAATTACAGTAGGAGAGATGGGATGATGGGATGCATATCTTTGGCTGTTTTTTCCAAATGTTAGGGAAGTTGATACAAATTTTCTTTAAAGTTTGATCGTCTTTCTTCCTTTGATTGAAGTTAGTAATTGTAGATAATGCTTCTAAAGGGCTGTGAAACTGATCCAAACTGGCTAGTAACACAGAGAATGGAAAAGATTTGGAAACGGAAATGTCATGAGATTTTTTTTTTATCAGTGTGGCAAACTCTTTTTGAACTGATATATTTTGATTTACCTTATCAAAGGTTTAAAAAGCATAGTGATAACTAGCTCATCGCTTAGACATTTTCAAGATTAGTAAGTTATCTTAAAACTTTCTGCATTATCTCCACACTTCAGTTCACCAAGCTTTCTGCATCTGAACGTTTTAGAGAGGCTTCAAATAATTTTCAGGGGGCTTACTTAAAATTCAGTGCATGCTATGATGAAAGCTAGCTTTTCTGCAATGGTTTTGGAGTGACCAAGTAACCTACTGACTTGCATTATAGTACACAGTTCATGACATTCTGTCCTCATGAATCACTGAAATTGCTCTTTCCAGTCATGCCCAAGGCTGTCCTGCCTACCCCTTTCTACACCTCTCACCGAGAGCTGCTTGTATTACCCTGATTTGCACAAGACACCATCTAACTAATTCTTTTCCAGCATTTGGGGAGTGGTGGCTTCTCTCATCTAAGCTCACACACATGCTTTGAGGCAAAAGAAATCCTTCAGACAGTGGAATAAAAGTAGAGTATGCTGGGCTCATCGTTTGCTATGCCAGCATCTCTTTCCCTCTTTTCCTGTCATTGTTAGTGTTCTGTGCACTTCTCTTTGAGCTGTAAGATTTCAAGGGAAGACAGGTTCTTACTGTGTGTTTACCTGGAGTCTACCAGGATGAGTCTGTGGTCTTAGTGGTACTTGTGACAGTGAGTGGCTAGGTGTTTGGGGTTATTTTTAAGGGTCGTAGCTAGGTGTTTGGGGGTATTTTAGGTGATAGAGTAGACACAGGTGCTGCTCATAATTCCCACATAACAGAGGACCGGAGAATCAGGGGCTACTGCAATACTTTCTCCTTCTTCTCAACATCCATTTTCGCACGGTTTTTAGTGAATGAGCTAGACTGGGAGTAAGGATCAAAGGCCCTTATCTGTAGTGCTCTTGAAAAAGGGGTAGCTTTTTTTGCCTTGATGAATATCCAAGACAAACGAACATGCCAAAGATTTTCTTTGGGATGGTCCAGGTTCTCTCAGGCCAAACTGAACTGTATGGTTGGTCACCCAGTCTAAAGGAAAGAAAGATCATCCTGAATAGATGATGTTTAATTATGTTAATTAAACATAGTAGACTGTGTTTAATATAAATGTTTAGCATATGGAAGAACTGGTGATGTCTTTTCTTTCTTCTCTGCTTTGGGTATAAGTAGATGTGAAATAATGATCTGCATTGCACTCAAACACTCATTTTTTCCCTCCTGGATATGACTGGATGTGTAATGGTGAGACCAGGCAGAACAGTTATCTCAGAAAAAGGTGTATTACCTTCAGCATTCCTCTGGCTTGGTCTGTAGTCATTTTGTTGGGTCCAGCGTGCGCGCCTGTCTGCTGACCCACCGTGCTGCTTATGACAGGCTGTGCATCCCATTCTCAATTAGAATATCTTAATGAAATTAATAGTACTGACATAGCTGCACGGTCAACTGCCATTCAAAAGTGAAGCCTGTGAGCCCTTTCAGAGAAACAGAAAAGGGAAAATGGCAGGCTTGGATCTAACTACAGAAAAGGTTGAGAAGATGCCTAGAAGGATGCTCTGTGCAGACATGAAGAAACTAGCATGTGAAGTTTTCTGGAGGATGGGCATGGGGAAGGATGTTTGGGCAAATACTACAAAAGCAGAGAACATCCCTAGTTTTTGGATACAGGATGCTTTCAGGAATGGTGGAAGTGGTGCTGCCCTCAGGAGGTTCTGAGTCTTCACAGCAATGGTCACTCAGGCTCTGGACTCAAGCAGTTACCACCTCACTCTGGCTGGAGGAGGAGGAGAACCATAGCTCTAGGTAAGAGGAGATTCAAAAGGCAGTGGCTGAGAGTTGGGGCTTTTCACTTGGGTCTAAAGACAATGCCTTAGTGATAAACCTAGACCTACTGCCAAACTCATGCTCAGAAAGCCTGTGTGATGTCTCTTAACCCTACCAAGAGCCTTCCATCTCCTATATTTGCTCTGGCTACCAGACGTTGCAAGCATGCAACTTCCATTCTCACCTTCATATAGGATGCAGGTTGTGTTCATGTGTGGGACTATCTCTGTAATGCAGCAGAGCATTCAGCCCAGCCTTAGAACTTGTACAAGGCCTTTCCATCTAGACCTTGCACTTCACAGGAGTAGGCTGGCAATGCTAACTCAGTTTTACAAAGGAGAGGCCACACTGGAGCACAGTGGTGTCATTTGCTAAGGGTTAGCAGCAGTGAAGAGGCAGAGACCTGGTCTCCTACCTCCCACGTTCCACTCTCTGCAGAAGTCTTCTCCAGTATAACACAGAAGCAAATGAGAGAGAAACTGGTAGAGGCAGAATAGCTGAAGAAGCAATGCTGCAGTTGCAAAGAGGATTCTGGGTTTGTCTATCCTGTCTGCTGTGTGGAGAGTAGAGAGCCCAGCCATACTCTGTGCGGTAGCTCAGGCCTTGACACCCCATTCGGATAGGCTGGGAACTGAGCTTAGCATGCTAGCTAGCATTGTTCCCAGCAGAAACCCTGAGCTCGGCTATTCCTGAGCACGGTGTGAATGCTTTGAGCACGTGCTGCAGGTGAGCTGCCACCAGCCAGGTATACAGAAAGGGAAGAAGACCAATGGCTTATGCTGCTTAACCCACGGCTCAAATCCATGCTTCAATGAAAAGTGCAGAGAAGTGACCCAGAAGAGATAAAGGTAAGAATTTTAATGCCCAGAATCACTACTCTACAATCATCCCTTTCCCCAATTTGTCAGCTTTAAACACTCTCTTAAAGGGAGGAGGTTTCTGGACCCCTTGGAAGGCATTTGCAAACACACACACACTGCATTTCTTTTTATTACCACACTTCTACCTGTAATGGATAAAGGTCCCCACTGTGGTCAGAATTTGTGTTGTTTGATTTAAGCACAGATCACAGTGATAAGGGCTTACTGAAGACCTTTTGTGGGTGTTTAACACTACAGCTGCCAGAGTAAAAAGAAAATTCACCAAACTAAGCAAGATGTTCTAAATACCAACGAAGTCTAAGGGTGATTGGAAGGAGTGGAAATGGAAAAGTCTGCAATCAAGGTAATTAAGCTGTAAAGCCCACAGAGGATGCACTGTCACCGAGTCATCTGATGTGGGATGAAGACCAAAGCACAGTGTGATTCTTTGTCTCTTAATCCCCTCCTCCGCTCCCCAGCATGTTCTTATTTCCCTATAAAGTCTTTATACAAAAGGTGGAAAAAAAATATTAAAAAAAATCCTGAAGGATAAATCTTGTAATTCAGAGCACTGAACAGCTGGTAGTTTAAAGCACAGAACAGCAGTTTAGTGATTAATTTACCTCTTTAAAATGCTGAACAATACAATGCAATAAAATACAAAATTTTATTTTGTATGGCCTCCTTCAAACTGACTGCATCCTGGAGCTCTTTCTAAAGTTAAAGTGCAGCTACAGAGTTAAATAATCAGTAATGGCAGAAGGGAGAGGTATAAAGAGAGATGTGCACGCAATAAATAGATCAGCCCTTCAGGAACCCTCCTCCAGACCATTTAATTTTACTGAAGGAAAGTAGCCTTTGCAATAATTTTTACATATTGATGGATTTTTGCCTTGCATGCCCTTTCCCTCTCCTTCCATCTTACACAAGCATCCCTGTGCTGCAGTGGCTGCTGCCACGGCCTCCGATCCCTTGTGGCATTGGCGCACAGCTGATACCGCTGCAGGCTGCCTGGCACTGGGTAGCTGCCAGTTTGCCGCTCTGCCTCTCCCCGCCACCTTCTTATTAAATGTTACCTCTGACGGATGGTTGCTCTGCTACCACCACCAAAAGGGATGCTCCCCTTTTGTCCTATTGCCCCAGACAGAGAGTTCCAGCAACCTGCTATACATTTGCATCTGCCATTTGTGACCCCTCTGGAGACACTGAGGATTGAAGTTCAGTCCTCTTGCATAGATAGCTGTGACTGACGTGCCGGGTGGAGAAGAGCGTGTGTCTGAGTCTGTGTGTGTACACAGAGGGGAGAGATAAGAAAGGTGGAGGTGAAATCAGGCGGATAATGATTTTGGTTATGGGGAGAATTGCATTAGTGTGAGGCATACGTGGGCAAATTCATCCCTGGCGTAACATTGCTGAAGCTCCCAGAGACAACATCGGGGATTCATTTTACCAACGGAAATAAGGAGCCAGTCTACCCTCATTTGTCAAGTGCAGCACAAAGCAAAGACGTGAAGAGCCCTGTCTGGGGTGGGGGTGGAGGCTTCTGCATGGTTTGGGAACCCTTCACATCTGCAGCGTTTGGGTTTCCTGAAGCAACGCTCTGCCTGTCTGTTCTTCTTCCACTGGGTAATAGTGTTCTTCTTCCACTGGGTAATAAGGGAGTTAGCAGACAGCTGCTAAACTCGCTCTTCCTGTGTATAGCGTTTCAGAGTAATGAATAGATTTGCAAACGATGTTTCAAGACTGCTTCTTTTGCAAACAATGGCATCACTAGCGTTCTCAGCTCCTTTGGCTTTGTAATTGTCTTTTTCAAACAGCAAACTGTTAGAATTAACTTTCTGGGGAGGGCAGAGGGGAAACATCATTTCTAAGTAATTTCAAGAAATGCCTTTTACTACTCGCCTGAAGTCCCCGCTGACTTGTACCGTGTTGGTGGCCCTGCTCTCAGTTTACACCCGTGTAAGCGGGGAGCCACCCACCTGACTTCCATGGGGTGATTTCTTCCCTGGTGGGCTTTTACCCCAGTGCTGACCAGCATAGGCTCTGGTCCCGAGACCCCAAAGCAAGGCTGCCGGCTTAACACACAGCGTAGAATTTGCCTGAACTCATACGTATTCAGCCTGAAAATCTTGATGAATGTCACCCTGGGGATTTGAAAGTCACCCCCCTAGAGCAAAGTGCATGATTCTGCTGCCAGCAGCCCAGAAGGCACCTTGTGCTTTTCAAAATCCGAGCGGCGCTCGTCTCTGCTGCTCTTGCGCTCTCTCCCGCTAACTGATCTTTAATGTGGATCTAATTCTGACTACATTGCAGTGCCGCGAAATCACATTAGGCAGCGCAAGGAGACTCACCGCCCCTTCAAGCATGATAAACTCTTGATTGCTTCCCCGAAGCTCTAATGAGCCCGCGTGGGCTGGGCGTGATGGAGCGCTGCCGGAGCCGGGGCGTGCGGTGACGGCGGGGGGGGGCTGCTCCTCCTTCCTCCTCCTCCTCCTCCTCCTCCTCGGGAACAGCAGCCGCAGCACCGCAACCCGCCGTCAGCCCAGGCTCGCCTTTTTTCCACTCGCATACTAAGACCCTCGTAAATGCCCCAGCGACCACCCAACGGCGGCAATGGCCGGCCTGCCTCTCTCAGGCACGGGGGAGAGGGCGGCGTTTCCCCGCCGGCTGGCCAAGCACCGAGGCGGGCTGCCGGCCCCGAACAGCCCTGCCTGCCCCCCTGCCCGGCCGGCCGCGCACCCCCGCCCCTGCCCACTCCGTCCCGGGGACCCCCCGGCACCGCGGGGCCGAACGCGGCGCTTTATCGCGCCTCTGCGCCAGCCAGGCGGAAAGGTTGCGGCGAGGGGGGGCCACTTTAATGATGGGTTGGCGCAAGGCAGTGCTTATCTCTTTAAGAAATGGAAATGAGGTCTAATTAGCATATACTGGTTGCAATTAGCATATAAGTCCCGTTCGGGGACTTGGAGGAAGGAAAAGGACCAGGCAGCAACTTAATGGGATTTTATTAGACGAAATTAGCCACCACTGAACAGTCATAAAAATATCTAAATTATTAGTAGCTCTGCAATTTATTGTGAGTGCTTCCCGGACATGCTAATATCTATTGGGTCTGCATCGTGCCTGCTAATCGCAAAAACAAACTCTGGGACAAGTATAGTCTGTCTGCTGTACAGTGTCATGCTATTGTAGGCACAATATGCCAGCTTTATACGGATGGGGGGGGCTCAGTTTGAGGGGCACGTTTTTGCTAATGCCTTATGAGTTACATAAATGGAATACATTCAAGCAAAAATGACAAACTGGTCTCTAGAGAAACAATCTCACCTATAATACGGGGTGGGGGTGGGGGAGAAGAGGATGCTGAAGCATATGGCTTTTGTTGAGTCAGAATGAAATGCAAAACCCCTATAGACGTGGCAATCACGTGCATTCAAAGGCCCGAAGAAAAGCCCTTCTGTATAGGACTATGATCTCTAGAGACAAAAAGGATGTAAAAAACCCACTCAAATGTATGTATTCTTAATATATCCATGCTTTCCTCCATCCTCACACGGGTTAGATGCTCTTTTTAACAAGCACCAACTACAATATCCACTTCATATGGAATCCAGTTATTGTCCCTTTCTCCAAATGTGATCACTTGGGGGTGAATGTTGTGAAAGTGAGGTGGTGAAGAATTAGCATTTTTAATTTTAGTGAGAGGTCAGGCAGGGTGACCCAAGATAGAGTCTGACAGAAAGTTTGCTATGAAGACAGGAAAAAAAATCCCTACGATAAGAATAATTATGCTGCCCTAGCCAAGCTCCTTGCTCAGTGTCCAAAGAGACAAGTGGTTTCTGCAAGCCTTTTCTTATCAAACATGTTCCAGTGCTGGACTTCTGGACAGCAGAAACTTAGCTAACCAGTAGGTGTGAATACTGTGGCATTGAGAGTGGGATGACACAAAGGACTATCCTCCTTGTCTTTTTATGAAACAAAGTGGCACTATCCCTAACGTTACCAGGACCAGTGAGCTCTTGACAGCTGATCATGACTGAATTTTCACTGCAAGAAGGACCAAATGAAAACTGGGGGGAATGCTGTAATGCACCTTTTAGGGGTCAGATTCCTTGTGTTAATTTGTAAGTGGTGCATTTTATCATATTATATATGTAAGTAATTCCATAAAAAAGGTCAGGCTTGTCTCAGGTTGGCAAAAGAACTGTAGAGACTAATTTAACACAAGCTAATAAGGTTAAAAAAGAAACCAAAACCCAGACAAAAGTAATCTTAAACGGTCGGTATAGCCCACCTGGCCTCCCATTTTGGAGTCGGGTTTGGAACTTCTGCATTTCGTCTGTTTGATATGTTCAGAGCATGGTGAGTGTCTCTGAAATGTTGACTGTGGTGCCTGATGAGGAGCCCAATTTACATATTCTCAATTTAATCTAAAGTAGGCGCTAATTGATTACGGCTGAATGTCAGCATGCTCTGATTATCTGTTCAAGATGCTCTGGAAAAGAAAAAAAACCCTACAACCCTGAGCTGCAAGTGCGAAGCGGGTGTTTGAATTCGGTATGCTATGGAAAGATTGTTTACTCTTTTACCTGATATTATATAAAGGTTTTAATTATCCAGGCCTGAGGCTGTTGAGTGACTGCCACTTTGTCACGTCCTTCCAAGGCAAATGAGACAGATACAGAATTGTCCTTGCTTTCTATCCTGGATTATTTTTCTCAAACTAGACATCTCTTCTACAGGCTTTTTTCTCACCTCCTCCCAACCCTGTCCTTAACAGCTTCAGACTTCGACCCTGAATTTCCTTTCCCTGACTTTGAAGGCACCGTACGGGGTCAGAGAAGGAAGGTCAGGCTTACATTCGATATGCCATGCTGGATTTCAGGAGACAAGCCATGAATCTTGGCAGGGATGTGATCTCTGAATTTGGGACTGGGAGAAAAGCAATCTGTGGCTGATCCTAGGTCTGCATGCAACTTGGGCCAAATCCTGTATCTTCTTTAACTCTCAGATTCCTCTCTCATGACCTGACTGCCTCTTTCTGGGCAGCAAGGACCACCTCCCACTATACATAGTTTTACAGGCAGGCCTTATCATAAGGAAGCTGTGACACATAGGCTGATGTAATACTACTAATCAGACATTTCCAGTCAGGTGCATTACAGCTTCTTATTCTCATACCACATACATTATTTTGGGACCCTCATCTTTTGCTGAGGCTTGAGCTTTTGGGATTGGCTTGCTTGGTTTGAGCTTTCTTACCTGGGCACTGAGCCCATTTTTAATTTGTTTACATACTTTGTAGCATGCCTAATTCTGTACCTGGAGGTAGGTATCTATCAATTATTTAAATAAATACCTACACTCTGCATGAGGAATAAGTCTCCACAAACAAAAATTTTAAAAAGCTGAGCTAGTAGTGAAGAAATGCTCTCTTACTGTTTCGTGTTTTATTTTTCTCTCCTTTTTGTGGCTGGCTACAATTAAGTAGCAAATTGCTGCTTCCTTGGATCATGGTGGGATTAATCAACAACATTCTAGCGAGGCCATTTTTTCCTGGCTCAGTCTTGGTATGTGGGGCTATTTCCCCAGTAGAAGTACCTTCCAGTTCAAATCCTGTCAGGCAGAAAGCTTTTTCTTCATGTATGCTCTCCCCCTGTGGTTTCCACAGACTCTGCCCTCCAGCTTTTCCAATTCAGCATTCATGGTATGAACTTGTGTGTTTGGGAAGCTGCCAGGGGATGGGGAGCTGAGGCAGCAGCCATTGCCGTGTGGAAGTGTTGTGTTTTTTATTTCTTTTGAGCAGTTAATCTCCATTAGCTTGCCCAGCTCCTGTTATACACCTCTGATACGGATAAAGGACTGTGTAGGAAACGCTGTCATTAAGAAATTTCCCTTTCTGTTAGTGCTTAGTTAAGTGTCAGTTAAGGTTTGAATGCTTGAACACTGTTTAGCTATGTCAAGTAGAGCTTTAGTGGCTCTAAAACTATTTAAATACTTTTTTTTTTCCCCCAATCCTGCAGTACTTTGGCTTCCTCCCATGCAGGCACTTTTGATATGCTTTGATCTATCCCAAACACTTGCCTGCCTGCTTCCAGTTCCTTCCAGTTTCCCCTGCATGGAAAACCCCATACTGTCTAGTGCCCAGCAAAGTTATTGCTGCATCCCAAAGCCCAGCAGTCAGCCCTGACCCTGTCCAGACCTGTCCCATAAATCTCCCCAGTGGCAGGTTCTCACACCCTGTCTCTTACTCTGCTGCCAGCTCTTTGGTCCTGCTGTCCTCTGTCTTCCAGCAACACAAAGCCAACAGCCGCCGGAGCTGGGAGAGCCAGGAAGAGAGGTGAAGGCTTGGTAGTGTTTCCCCAGCTCTTCTCCCCTTCTCTCCATCCTGAGCAATGTGCCTGCTCTCCTGGGTGACATGCCCCCAGTTTGAGACCTGTGTCTTTGGAGTGACCCCCCAGAAGGAAGCGCTGGCCCAGCAGCCCTGGGCACGAGGGCAGACTCCGGGGTGGCCTGGAGGAACCCTCGTGCTTCCCCTGCACTCCCAACCATGAGCAGCGAGCTGGGAGGCTACGTGTCCCACATCACTGGTCACTTTTCAAAATCAGAAGAAAGGTGCAAGATGTTTTTCTAAAGTAATTTTCGTATTTCCTTCTGCACCTTATTGCCCTTCAGCAGGGACAGCTAACCAAGCCCTGCAGAGCAGGGCTCAGCCGTGGCAGGCACCAAAGGAGATCTGCTTGGCCCAGCTGTTCCTTCCTGCAGGCAGGTCATCCCGCCTCTCTGTTTCCTCTCTTTGGCTAGGCAATGAGACACCCTGTGTCTCTGTGCATTGCCGCCCCCCCCTCCCCCTTCCTCACTTTCCATTTCCCCCTTTATTTCCATCCCTCTTCTCTGCTGTTATCTCTCATTTGCCCATTGCCTGTTCACTACGCCGCTCCTCTCTCAGACTCCTCAGCCCTCCTGTCTCCCCTGCAGAGTCCTTGCCACCCCCCCAAAGTCCCCTCTCCTGTTTGGGCCCCTTTGTTCTTACAGTTGTCCATCAGCTAGGCCTTCATTTTGAAAGCAATTCAAAGGCAGACTGTTGTGAGAAAATGGAGAAGTGGCAAAATGACTGAGGGTAGGAGGAAGATGGGATTAGAAACCCCCATTTTTGTTCTATTTCTTCTTCTGGTGTTGGCATGGGGAGTGCCAGAGTAGTAAGCTGTATAAATTCTTCTTTTCTCATCCAAGGAAAGGCTAGCTCCTATTTTATTGCGGAGAAAAACATTCCAGCAAAGATGGGAACATGCTGTATATTTTGATTGTAAAATGCTGCATTAGAAGAATTAATACAAATTTCAGTGCCGAGCTGAAGATTTCAACAAAATACTAGGCAGGAATTGCTGGAAAGCATAATTAATAATTAGTTATTATCCTATAACTATCACAATAATTAATGTGCACTGTTTCGCTTCACCAGTTTTTTTCAAAATATTTGATTATTTCTGCCTTCACGGTGCGAATTTCAGGTGGTGAAAATGAGTTGCTTTGCACCAGTAGATCTCCTGAATATGCAATGAAGAAACCCGCAGCAGCCAGGAGCCCCAGCCAAGGCGGAAGATGAGACAGTGAGCTGGGAAACAAAGGTGAAGGAGAGAGGCAATGAAAGTGAAGCGTTTCATACAATAGCTAAAATACAAATCTCTGGAGACTTAAAGATATTGCATGAACATCAATTTTGCATGCCTATTGTCTGAGTGGTATTAGTGTGCGTAGGACTCGCCGCCCCCCTTCCTCTGAGCGAGGGGAACATCATGGCAAATCAGGAAATAGCATAATTGAATCAGCTCCAGCACATGACAGGGCTTAAAACCCGCCTGGACTAGGCACTGAAATGACCACATATCCCAAGCACCTTGGCATCCTGCCTCCCCACCCCCCTGCCCCTCCTAAAATTTACTTCTGTGAGTAAAGCAAGCAAGATTTAAGCCGCAGCAGGAGATGGTCTAGTCATGGATTTCATTAGTGGTCTCTTTTGCCATCTGTGAGACTTTACGGCTAAGAAGCTGGATGAAACAGCTTTCTAGAAACTTCTTTAGAGAAAAGGCAGCTAAAAAAATGTGAGTCATGCTTATGCTGTTTACGGAGAGCTTGTTTTGTCCTTAGGAATAATACAAAATGCCAGTAGTTTGCCGCTGAGATAACACATGCCGGTCAGAATATGCTGCCACAGGTCAGAGAGGTGCCGTTCCTGTCCCTCCCTCCCCTCTCACCCCTACATAAAAGTTGACAATTAGTTTTTACTGCACATACATGAAGGGAGATACATGCTTTGGCCTCTATGTGAGAGCAATAATTCTCTTAAATTGATGTGTCAGCGAACTAAAACTCAATATTTTTTTCGCACAGTGTATTTTGCAGTCAGAGGACCTTCACTAATCGGAATAAAGCAATTTGGCTCCCTGTCATTGCTCACTGAAAACATATGAGCTGGTTGGCATGTATGGCCTCCTAGATTTATCAGTGTCTCCCATCTAGTGCATGGGAGGTTCAGGGCTGCAGCTCAGAGAGGAGTGAATTTTTATGAATACTTTTTCCCCTCCCTGAGAATTCCCAGAGCTAGATTTATTCCTTAGTTTCAGAAATATTTTATTTATTGTCTATATCCCTTATCCTCTTTAGGTCAAATCAAAGTCATATTTTACATTTTTTATCTGTATTACTATGTCTTTATCATTTTGTTCATTGAAATAAAAAGTGCAACAACCCAAATTTGGGGAGAAGTACTGTTCCCATAGCTCTCCTTGCCTTTTTTTGTGAGAGTGCTGTGATATGAACATACACAGCTGTCCTTTCAGCAGGACCTGGATCTGCTGCATCTTGCATCAGGTTCATGAAAGGCTAGTTCTGGTGTCATGTCTTTGTCATGCTGCCCCTAAGGAAGTCCTCAGCTCCGTCCCAGATGAACCAGTGCAGCTTACACTGGTGCTCTGCCAGGGTAGATGGGATAGCCATGTTTTAAGTCAGCCTTTACAGTTTGATTACACCAGAATACGGACTTCTACCTCACTGACTCTGTACCCCGTAGTCCCCCTCTTCCCTCCTGCAACTCCAGGGATTTCTTTTTCCCAGCTCTTGAACTGTGCTTTTGCCTAGAGGAATGGTTCTCAGCCTTCGATAACGTGAACCACAAAAATGTGCTGGGATCCCACTGCAACCACCATACCTCAACTCTAGTTATGAAGAAAGAGGTGTTCTGCATCAGGTGTGGCAGGCATTGGTTGATAAGCAAGTTACTTCAAAGTCGTGCCAAGAACAATGTCTGTTTGGGGTAGGAGAGCTGTTTGAACATTGGGCAACTCTTCCAGTGCTTGCTTGTGACGGAAGGGGCAGCCCTGTCAAGGGCAGCCTTCACTGGGGACAAGGAGTGTGGCTGGATTCCCACCCTGGGCTTGTGCACGGCCTGGCACAGGGCTGGGACCAGTGCTGTGGGTACCACCACAGTGACAACCCTGTGTCTATGGAGGTATCCAAGGCCTTGTTCCTGTCCTCTGTAAATGGCCTTAGTGTCAAATGGGACCTAAAACACAAGCAGTGCTTCAGTAGGAGCCAGGAGGAATATTTTAATCATGGGTGAAAAAACTTTTCATTGTATGCTTTTGAGGAGTTAGTTTCTTGCTAACTACTGTCCTAAAGCCTCCTCTTCTCTTAGCCATTCTCACCTGAAATTAGAAGTATTTTGAAGGCTGGCTTCCTGGCTGTCTTAGCAAGAGGCATGTGGGCACTGCTGTCCTGATTATGGACTTGAACATGCCCACACGGTTGTGAGGACATCAGCTGGCTTCTGACCCATGCACAGGGCTTAACCATCTGGGCTGAGCCTTCAGCTAGGACATGCCAGTCTGGAAAGTGGCAGCTGTAACAGCTTGGTCTTTTCCACAGAAGACACAACTTCTGTGCTAGAGGTAGAAGTGGTCTGTTCTGTGCCTCCCTTTCAGCCTTTCCCTGGAGGTGACCTGCTGGTCTCAGGAGCTGGGGGAGGACATGCTATCTTTGGCTTCTCCTGCCTTTATTCCCATCTACCCTTGGCACGTTGTGGAAGGAATGCTAAGAGGATTGGTTAATAACCAGAGAAAAATGTCCCAAGCCTTTGGAAGTCCATTTATCCTTTTAATCACACACTCTCTAATGAGCTATATTTTTCTTACTTATAATTTCCTTTGTTCATGCCCATTACGGTGTTATTCACAATTTTAGCTCAAACAATACCTCTTAAATAAGAGGACAATATTAAGTGCATCAGCACAAGGAAGGGAAGCTGCTTTTAAAAACTGAAAGTACTGCTTGATTTCCACTTTCAAAGCATTTAATTTCACCTGGTCCACACTTTTAATATTTTCCAATAAAATAACTAGATGGGGGCACATTAAAATGGTCTCAGCTGAGCTGTTTTAATAAAAGGAGAAAGTTTAAAGAGCTCGGCCATGGATGAAAAGCTATTTAAAGCAGGCAGGTTGGATATTTCTGGCATGGATGCATGAGTTATCTGTCTCCACCTCTAATTAAAAGGTCTATATTGTTCAGTTCTACAACACTCCACATGATAGACATATTAAAGACCCAAGAGGCCACCATGTTGTCCTATGTTGCATCTTGTTCTCATGGTGGCCCTGTATGTGTATGTATAACTGATCCTGCCTGTGTTCCTGGGCAATTTGGTGATTTCATCTGTGTACCTCACAGTCCTGCCAGCCTGGCAGGGAAGTTGTGGCCTTTGGAAGTGGATTACTCTGGGTAACACAGCTCCTGGGAAAATGACAGTATCTTTCTGCAGGATAGGTGAAACTACAGAGTCCAGAACTGGGAACAGCATTAATGATATGAACAAATCTTGCTTCATTCCACACCCTTCCATGCAAATTTTTCCCATTGGCATTTCAGGGGGAATTACACCCAGGAAAAAGAAAATGGGTCCTTTTCCTGCAGTTGTTGGCCTACCAGAACAAGCAGGGAGCCTGGTTTGCTTGAATGGGGAGCAGGTATCACTCCTCATCTATCAAAGCAATTCCCGGTCTGTGGGATTCTGCTAAAAATAAAGCCAAAAAGGCTACCCAGTGGGCTAATAGACTAAAAACCTACATAAAATACTCATGCATCAGCCTTAGTGCCTACTGTGACTTGCAACGCCACAATCCTTTGTAACATGATATTACATTTATAAGCTGTGAAACAGCAAGAATGCTCTCTGACAATTTTCATCTCTAAAAAAAGGAGACCCAGAAATTATCTATCTTTTTTAAAACCTGACTTGAACAGGCTGTAAGTAATGAACAGGCAGTTTTCTCTTTTGCCGTGCACAACCATTGTGTACCAACAGGTGGAACGTGCACGTAGTGTTTTAAAGTACAGATGTCTCAAAGTGCAGAGACATAGGTTTTGCTGAACTTGGTCAGGGAGAGAAATATGTAAGTGACTATAATCCTGGATGGAGTTCTTTCAAGAGTATGTCAGCAAATATGGCTTTCACCAAGGGTTTCTTGGTGACGGAGAGTTTCAGAATTGCCCTCAGAAGGATCCCTCTTCTCCTACGTAAACATCCAACATGAAACATGGTGCTGTTTGTAGGTGATGAGACATGCATTGTGTAACTGCATGGAAACAGTATTAGTATTTTTATAAAATGTGGTTACTGTCTAGAAGGAATACTCTAATGGCAATAGCAGCATTAGAATTCATACACAAAGGAACTACTTATTTCTCACATCAAATAAGAAGTGGGGTAGTTAATTTTTTTAAACATTCACAGCTAGGTGTAGGAGCAAGTAGGACTGTGTGTGTAAGTGATATTGTGGAAAGAAAGGTCAAGCAACTTGTGTGAGGTTAGACAACCAAAGGAGCAGCAGAGGCAAGGATTTAGACAGTCTTGGATTCCAAGTTGATCTTCTGTTTATTAGTTCTTATTAGATCTTGAAGACTGTGTGGATATCAGTATGCTTTTATTGGCCATTTCAACTGCATGTTATGTTCCCATGGTTTTTAATCTTATCATTTAAGGCCAGTATTTGTTGTCAAAGATTATAATAATGTACAACAGATTATATTTTAATGGAGAATTCCAAAGTAATGAGGTATATTTTCCTGTGCTGTCTCTAGTCTCCAAAGCTGCACAGGACCTTCTCTTACTTTGCAACACAGATCTTCCACTAGTGCACACCTTCTGCAGGCAAGGAGACCATCACCACTGCCCCAGCCTCAGCAGGAGGTCCCAGGCACCCCTGCAGCCCCAGGCCTGCAGAGCTGCATCCTCCTCAGGAACCTGGTCTTGGGTGGCACCTCTGCTGTGCCAGGGCTAGCTGCTCCAGTGGGTGCTGGGGACCATGCCCTGTGGCACGGCACCACTGCTGCTGAGCAAGGAACACTGTCCTCAGCAGAGTTTCTGGCCTCCTTCTGCATGCCCTTCTGCACAGAGTGCTGCACAGGCTGCTGGGCAAACACCTTCTCTGCTGCAATTCAGCTGCTGGTGGGACACAGCACAGTTTAGCTGAGTCTGGAGGCAGAATGCTCCTCATGCTTTTCCCTCACATGTTCATGGTTTAAGCCCAGAGGGCAACTAAGTACCACACAGCCACTTGCTCACTCCCCCCCACCTCCAGAGGGATGGAGAGGAGATGCAGGAAAAAGGTAAAACTCATGAGTTGAGATAAGAACAATTTAATAATTAAAATAACAGTAAAATACAACAATAACAGTTGTAATGAGAAGAAGAGAGAGAGGGAGAGAGGAATAAAAAGCAAAAGGGAAAAACCCAGGTGATGCACAATACAATCCCTCACCACCCACTGACCGATGCCCAGCCAGGCCCCCAGCAGTGATCAGCCCCTGCCAGCCAACTCCCCCCAGTTTATATACTGAGCATGACGTTCCATGGTACGGAATATCCCTTTGGCTAGTTCGGGCCAGCTGTCCTGGCTCTGCTCCCTCCTGGATTCTTGTGCCCCTCCAGCCCTCTATGCTGGCAGGGCCTAAACATCCAAAAAGTCCTTGGCGAGTATAAACATGACCCAGCCACACCTAAAAACATCACTGTGTTATCAACATTATTCTCGTACTAAATGCAAAACACAGCACTGTACCAGCTACTGAGAAGAAAATTAACCCTATCCCAGCTGAAACCAGGACAACATGATACGAAATAATCTCATCAACACCAGCAGGCAGCTGCTGAGTTTGGAAGTCTTTTTTCCTGTGTCATCTAGCCTGCTGAAGAGAAACTACAGCAAAACAACCCATGTCACTACTCATAGCACTTGAATTTTCCGAGGCAGACTCTCCTCCATCTGGCACCTGCCTCACACTGTTCAGTTTGAGATCTCATGGCATCACAGTTGCAGGCGGTGTGATTGTTCCTTGAGATGCAGCTTCAACACTAGGGAGGGCACTATCCCCTCTTGTACTTGCTCCATATTCCTGGTTGCGTTAGTTCTTTGCTCCATTTAGCAACGTGAAAGGTAGGAATGGAGGTGCTTTGAACAAGTCCCAGGGGCTTTGGAACAGAAAAAGGAATATATCTGAGAACCGGGAGGGTATCCGAGAAGAGAGGAGTTATCAGCATGAGAGACCTCAAGCTGAGTGACTGAGAGTTGACATTCCTTCTATTTATTTATAAAATTTGTAACTGTAGAAATTAGCCTTAGAAGCTGTAGACCTATTACTGTTAGTTTTATCGTCCTTCTAAGACATACCCTGAGGCATTCCTGGAGATTGAATCCTACTGTACTTTGCAATAAGCCCATAATTGATTATGCTATGGAGCTTTAATATGGGTTGAGAAATGGAATCCAGAGTAAATACATTCAGAATTTTGCTAGCAGGCCAAATTTAAAACTGGTTTTCTGAACCTACCAGGATTATTCCTTCTCAGCTAATGATTTAATTTGAACTAGCCACACTGAGAGGTGCAGCGTGTGAGTAAGTCCAGGCTATCTGTTTGCTGGCTTCTCTAAAGAAGTTTATCCTGTCTACTTCACCTGTAAGTTTGTAAAGGTAAAATTGGATTCTAACATTACTCATTATAGTACATTTTAGATCCTGCCTGGTTCTTCCACCAGTAATGCTTCAGATGCCAGTCAACAATGTCATCACACACAAATTTGCTGATTTCTTTCATTTCTGAAAAACAAGTATATTACACCATATTCTCAAAAATCAGGACGAACTGCATTAGGTGGTGGTGATAGTTTCTCTTTATATTTCTCAGCTTGAAAAATAACCCGTGTAGCTTCCCAGCCTTCCTTAATTTTTTTTCAGTTCACTCATTTGATGAAAATCAATCCTTTCTAAAGAAAGCTTGTTCGTTTTGCTCATTAATGAGGAATGAGGAGGATGTTGGTCTCTTCTCTCTCTTTCATTAGAAAGGTTCCTCTTTCCTTTTCTCAGTTGCTAAGGACTATATTATTTCCTTTGATATGCAGGTGGCTCCTGCTGACTATAGCTAATTCCAGGGCTTAAAGTGGGCTAACTTGTAGATCTGATAGAAATTGAAGTTTCTTAAAGCACATCATTTGCTATCTGGGAGGCATCCTAAACAAGCAAACCCAATCATGTTGGTACAAGCAAAAGAAATTTTGTTCAGAAGTGGCAGAATTAGCACTGTTTTCTGACCGCTTTAAAACCTGGATTTGTTTCTGGACCTGAAATCTCTAAGGCAAAATTTGTTTGTGAGATTCAGTCTTCAGAGTTGGTTTGAGGTAGGTGGTTTTTGATTCACAATATATTTATTTGAAAAAACTCCTCATGAAACATTGTTATTGTCTGTGCATGGTCTTAAAGGAAAAAATAATTAGTTTCATATTCCCCACTGGAAAAGGAATATATCTCTCTCTTTCTTTTTCTCACTTTCTCTCTCATCAATAGCTTAAAAAGTGGTTATTTCCCCAGAACTACCACTGGGTCTGCTCCATTCAGAAGTGATACAGGAGGATTATGTCTTTTATGAACAATGTGCTAATTCTTGTGAAGTCTCCTTTCACATGTTCTTGCCAAATGGGATGATACTGTATTTTTGGTTTCTATGACCAGGTAAGAGGAACAAATGCAAACTAAAGAGACAAAAGTCTGTCATGTCAAATTGGAGAGAGTTGCAATGAAAGAGCAACTTTCATAGTTTGAGCTCTTTAGCTCCACTGTAAAGGACATATGATGTCTTTGGCACATAATGTTGGCAGTTGCACATAGGTCAAGATGCACAGCGGACATACATGGGACGACAAGGCATAGGTCATGAAGAGTAAATAAACAAAAAACCCTTAACATAAGCTTCTTCAGCAAGCATAGCAATATGACATTTGAATCAAGCTTTGGATCGGATGGCAAGTTAGATTGAAAGGAAAGTGTATATCTGGTAAACTTGGTAAGAAAGAACTGGTCTTCCTAACACCAAACTCAGTCAAAGTCTGGAAATTCATATTTAGTGTTATGCAATAAACATAAACTTTAATGTTATCCTTTTTCACTTTTTATTTGCACTTTCATTGCTCCAGGGAGACCTTGCATGTAAAATACCTAATTTTTTGCTCTGGCACTGGGAGTTTCCTACCTCTGCATACAATAGCTCTCTGCAAAGCTTTGCCATGCAAAAATGTTTTTCCCGTTTGAAAATACCACCTAGAGCTGTTTGAAACAGGGATAGATGATGTGATCATTAAAACCTGAGGGTTTCACATCTGTTAAGGGAGTTTTTGCTTCTGCTGCAACGAAGGGTTGACTGCAGAGATTCTAGCAGAAAAGGCTTGGTGGCGTGAGCAAATGCAGATCAAAATGTAAAATCACTGCTATCTGTTTTGTATGAAGGAAGAACTAGGATTTGGAGGGCAGTCTAGCAATACTGTTTCTTGTAAATTACATGGCTTTGGTGGACGGAGAGACAAAATGCTGCATGCAGGTGAGGCACTGATGATGTGCGACTGGGCTGAGCACCACTTGAGAAATAGAGCTGGCATTCCCTAGGACAGGTCTCTCCTGGTTTCTTTCATACAGACCTATTTTAACTTTCCAAAAAGCCTAGATGCATCCCCCTGCAGCGATTCTGTTGCTTGATGGTGTTGATGGCTATTGCCAAGAGGACAATCTTCCCCTTCCCCAATTGTCCTTCCAGCACGAGAGGAAAATGAAATGGCTCCAGGAGCTAGTGGCTTCTCATCTTGCTTGTGTAGGGCAGCAATTCCCTACCTTGCAACAAGTCATATAGGGGCAAGAAACTCTTGGCAGGGTGACAGATGGTACTGCTCTTTGCTGTGGGAAGCAGTAACACTCAGACCTCAGGAGCTACAGGCACACACATGCACACACATACGGAGAGTTATCTATGTGCAAGTATGTATATCTATGTTTAAAATGCACGAATTTGGAGGGACAGTGAGTAGCCTCTGCTCCCTGATACGTTTTTATGTGCATCTCCAAGGACACCTAATAATGTTCTTTAGCATCAAAGAGGAGATTTCTTGATTTTGAAAGAGAGGACTTACTGCTAAGAATTTTTATTCTTGTTCTCATTTGTAAGCTGGCGTATTTCCTCCCTCAGCTTATTTGTTTGAAGTGAGAAAACAACACTAATGAAAAAATCTGTAGTAGAATGGTATGTTTAGCTTCCCCCCTACCCCCCACCCCCCGTATATCTCGTTGTAATTCATCAGTGTATTTATGAGGTCTTTATTAAGACAGGGCAGATTTATTTTTCATTTGTGCTAAATTGTTTATGCCCTTTTAAAAGTGTGCTCTATTCTCAGCATTAGGCTTTCAGTTATCTGCCTGACAATGACGCAGTGTTATGTTCTAACAAGTGTGTTAAGATCTTGTCCTGGTGCATATTCTGTGCAATTTGTGAAATGCTAGTGATAAGGAGAGACAGACAGACAAGGAATGGATCAAGTTTGCATACATCTTAATTTTTGGTAAATTGCTCAAACCTGCCCAAGTTGGTGGTGACCAGTGATTACTGGCTTCTTTGATAAACCAGACTTCCCAAGGGAGTTTCCTCCTGCTTAGATGGTTAAATCAGGGTCGTATTTGCAAAAGACCTCATTGGCAATTTGCAAAGAGTGCTTATGAAGATCTGCTTTCTTATTTTGGTGCCTAGATGACAGCTGATACATCCAATGAGAGGACTGCTACCAGTCCTTATTACTTTACTAGTAACTTCTCATTAGCATGCAGAGTCTAGAATGAATTTACTCATTTTAAATGTGCTGGTCAGGTTCCTGGGCTTGTATGTTCTGGCTAGCCTCTGGCTAGTGTGGGAATCCAACAGGTACCTTGCCAGCATGCTGCAGCTTTTCCAAGGGAATATGTAGGAATAATTAACAACAGCCTCTGACTGCCTGCACTAGTAGGGTCTGTGCCATTCCAGGCCTCTTGTGGCAGCTGAAAAATCACTTGCCACAGAGGCCAGCAGCCTCAGGAAAGAGGGCAGAGCATGGCTAGGGCTGGGGTCTGGGGTATGTCTTCTTGCAAGGCAGGGGACAGTTGCAGCCTAATTCTGCCCACACCTTAAAGTACAAGCCAGCCACGGCAGGCGAGCTCCTTAGGAGTGGGCAGGGCTGCATCTCAGCTCTCAAGTCATGGGAGGCATCAGGCAACACAGGTGGGAAAAACAAAATTGTTATGTGCTCATGTCACAGTATCAGTCCTGCAAAATGCTGCTTATGAATATTTCCTCCTTAGGGAAGAGGAGAACTTCTGTGCCTCCTAGGGGAGCTCCCCCATGTCTCCCTCAGGAAAATGACCCCTTTAACTCAGTGACAAGGACAGCATCAGAAAGAGTCTATGGACTATAGCCTTGTGGCCCCTTAAAGTTCTCAGCTTAGCTGGTCTTGATGGATGGATCAGATCTGATTTAAAGAAAGAGAATAAGCACTATTGATGTTTCTCTGCTGTATTTTTTTTTTTCTCTCAAACCTTCCAAGAATCAAAGCTATGCTGAATCTTTTCTCCATGTTAATGAAAACAGCCTCGGGATTTTTTTCTCACTCAGTTCCACACTTTGCCTTGTCATCATATTAAAGAGCAGCACAATATGGAGAAGAAGTAGAAGAAATCTCACTGTGAGCAGAATACGAAGGGAGAGTGACACAGGTTAGAAGATGAGCTCATTGCTATGAAGGGGTAGGGAAGGCACATGGCTATTAATTTGGGGAAACAGTAGATGTCATTTCCCATTCTGATTGATAGAATGTTGGGTTTTTTCCAGCATACACTCCATGGTTTCAAGAAAGTTGGTTTTGATTTACGGCAGAGAAAGGAAGAGAAGACTGGAGGCCATTGTGTTTAAACCTCATTTGACTAGCAAGTACATCTATTGATCAGACATTCGTTTCAATGCCAGATTTTGCCTTTTCCTTTTCTATGTGTGATTTTGCCTGGAAATAAACCAAAAGAAATTGCCTGGCCAGCTGAGAAGGTAGTGTCATGCTTATACAGATGACTTTCCCTGGGCCATGTTACACAGAGTTTGTGCTGTTCGTGATGCTGCAGGTGGAGAGAGTCAGGACTATCTTGCCTTCTTATCCCTTGTGCCCAAACTATGGAGGGAAAACAGCAGCAACAGAGTGGTCTTCTCCGAGACACTGGCCAGAGCTCCAGCTTTTTATAGCCGTCAGCCTGGTGAGGAGTTAATGCCAGCTTGTGATTATCATATTTATGGCAAAGTGACATAGAAAGCAATACCTGGCACCTCTTAGTTTGTCATAAGATAACTGAGATCCTGAAAAGCTCCATTAGCTGAGCTGCCAAGTCATCATCCTTCTTCTGATTACCTATGGAGAACTGGGATGAGAAGCTGACTCGCTAAAGGGGACACCTTGTGTCTTACCACGGTGGTGTTTGGAAATTCTGTGCTTAAGCTGCCTTTGCAGAATCTCATGTGGCCAAACATAATTGAATAATTTAGTTCCAGGGCAAATTCGAAAATTAAACAAGGACTTGAGGGAGTGGCCCCTATGGAAACCATGTCAGCGAAGAAACGGCATCAGAGGATTTCAGTGATGTTTGTATAAGGAAGGTAATGTTTTCTTGATTCTTGTGGGCTTTAACTGGCTGTCATCCTACAGCAAAGCAACAGAAACTAACTGAAAGAAACCAAAACCAAATACAGGTGTTATAAGTTATTTGAAATTTTAAATTCAAGTTGTATGGCACAGTTTTGATAGGATACATCATGTCACATGGAAGATTCCTGCTGCTTCTTGGAGCAATTGAACTTTTTGAAGATAATTTCCGTTGCAGACACTTTTGTTTGTCTGTTGAGAGCTCACTGTTGGAACTGAAGTATGTTAAAAATGAGCAGAAGTGGTGGATTTCTATTATAAGATTTGTAATTTTCTTTTAACTCAAGACACTGGAAAAGCTCTGGGGTGATTCTATTAGAAGAATTGACAACAGTTTCTTCCTAGATGCAGTTCCTTTAATTTAGAAGGACCACCTAAAGACCTTGTTCCCAAGGGAGGTCACACTAGTCAGTAGCCCTCTTTGCCAAACTTTCAAGACCTTTTCAGACTCTGAACATCCATTGTCTCAGACATTTCTCAGGGTCCTGCCATCAGCAATTTGGCATCCGTCTCGGGATTCCTTCTTTCTGCTTCCTTCTTTTTTTCACCTGCATTTGCATTTTTTTCTTTCTCTTGTGCATTTGTGTACATACAGACACAGAACCCTCTCTTAGAACCATACCTGGCAAACCTTATCCTTCCATGCAATTCAGATTCCTTAGAAGCTTCACACATTTTCATCTGGGCTTTGACATGAACCCATGTTTTGGCTGGAGGGTGCTATTGCTTCAGCAAGCTAATTGAATGAAAGAGCTTATGGCTTCTCACATCTTAAATGAAGGGTAGATATTTCACCCAAATATATTTAATCCAATCAGAATGCCATAGCAAGTTTAAATATGTTTCCTCATGCTTAAACTATAAGATGGAAAATGGAGATTAACTTTTATTCCTTGGAAGTACAGAGTCTAGGACAGAGAGGCCTTAGTTCCTTTTCAGGTGCATGGGTACTATTTGTACCACTGCACAATGACAAATAGTGATAATACAGAATAAAATATTTTTTTGAAGTAAAGACCAGAACTCACAGCCCTTGCAAAGGAGAAAGTGTTTGTGTCTGTACTTCTTGCCTACATATATACATACATAGATACCTACCTACATGTATGTACATGGAGTACGTATAGACTCTATGAGTCTGAAATACGAAGGCAGATGGAAAAATGTCCAAAATTTCCAACAGAGAAAATCTTAAATGAAGTAGAGCAAAATGTTAACGATGCAGCATGAGAAGCTTCATAGCAGCAGCCCTTGCTTCGGCTCAGGCAACCCTGAGGGCTGACCCACACCCCAAAATCTAGCTGCGACTTCTAGTCCTTTTTGAACAGATCACTAGCAGCACTGTTCTGCCTTTGCATGGTCGTGCGTCACTGAGCTACCATGAGCATTTTCCAGGATTAACTCTGCTCTGCTCTTCAATTGGTTTCAACGGGTTTAGCAAGCCTTTTTTTAGCTAGCGTGGAGAAGCTAATGCTCTTAGTTCTCAAGCTTTTTAAAAAGTGCACGAAGCCAGATCATCCCCTCCCAGTTTTGCCACAGAAGGGATGTAGCTAGCAGAAAGTCCCCAAAGATAGTCTGAAATCTCTTGGAGGAAAGGGAATGGAGCTTAAGAGACCTCAGCCTTCAACCTCCTTGTCCTCTCAAGGCTGCACGGCACAGCCTTTGCTGTGCACCATTGGTGAAGGGCTGTCAGATCCGAGAGGGCTGCACAGGACAGTCCCATTCTGAGGAAAACTGGGGGGAAATAACTCAGGACAGAAAAGTCATGATTCACAGTGAGGCAAATTCCCGATGATGACTCTTAAATTCAAGGCTGACCCAGAGAATTAATCTTCCCATTCCCAGAGGAAGGGATTGAGGGGGAAGCCCAAGAGATTGGCTCTGTGCCCAAAGGCACCAGGAACTTCACCTGGTCAGTGCTTGGCTTCCTAGCCCAACAGGGAACACCAGTAATATTGGACAGCTCTGCTTTTTGCTCTGCAAAGACATATCTCCCTCCTTCCCTTCCTTGCAACCCCTCTGACCAGAAAATTATTCAAACACCACCAGGAATTCTCTGAAATTTAGCAGGAGTCTCTTCAGCCTCAGCTCCATGCCTGTGCTGTAGCCTGGGGGAGTAACCTCTGCAGACCTCCTGCACCCCACGTGAGGAAGACTGCAGCGGGCTGGGTACCCTTCTTTGTCTTTTATTGTTGCTGTTATAACTGACTGCATGCCAGAACAGAAGTGCTCTGGCTTTGAGCAGAGCCTTCCGGTCACACCAAGGCTGAGCAAGCTAAAATCAGAGTAACTTCAGTCTTCTAAATATCAGTATGTCAGGGTTTGGACTGGCACAGCAATTATCTGGATGCATGTCCTGCTTTATCAAAACACCAAAGATCAGAGAACAAGAAAGAGGTTTAAATTCCTTCCAGGTTTCCATAATGAAGACAAGGCAAAACACAACCGGCTTCTTTGGAGAGGGTTTTTTTTGTTGTTGTTGTGATTTTTTTTCCCTCCAGGCAGAGCCTACATGTGCTTATCCTTGCTCACTACTTCTACAAGACATTTAGGTAGACCTTCCCAAGAACAGAGTGTAAGTCAGCCCGAACCTTCACACAAAGATCTGAGCTTCCTGGCAGCTTGTGTGAAAGACGTGCATGGGTTGTGGTTGACCTAAGTCATTCATCCTAGAGTGTATGCAGAAGGACAAGCCTCCAGCTGTGAAGGCTGGGCAGCAATATTTTACTGTAAGAAGGGGATTAAAGTATTTGGCATTTTTTCTCTTCTTGCCTCTCTTAGATGACCACTTGAAGATAGGGGTCAGAGAGGAGAAGCCCCCTGGCTTTCAAAGGGTGCTGTGATGGTGAATGCCTGAGAGCCACATTACTGCTGTGCCATGGCTGAGAAGCCACACACCTTGCCCATCTCTTGGGTTGCCACCAGTGAGGCTGTGTCCCTTCTGGATCAACAGCAGAGTGGGACAGAGAGAAGGTCTCCTGGCTCCTGTTCTGGTACTTTATTCATGGATAAGGTGGATTTCTTGTCTGGATGGCTTCAGTGAGACTGTTACTAAACACATTTTATTTCGTAAAGAGTTGAAAGAAGGCAGGCAGGGTGCCTTTTGCTGGGCACAGTACAAGGACCCTCAAGTGTTGCCCTGAAAAGCTTCCAAGATAAATGAGCTTCCTATAAGGCTAAGGGGTGTTCTTTGGTTGTGAGGTTTTTTTGAATGTGTTCCCAGGCTCTTGAAGAGTAACAAGTGGTGTGTGTCCTCTCACAGGAGACAGAGTAAAAGCACATGCAGAGGAGGAAAAACCAGTTTTGTTTCCAAAGCCGTACACCTCCTGCTCACCAGGAGCAGCACCGAACTGAGTGATTTGAAAACTTCTGCAAGGCAGGGAGAAAATCACAGCTAGCTCTGGCCAATCATCACTAGAAATAATTTTCTGCTGGCACCTTGGCTTCTATGTAATTTTGACTGGCACAAGATTTCAAGGAAGACTGTCTGGTATACATGGATGATTCATCTCTCGCCTTCTCTACTCCTTATTTAGGCAAAAAAAATTAATGGCTAGTTTAAGAGCAAACTAATGACTGGTTATATAACCTTGTTAAGTACATGACAGGGCTATGGAAAAATGGCTTTTCATTTCAGCTTTCCACTGACTCGGAGATTTTGTGTTTGTTAGATCAGACTATCACATAGCAGCAATGGAAGAACTAATGTAAACTAATTGAGTTTGGACTGCTTGAGCAGTTGGCCTTCCCCTTTCTCTGCTGCAGCCTGCTTAAACTGAGTACACTGTGCTGCCCCATTGTAGGGGGATTAGGGTTGTGTTTTTGTGAGTGGTAAACTAGGCTAATCTCAGATGGAGGGCTGAAATCATGTGAATATTTCAACATGTGTACAGCACCTGACAGGTCTGCAAAATGAACAGGGCAGAACTCTGCAGATGCAATTTTGTTAAAAAACATCTGCTGAAAGTATTTGCTGGTCATGATTTTTTTTTCATATCTGACTTACAGATATTTAAAAAATATTTTCCTATTCAACAATTTCTGTTGTCTGTGGTTTTGGTGGTTGTGGTCTGCTGACATCCAAGTGCAGGTTTATCTTTTCCATCATCCCAACAGGAGGAATGGTGAGTCACATGAACTGAATGAAACTTTGCCAAGAAACCCAGAGAGCTCAGAGAATTCAGCTGGTCCCACTGAAGTCTGGATAATTGGCTGTAGAAGTGTTTGTTGGAAGTTTTGTAACTTAAGGATGATTCCAGGTTGCAACTTGGCAGAAAGGACCAAATCTGAGCACTGAGCAGCTTTGAATCTGGAAGTCCGTTGGCAAAACTGTGTGTGTCTGAATACAGGGGGATGCTGGAGAAAAGTCCATGTGATCTTCTGCATGTGAAACTTCCTGCTCCAGGGCTGTCTCATGGATAACAGTGCCATTTATTTATTTTTTTATTGTGAGCTTCTGAGTTTGTTTTTTTTTAAACATACAGACACAGAGACAACACATAAACATATACATCTAAAATGTTCTTGCCATGCATCCAAAAGAAGACAGTCACGTGTCTTGTTAATTGATAAAAGACTAAATAGCCTCCTTGGAAAACACACTGTCCTACACCTGGCTATAAGTAACTGCTTGGTAACAAGGGAAGTGACCCATCAGTCTCACACCTGCGGAGTGTGCTCTCCCTACAGCCCACCCACTGCGTGCTCCATTGCAGCTGGGGTGTCCTCCTTGCCCAGATTTGCTTCTCAAACACTGTGTGGCAAGGCAAGCATCCAAATGAGCAAGGAAGAGGAGTCAGAAACACAGGTTTTATTCACCTGCGTGTAGGATTGCTGGCAAAACTATTGAACTTAGCCTGGAGGGTATCAGTGACATTTTTTGCCCCCAGTGCTGCCAGGAGCAGGAGAGGTGGTATATAGCTACTACCATCAGCAGTGGGAGCTCCCGAGTCTTTACTGGGGCATTCAGCACCTTGAAGTGGTTTTACTATACATATTGGAAGTCAGACACCCCTCAGTTCCAATGCTGATGTTTTTTTTTCCATGAATAGTACCTTAGAAAACTTCCCAAGCTGCTTCCCCTACAAAATGTGGGCAGCCTCCCTTGCACGGGTGCTCAATGAAAATTCCAAAGCAGCCCCAGCAGCACTGGGTTGTACAGGAGAGTATGGCTGGAGAGGGATAACTTGTGATGAATTTATATGGGGTGCGGCTCTGTGTCCGTGGGAGGAAGGCAGGCAGGACACCACTGTGTCCCCTTTGAGACACACTGATCACCACGATTGCGCCACAGAGGTACCTGATGGCATAGAAGGCGATAACTGCAACACCAGCAGCCCGCAGGCTTGCTGGCAGTCAGCTAAGTGGCACGGCTGGCAGTGCCTCACATGGGGTGGCAACGTGCCCAGCATTTGCTTACACAAGGACTGATGGGAATGTGTAGGTGGAAGAGGAATAGTCTCTCTTGACTTTCTCTGCGGGCTCCCAGCCTCTTGATGGAAAACAAACCTCTGACATGAAAACGGATAGCTCCTCGTACTGTTTTAGCCTATGGCACCACGCAGCTGGATGGCTGTCCTAAGGGAAATAGCTGGTTTTTACACAAAGTAATCTACATCTGGATTCCCTCTCATTTTCATTTTCATTTTAATTTTGAGACTGGAATTGAACCAATTGTATGCATGAAAACTAATGTGTTCATCATAATTATTTCAACCATTTTTTCCCCGTTTATTATTAATTTTAGGGTACTGTTTCATATTCTGATACAGTGAAAAGAAATCAAGAGTTTAAATAAAATTGTCATGGTTTAAATAAAATTAATTGCCTGTTAGAAAGTCACAGAGGCCGAGGAGCTCCTCATTCTTCCCCCCTCTCAGCTGTTTCAACCTCAAATGGTATAGTGCTTAAGGTCTTCCCTGGCAAAGTGCTTTTGGGAAAGGTCTACTGGGAAGGATCTTCCCTTTCCCAGCACACATTTTCACTATCTCCTTGTAACTAAGACTAAAAAGTATTCCATAATGGTAATAAAACTCTTTTCCTTCGGTCAGATTCTAAGTTTTGCATTATCAGTGGTTTCTGAGCTGGGTTTCTCCTTTACTCCTAGTAAATATAAAAATTAATATGGCTTACACGGGGGTCATTCATCCGCACAATCCATAGCAAGGAATTATTTGGAAAAAGACTTTTGGCATAACTTCATCATAGGAATGACAAGGACAACATTTAGTTCAGCTTTCAGTTCTTTCTAAACCTCTCATTTTGAGACGGAAGGGAAAGGTAACTTAGCAGTACAAGATCTGTTTATTGTCTGCTCTTCTGCTGCTTTCTGTAATATTTGCATATGTAGTGGCACTCCTGTCATATATCTTCAGCTAAAAAGTACTGTGAATATTGTATGCAGGGTATTTTTCACTGAGGTACAGTGGCTATGGGTCCAGGCAGGTGCCTTTATTTTGCTTTCCTGCACCAAGGTAAATCTGGAGGGTTCTGTTTCCCTGAAACACCTCTGGGTTTAGATGAGCATAGCTGAATATTGAATCTGCCCCACTGTCTCCTCAGTGCAAAGACTCTGAAATGGATTTGTGAGTCGCAAATCAGTCCCTGGGGCATCCTAGTCCACACTGTAAAACTACCATATGTAAATTGTCGCTGTTAAATAAGTTGCTCAGGAGGGAGAGGGAGCAGGGTGGGAATTGGAAGTGACTCAGTGCTTGTGCTGGGTTTCAGACAAGGCTGCCCTTCCAGTTCAGAGGTTGACGAAATAGAGGGGAGATTGTATGGCTGCCATATGGGCTGCACGTGGCAGATGGGGAGGTCATTTTCATTACTCCCACATTCTGCAGAAAAACAGAAATAAAAAATGAAACATAAAAACTGAGCCCCTTTCCATTCAGCTGTAGGAATGGGGTAGAAGAGAGCAGGCCCTCCTTTCAGAGTACTTCCATGATAATTCCTTAGCTGGTATCCCCCATTTTCCATCTTTTCAGGGAATTCTGCTGAGAATTTATTGCTGAACCATTAATGGATTTTTAAGCTGCCGGGGAGTAATGTAAATAAGTGGGATCCCAAATTGTTACATGGCCATTATCAGGTCAAAATGCATATACAGGAACTGTTGCTTCAAGCAGAGGGCAGATCTTCACACAGAGCTATCCAAGGCACAGAGCCCCTCACAGAAATGCCTGCACAGCCCCATTCAGCGAGAGTCTGGCTGTTGCCTGGACCCTCTCCTTGCTGAGGGGTGAAGCAGTGTCCCCCAAGGAGAACATTTTGATTTTCCAGCTAGGCCTTGACAATAGTTTTTTGTGGCTTTATTGCAGCAGAAGGGAAAGCATAGTTTATGCCCTTGGCCTTGGCTTTTCCTTCCACTAGCCAGGAAAGCAAGGTTTAATCGTATGGCAGTGAATTTTGGCACAGAGACCTCTGGAGCATCCCAGTCCATGGTCAGTGCTGGTCACTGCTGCTAGCTGCTTGCACAGGACAGATTTTTGGAAAGGGAGAGGGCACTGGTCCTTGCCAGGAGGAACAGGGGCAGGAGGTGCTTAGAGGGCAGGAGTGAGGACTCAGGGGGAGAGAAAACATCTTGACAGATATTTCCAGCTCCCTGCCCTCCCACCCACAGAGTACATGAGTTTCACAGGTGCCTCGACACGGTAGCATAGTGAGCGCACCCCTACTGAGACAGCCAGGTGCCCAAGCAATTGCCCCAGTGCTGTACCCCTGAACCACCCCTCTCCTGCCTAAGCCCAGGGATGGCGGCTTGGTATTCTGTGGCTGCTAGAGTAGCTCATCAGATGCATCTGCTACACCTAGGGCTTAGTTTTGTCCCTGTGGATTATCTGCAGTGAATGGGAACAGTATTTTGTGACAGCTGCAACAGTCAAGTAGGAAGGTTTTTAGTGACTGTTTATTTCTTTTAATTTCATTAAAAACCTGAGCCCTTTCAATAAAACTAGTTACTGCTTTTATAAACATAGAAAAAAATGAAGCAGCAGATTTAACAATGGGTCATATTCTAGGAAAACTTGTCTCCAGTGCTGGGGATTGATTTGTCCAGCACAAGAGGTTTATTTCTTTGGTCTTTACCCTACAGAGGAGAAAAAAAACCTTTCCCATTCCAAAACAGACATGCTAAATATCACAAGCAAGGACTCGTGTGCCCAGGTGCCTGAAGTCTAAAGAAGAGTCACATTAATGTCAATGTGCTTTGGATCATTAGCTCTTAAGCCTCTAATGATGTTCCCTAATGACCTTACTGTTCTTCCTCCTCCATCAGACTCTCTAACCTGCAGGAGCTGTGCTAACTTTTCAGGGGGTTGCTGTATGAGAGCCTTTGAAAAAACATGTAAGTATCCCAGTAATATATGAGACATTACCCGTTGGGAGTCTGGAATGTAATTTATAGGAGGTTGTATCCACAATATTCATTATGTGAAGGCTCAACTTCTTATTCATTTTTTATTTCATTCATTTATTCTGCTACAGGGACAAGAATAAAAAAGAACACCTGTACCAAGATTAAGACAACTTGCCATTAATTTAAAACTGCAATATAGATGCTGGTTACAGAATCAGCACCTCCCTCCTCCCCTCACACACATGCTTCCATATACTAACCAGCAGCCAGAATTTTCTCTGGGCCAGGTCCAAGGCTGGGACAGATCAGCATCGTGATATTGCCTTCAGCTTTCCCTGGGTGAGGTTTGGTGTCCACACATTTTGCACTGCATCAGGATAAAGCTCCCTTCTTTGCAAAGGCAGAGTTATACTCACTCTGTCTGGAGTCTGTCAACACATTTTCCAGTACCCTTCTTGAGGTCCAGAGAAGGACACACTGGGTGATCCCAGCAGCTGTTCTCCCTTCACAGGGACTACAAAGACTTTTGCACAAAGTATATTTAAAACACCCACTCTGTATTTATGGGCTTTGTGAGAACCATACGTATGTTTATATTTCTTTCCAAAACTAAGTGTGAGTGGGGCCCCACCTTGCAGCCCCAGGATATAACCCCAGAGGTTCCTGGCCAGCCGCTCTTTCCACTTGCAGCAGGGTGACATGACCTACCTCTTGGAGAAATTGTCCTCAGTTTAAGAGGGAGCAGAACTTGACCTTCCAGGCTGGCTGTTGTTGCAAGAACACGGGAAAAACTTGTAAGACACGGGCAGGATGTAGGAAATGGGTACTTTGCTTCTAAGTCATGTGCTAGGGAGCCCACAAGCTATTCAGAGAGTTCATAACATAGCTTACTGTTTTCTGATAGGTCCTAGAACATGGTCTTACCAATAGTACAGAGGTTGTGAGATCTTTCACATTTGGGCATAATCCCTGGCTTCATCACTGCCTATCTGATCTCTTCATGCATTTTTGTCACACAAAGAGCACTGGAAGCATCACAGTTATTTTGGTAGGTAGGTCTGTCTTGCTGCTATCTGTCACTGCTGCTGCTCAGACTTAGGTAGCCAGGGAACAAGACTTTCTCAGCCCATGTCTTGGAGAAAGCACACAGCATGGCAGTGCCAAGGGAGACCAAAGGACTCCTCCTGATCCTTCACTGAGCAGAAAAGGCACAAGAAAAGCCTTCATAGGGAAAAACCTGGAGAAAAACACTGGTCAGTGAGTCAGCAGAAACCGTTTTGCTGACTGGCTGAGTGGCAGTGCAGCATCCTCTGCGCAGCCTGAGCACTTGCAGCCAGGACAGTCGCCTTGGGAGAGGCTTGGCTCCGGCCAGCTGCAGGCACCTGAAGGGAGGCAGGCACCTGAGCTCCCTGCGCCAGAGGCTGCTGCAATACGTGGGATGAATTGCCCTCTAGAGGTGCTTTTCCCTCTCTCCACTGAACTTACTGGAAGCTTGGACCACTAGCTTGGACTTGGGCCTTTAAAGAGCCATTAAACAGCCACAATTCAGCAAGGTGACTCCTCTGCACATCTCCAGCATTCCCCTTCCTAAGAGGGAATTCACCCTCTGTCCTCCCTCTCTGAGGCCTTGGTTGGGCACTGCAGGAATCATTGTGCAATCAATATTATCAATACTAGCAAACTGACTCGGGCTCTTAATATGCACACACCAAGAAAACAAATCGAAACAGCAAAAGAGGTCTTTGTGGTAACACAAATTCAAAGCTGAGGTTGTAATCACATAGAAGCTAAGGAATGCAAATGTGTGGTAATCAGAGTATTGTAACTCATCCATCCAAATGTTAATAGTATTTTCTCACCATATATTACATTAGCATTAATGGCTTAGGTTTAAATTCTGCACTGTTTTCTACAATTATGACTCATTTTTCAGCTAAGCGGACTATCCATGGTAATCAGCATAGCAGGAGCAGGATTTTTAGAGGCTTATGTGTGTGTGATTCTCCCTGTAATAACTTTTGAAACCCTCTGGCCAAAGCCAACAAAATGCAAAAGCACGGTAGAGGTTGCTTAGGTAATTCAGTTCCTACAAGGGTCTGTGAAAATAGGCAGTTGTGAGGAGAAGAGACCTGCCACTGGACAGGATGCCATGCTGCTGAATGAGCTCAGCCACTATTAGAAATTAGAGACCTTACACCAGAGAGAGCATCTTTGTAAACCAAGGGAGAAACGCTCATGTCTCAGGGCCCAAAGCCAGCCGTGCCTGAAACACAAATCGTGCGTTTTGCTTCTCTCCGTAACAACAGCGACAGAACTGCTTGTTAATTGAACAGTGTCTTAAAGCCAGTGAGAGAACACATCACTACATGTATTTTAATGTTTCATATTCTGCAACTATCCTAAAAGAAAGGTAAAATAAGCACATAGGTTACTTCAGGTATACAACCTGGCTGCTGCCCTTGCAAACAGATACCATCACAGTGATATAGAGCTCTGGTGCACCCAGGTTTCCACACTCATGCCTGCACAGGGGTTTATCTGAAATTAATAATAATAATTAATAATAACAGCAGTGCCCGCATAAAATACATTCATATGGAAAGCTGTGGGCTAGCCAGCCCCTTTGCCTTACATCATTGAGGGAAAGTTTGCTTCATCACACTTTCCCCACTGGCTTTGGGTTTTGGTATTCCTCAGGCACGGGCAAAGTGCATGAGAAGAGTAAACTCTTAAGTGGATACAAGCTTAGCTACCTGAAAAGACAACAACAAATATCATGGGTTTCCATTCTAAGGATTGCTTGAATAGACTTGCTTTTCCTAAGTTAAAAAAAGAGTACGTAATAAAAACATGAATGATTCTGTATCACAGCTACAGTGATTAGTAAGGTACTATAAGCCAGAGAGGAATGACTTTATTTTATTAGAAATAGTCCTAGAAATGAAGTTTATCCTTATCTGGATAAAACCAGGTCTGTCTCTAATCCCTCTCCTTCTTTTCCTACATAAAGCTTAGGAGTTGTGCTGGAGAGTTCAGTTGATATTTGTTCCTAATTCACTTTGCAGCTCTGCTGTACCTTGCATTTGTAAATCCCCAAGCACTCAGAGCAAATACAATGCTAAGAAGATCCCCGTATGGTGAGAAAGCCCTAATATCTTCACTTCAGAAGTGGCTGAAATTCAGTATGGCAAGAAGAAGTGGTGTGGCTTCTCCCTGAGCCAGCTGGTGACAGAACAAGGAACATAGCAAGAACTCCAAAAGCATAGAAGCGCTCACCCAGGAGCCTTGGTCTAGGCTTGACCCCTCCTTTACCGCTCTCATCTGAACCCTCAGCAGAATGACCCAGCCCATGAGGGCTCAGCATAGGCTTATGGACAGAAAAAAACAGACCCAGTCTGGTTTAGATCTTCATGTTTTTTTCAAAGACCTTGAACTTTGAGCTGAACCTCACCTGTTCTTCTCCCTAACCATCAGCTTCCCTTTGCTTATATTCTTAGGTATGGATGAGAGCAGATGGTAGGTCGCTGGATTAATCTCCATCTAATCCTTAGCACAGTCACGATGCTGAGCAGAAACCATGTTTAGATCCATGCTGTGAGTAGCTACTCTGTCTGCTGGGGGTGAGACATCCAGCAGGTTGATGCACTGTTCCACCACTTTCCCACTACACAGCACATAACAACAAGGTTTCAGGTCTGAATGGGACCGTTTTCGTGCCCCAGACAGGAGCAAGCCTACATAGCCTTTTGTGGGCAGACAAGAATGTTTTCTTCTTGAATTTTTAATCAGCTGTACCCCAAGAACCACTTTATATCCTGCTGCTTTTTTCAGAGCGTTTGGAAAAGAGAACAAGGTAGGCAACCCTGCTCATGAGACTTACTCTCAGTTTTCTGATCTCAGGCTTGTTCTTCTTTCCACCATGAGTCACTCCTGTTAGAGTGGCCCAGTTTACCCACCCTCACCCCCTGCTTTTTTAGTGACAACGAGAATGACTGTGCAATGGCAATGCTCGTGTGCCACAGGATGTTGTCTTTGTGTGAGCCTTCTTTTGTATTTTGACATTTGTGAGTGTTCTCATCCTTTAACAAGCAGGCAGAGCCTAAATTTCAAAGGTACTCACTGCCTGCGGTGACAACACCAGATGAAGTATGGCTGTTGTGTTTTATAGAATCAGGCCCACAAGTAAATAACATGGGGGTGGCATGAACAGAGCTTCACTCAGCCAGAGACATAACCCAGGCTTTAACCTCAATTTTAGCCTGCTTTCCAAAGGAGAGGAGGCTTCTACAACCATGTGGTTGTTCGTTTGACCTTCCCATAACGTTTGAGCCCATTAGCAGATTTCCACTAACTTTGAAAGAGAGAGATGTCCCAAATATAATAAGACCTTCAAGTCTTTTTAGACCAGGCAACTGAAGAGACACTTTACTAATTCCCCACCACTGTGTGACTCCATCATAGTGTCATAGACACTAGCAAGTCCACAGGGCTTTACTCGCTCTTGAGACCCAAGCTGACAGCAACCAGACCTCATTGGTTTGCTCACTCACAGAACAAACTTGTGTGCTAAGTTCATGAGACCCTCTCCCATGAACTTTTATACATGCATGTGGTTTTGTTCTCAGGTAATCCTACCCCTGGGCAAGAGGCCAGGAGTACCCACATGTCCCAGTTCTGCTGTGAAGGTGCTGGCTTGCATGACTTCTTTACTTGGGGAAACCCCAGCCTGGTGAGTTGCAGCTGATAAAGCTCAGGCTTCTGCAGAAAGGGAAAGATGATACACATTTCTGCCAGCTCTTTGAGTGGGAGAAAGCAGAAACACCTCAGTGTTGGACCAATCTTAAAAAAAAAAAAAAGAAAAAGAAAAATCTGGATTCACTGATTCGCTGAAGGTGGCCAGGGAAACACAGAAGTGGTCTTAAAAAATCCCTTCGGTCAATAACCAGTCTGCCTTTGGAGAGACACAGGCGTTCAGTGGATGTAAGTTTAATTAAGCCAGTCAAAAACTGAAGGGAAAATTGGAAACCATTTTTAAAAATGCTTTACAAAACCTTTCCATCGAAACAGAGACGTTAATTGAACAGGAGCTGAGCTGTACTTTGATACATGAGCCCCAGCCCAGGGTGCCTCTCGCTGCAGAAAGCAGCATTGTGAGTTTTCATTTAGAAGCAGCAATCTCTCACTGTTATCCTTTCCTTGTTGGCAAACATCAGCTCCCTCCCTCTTTTTTTTATTTATTTCCTCCCTTCAATTAAATGTTTAATTAAAGTAGCGTGACTCTCTTTCATTTGGAAAAATAATTGAGGACACAAGTGTGTGTAAAAAAAAAAGGCTGAGAAGTGAGCTGGAGTACAAACAACACAGAGCATCAGCAAGGCCCATAGAAATGTAGCTCTTAATTTGCTTTGGTGCAACATCAAATCACAGTGATGGTGAGGCGATACAGCTGCAGGAACATCTGGAAGGAGCTGATAAACATGGGTTTGGTTGGGTCTGAAGCATGCATCCAGTGCAGCTTGCTTTTTTTTTAATCCTGAATGGTCAGCTCAGCACAAATGGGAGAGAAAAGCAACGTTCACAAAGATGGATTTTTTTGTAAGTTTTCATATAGTGATTCAGGAGAGCTTGTTGAGTTGCTCGATAAGCAGGCTTGTGCCTAATAAGGATTTTCTGCTGTATGTTGTAGATCAGTCTTTGTCAGGTTACATGATGGCTCATCACCCTGACACGTTCCAGGACCAGCAAATGCCTCTGTTCTGGCTGCGTGGCTCTTTGTCCCAATATCTTTATGAGACTGTAGCAGAAACTTGTAGTTACATAGACTGGCTGGGCAGCCCATTCCCAGCGACTGGCTTGAGGATGCCCCAGTTAAGTCTGACTGTTTGATTTTCCCAAGCAGGCTTAAAAACAGAGTGCAGAAATTCCTGCTTTTCTGTTACTGGGTGGAATTTTCCAGAGTTTAAGCTTTTAATGCCTTCTGAGTTTTCTATGCCAATATTATTATCTCTGTCTTCACACATAGTAGAAAATATTTGAGTTTGGATCTTTTTCCTTCCCATTTTTAATTGTTGGCTAGTGTCTTTGACACACCTGTGCACACCCAAAGATTTCTGCCCACTGAAGAACCACTTTAATGGGGAGTTACTCTTCATACGCTGTGCTTTGGGCTGTTTTTACCTGGTATTTCCAACCTAGATGACAGTTTTTGTGGTACACACACTTGATTGATTGAGGCCAAGAACAAGTCAGCTTGATTCATTACTGCCACAGTATGTGTGCATGTCTGATTGATACGGGAGGGCTTGGGAATGAACCCAGGTCAACAGACCTATCTAGAAGAGCAGGCATAAAGGCTGATGGGCCACGTCCCTCCTCTGCACACCCTGGCCTGGAGTCCAGCCTTCTGGTGCTGTCACCGGTTTCCCATGTGCACCAGCACTGCGCTGCCCATGTCGGAAGAAGTCAGCGCTGGAATGCTGTGGGAATGTTGCTCTCAAAGTGGGTGAGTTCTCTCCCCAGGTTTCTCTGGCTGCTTATTGGAAAGATGGACTGAGCTAAAACTGATGGTTGCTGGCAGTCAGTGTTAACAGTACAGCTGGTCAGAACATTTCTGGCGTGCTTTTCTGGCATAGCAAAATCTAATACACAGGCATTGAAACACACTGGAAACATGTCAGTTTTGATGAGAACCTCCAGAAACCAGGCAGATGCAGGATGACATCCTCCCTGCCAAGCAAGTTTTGAAAGCTTCCCTACCTCCCTCCCCGGCAGCCTACCTGGCAAACTGGTGGGAAATGGCAGGCAGGGGATGGAGACTGCCAATCCCTGTCTCCTGGCTCCCTCACAGTGGGACTTCCCAGGGCTTCCTGGCTGCTTGGCTTCCTGGCTGGCCATTGAGCCCTGGGAGCGCACTGGAGAGAGCAAGTGGATGGCCAGCCTGCTCTGTGGACTCTTGAGGACTTCCTACTTCAGCCCTGCGGGAGAGACACAGATCCCCGTCTTTATAAATTTTCCTTCTCTTTTGGGATCAAATTTGCTTGAAGCTTATTTCTTTGGCTGGCTTTTTTGCTTCCTTGTTTCCTTTGTATTTAAATTCTGAATGTCCCAGGGCACAGGAAGAGCAGTTTCTAGTCACTGCTTAAGCAGTAACTTTTTTAAGAGGAGACTGGACGTCTTATAGGGTTTTTTGGCCTCCTGTGATGCTTCTCTTCCTCAGGTCAAGCAGAAGAGAGGATTGGAATTAAAGATGTAGAGTGTCAGTGGAGGAATGTGTATTCTGTTATTTCTTTCCCAGTAGCTTCCAACCTTTCAGAAAATCAGTCAGTAAGGTACCCAACAATCCTTTTTTTTTCTTTTCTTTTTTTCTGCTACCCCTAAAATGACTTAGCCTCAAAAGTGCACTCATTTGATGGCAGGTGGGAATTGAAGTCAGTGGGACAACATCCTGGTGCCACAGAGCCCTGCCGTGCCTCTGCCAGGCAGTGCCGTGCAGGAGCACCCCAGCCACCCTGGCTCCGGGACACACGTGGTCACAGCCACCTGGTTCTGTACAGGTTGAGAAGAAGCAAGAGCAAGCCTGAGGTGAGGTGTGCGCTTTCCTAGCTCAACCTCTCCAAAGACCTGAAGTGATGTGGCTGTCCTTTGTGCTACCCCACTCAATGTGGCAGACCCACCCCCAGCCTAATGTTGCTTGAGGCAAGGTCACACTCCAATGACCATCCTGTCCTGGCCAGAACAAAGAGCTCACAGGCAGTGCGCCAAAATGCTGCTCATAGGTACTTTCCAGGCTTTTTGTTACAGACCAGTTAGTCGATTTTGAGGATTTTAGATCAGGGGAAATATGTGAAGGCAGCTCTGAGGCATTCCCCTGTCAGATGCGCACACGGTTTATGGGTCTGAAGTATGCGTCAGTGTCTCCTGGCTGCTTTGCCATGAAGGGTGGAAAGGGAGGCTGAAGAAAGGAATGAAAGGCCAGCTTCCCGAGGTTAAGCTCGGATATGGAGTGTCCTGGAATGGTATCAAAATCCACTGGAGATGTCAGTGGGCTCTCCCCTTCAGTAAACCCGTAGGAGTCATTAGGTGATGTTTCTTTCTTGGCACAGCTGCAGACTTGGTCCATCGCCTCTGTTTTGCTCTGCTAGCATTGTTTTCCCACTGACTTTAGTGTTGATCTAATATAACTGTTGCATCTCATTCTCATCCAAGATGAGGTATAATCTGAGGGAGGCCTGTTTTTCATTAGTGTTGAACTCGGAGCACACAAACTTTCTCTGACGCAGTTCACAAGGGGGTGAGGAGGTGGGAGGCAGGGTTAGTTATTACCTCTGTTTCCTCTGCTGGAGTGTGGGCTTCTCTACCAAGCTCTGCCATCTCTCCCAGGGGCCAGCAACTAATTCCTCCATACCCCTGCACGCCAGAGCCTCTTTAGAAGAGACTTCCAATCATGACAAATTATCTGTGCTGATTTTGTGACATGAACTGTTACCCATTAGGGAATGAACTGACACCAATAAATTCATTTCACTTACAACCTCACACTGTGCATGAATTGAAGTTCTAGAGGTGAAAGACATAAATTTACCAGGTGGGCAGACACACCGCTTCCCCCTAAGACTGTGCACTTCACCTTTGCTGCATGCGCTGCTTCTGCTGGGCCAGCCCAACATTAATTTTGCATAGAGTAGATTTCTCCTGTACCGTGCACAGCCCACATGATTTATACTTGCCTCAAGTAGCTGTGTGAATAGCCTTACTGCAGAACAAACTATTGGTTGTGCCTTCACCAAAAAAAACTTCAAACCCAAATGCAGCCTTTTGCTTTACAAGATAAGAACAGTTAGTATTTGCTTAGCATCTTCTGACTTCCAGGCTATACAGAGTCAGTAATTAATGAGTCCTCCCTATGCCCTGGGGGGCAAGTGAGCAAGCATTATTTATTAGGCAGAAAGGAGTTCCCATATGTGCGGATCTATGTCTTAGTCATTCTGATGGTAAATTCATCAAATCATTCCAGCAGATAAGGCTCTTCTCCCCAAACACTCTGTCAGTCAAGTGGCTGAAAAGTTTCACTCATTTACCCAAATTAAAATCTCACAGTCCCCTGGCCAAATAGAAACTTCCAAGCATTTAGTTAAAAGCCTCTCGTAGTGCAATTCTGCAGAGGAAGGACTGGAAGGAAAAAGAAGAGGCTTTCCTAAAAGGGGCAGACACCAGTACACACAGAGGCAGAGAGGAATGTAGTCTTTGTGTCTCCACATTCCTGAGAACTGATCAAGAAGGGGATCCATCAGTTGTGCGGTGCTGACACCAGGTGAAGGCAGTCCTCAGGCTGGAGCACTCACTGACCTTGTCCCCCCTGCCTGCATGTTTTGAATGGCTGTTTTGAAATACAGCTTACTGGACGTGTGAAATAAGGGGACTTGAAGAAGAGATGTTTCCTCTCCTTTTCTTGCAAACAGCTCTAGGAAGGATTAGACACGGTCATGCGTGACAGGTCTGTAAACAGATACTAAAGGAAAAGAACAGACAGGGATGTGCCTTTCAGCATCCTTAACACACCTACAAGTGTGGGTGTTGGGGGATGGATGAAGGGAACGGGGTCACATAGAGTGGCTGGGCTCAAATGCTCTGCTTAAATTGCTTCTCTTAAGACAGAGCACTGGGAATGACAGACTGCTCCTCTAGCCCAGCGGGGCACTTTTGTGTTCTTATGTTAAAAAGGAAGGCTGGAAACAGCCTCCAGAAGCCATAGGAGGGAAGACATGGCTTTGCTGGGTCTTCCAAGTACAGTAGGCACTGGAAACACCTCCAGGGTTGCTGCTGGCTGAGCTGCTTCCTTTTTGCTTTCATCCAGCAATCACATATTTTCCCATCCCTCTGAGGAGCCAGGGCTACCCCAGCAACAACATACAAAGGTCACATTTCTTGTGAGTGCGCAAGAGAACCTGAAAAGGTTGGGTAACAAGTCTGGTCAGGAAATGGTCTTTTTTTTCCTGCTTTCTTGTTTTCTTCTTTTTTTTTTTTTTTTTTTTTTTTACCTTTTGGCAAAAACATCAAGTATTGTGATTTGGGAATACTGTCCAAATGTATCACAGTAGTTGTTGCTTAGAAGCTTTATTCACCTCTTCACTTGTATATTCTGTGTTCTCTGCTTGAACTTCATTAATTCAATTAACTAAACCTTATTTTTGGTAAGCATCCTGTTGACCTCTCTGTAACTGAAGGAAGCTCTTCACCATAAACATTTTCTCTCTCTCCAGTCATAGCTTGTCAGCTCCACGGAAGAGGGACTGTGGTAACCTCTCTGCCTGGAAAGTGTTTATCCTGTAAATAAATGGGACAGACTGGGAATGGATAAGGTGCCCAGGAGGATCTCTAGGGGAGAGATCAAACCTCAGACACACCTCTGAATACCAGTTTCCCCAGAGCCTTTCCGTGGCACGTGGGAGGGACAACCACATTTCAGCTCCTTCCATGTTTGCTCCCCACGCGGAGCAGCAGACCCCAATCCTTGCTTTGGGTTGCTGTGATGCCCTCCCCTCTAGGCACCCCTAATGCAGTTGTATGTGAAGGCAAAGGTGAAAGCATGGTGGTAGGGTATTTGCAGGTCCTTACCCATTATGGTGTGGCAAAACTTAACCTGGGCTGACCTGTCCTGCATAAGCAGCGACAGCAGTCCTGCCAGGCTCCTCTGCTGCTGCTCCACTGGCACCACAGAGCTTTACAGAGAGCTTCATGCCTGTTAAAAACAAAGGCAAGCCAGAAGGAAAATCCCATGTCTGATCTCCCTAGCATTCAAGCTGGGAAGGCAGGGCTACTGGTAAAGGCAGGGATATTTCCTGGAGCAAACTGGTGCTTTGAACAGAGGCTGTATGGGGTGGCCAGGCAATCGCTCGCAGGGGCACTGTACCATGGCCAGCTGCGCTGCTGCTTCCCCCTCCATCCTCCCACCTGCATCACCCCCTCCTCACCACTGATCACCCCTTTCCCAGCCCATCTTCCCATGGCCAAAGGAGTCGGGAAGTGCTCCTGCCTTTGGGGTCAGACCCAGGCACCCTGGACATGAGAGCAGTCATTCAGGGGGAGAAGGCAGGGAAACCCGCGTTCCTTCATAACATCAGCAGCAGGCAGGACCTCTTCACATTGAAGCTCCAGCACATGAAGAATTATACTCCAGTCTGATTGTTTTATAAAAATCTGTTCCGGCACCTGTCCAGAGCCATGATCACATCTTCAGTCATGTGGCCAAATGCCTTTTAGTTTTAATCATTTGATCAAATGCCCTAGTGAAACAGCCATTTGTTCAAATGATTGAAAGTTTGTCATTTGACCAAATTACTAGTCTGGCAGGATGACTAACGGGTTATGCCACAATGTCAAATTCTATTAATGTCACCCAAGAAAGACAGGTGAGGAAAGTAAGGGTTAAGGGAGGAAGTTTGTAGAAGTGTTTATTCCCTCACCAGGTACCCACACACACACACACACAAGTGTGGTCCCAAGGAACAGGGTGTGAAATCACTAGGATGGCTCCATACCACCCGAGCATGCAGGTTGCTGGAGGGGCTCCATGTGGACATCCCTCAAAACTTGGGGAGAACAATTTATGTCACTGAAGTAGCACAAAGCTGCTGGATCAGAGGAGAAAACTGGAGCTGGAGTAGCCACCTGGACTTCAGAGCAGGGCTGCCACTGCTGGGACTAGATGGAGAAGGAAACCTGGCCAAACCATAAGCTAGGAACCATGGCTCGGTGAGAGCAGTCCCAGGCACTTCTAGTGCCACTGGTGTTACCATGCTCTCACTGCCTGGATCAGCTGGGGACACTGGCATCATTTCCTCACTCCTTCCCTCTCATGTTTCTGGAGCTGCACTTCTTAGATGGAAGGAAAGGAGGGGGTGGAAGAAGAAAGGCTAAAACGTAGCTGCTGGAAGAAGTGAGAACTGACAGCAGCCATATAAGGGGGTATTAACCTTTCATAAACCTGCTCTCTGGCCTGTGACTGGAACCAGGGAATAAATATCATTCTTGTAGTAGGTCTCTTGCATGCAGCACGGCTGTTCTGGCACATACTGGCTTCTTGTGAATTGCAGTTACATTTACAGGGTATTAGTATAAAGGTGAAATGGATTTTGCTAGCATTAAAGAAGGAGCAGACCTCAAGCAAGAGACCAGTGCTGAGGAACCGACTTCCCTCGTGTTTCAGGAAGGGTTTGCCATGGACACTCCTGGTGAGTGATGCCCTTACAAAACTCACACACCCTCTGTGGCCCCATCCCCACTGGACAGGTGGGTGCTACCATGTGACCAACAGTCCCAGACCTCTGAGGGTCCTGGCAGGAGGGGGTGCTGGATATGATTTCTGCTCCTTCTCACTCAGCTGCCCATGTTTTGCTCCAGCCAAGACATACAGCGGGATGGTGTGCCACCACTTCTTATCCAGACATAGTCAGACACTTGTTTGTCCTGATACCCTGCCCTGCCATGTGGATATCGCCACTGAACCCTATACACTAATTCCAACATAATACTAACAGTCTGATTATCTGACTTGAACTCTTGACCTGCAGATGTGACATACACCAGGCCAAGAAACAGCATGAGCAAAAGCATGTGTGTGCACAAGCGTGTGCCTGCATGCCTCTGCCTCTTCAGGCCAGCTCCAGCGCTGCTCCCTGCAGCCTCTGTCCCCGGCAGAGTCCTCTCTGTCTCAGAATGAACCATCTCACTGCAAAGCTGCAAAGGGAAAAGATGACATGGATGATTGCTGCTGTCAGTTCCAGGACAGCTTCTTTCTCCTTGTGCCTCGGACTGGCTCAGCACACCTGATCATCATATCAGTGCAATATGGCCCGGAGCCCCCTGCCCAGCCGGTAGAGGTGCGGGCTTGTAGTGCATGGTTCAGCGCTACGCCATGCCAGGGGCATGCTGTCACAGTACACGCAAAGACAGGGCACTTGGATGGTGAATTGGATTTATCTGTGCCTCCTGCAGCCACAGCATATTTCCTCCTCTTGCAGCATGAGCTGGAATGCTTGAGAGTCATCAGGTCAGTGTGGTTCTTGCTGCTGTCTCTCATTCCTGTCCTAAGCCATCAGATAAAGGTGATCTGAACTCCAGCCTATCCCCCGTGCTACCTTTCCACTTCTTCCCGTTGGTATATATGCCTCTTAATTTAATACGCTGCTTTCTGACTACAGGCTCTGTCCTCTCAGGCTACACGAGCCAGCTTCCACAGCTGGCTCCAGAGCTTATAATATTGGAGAGGTGTTATATATCCTTTGCACACCTACATGTACAGTACAGACTGTCTGTACTGTGCCTGCAAAATTGTATATACACAAGCATGGAGTAAGCTGGTGTTGTAAAGACCTATATTGGTCATAAAAAGATTGCCAGTTTGGCCTCAGCTTGAGGTAAACGTCTCAAACAAGCCCATTACGTATTCCGTGTATACACAATGGGTTTGATTTGAGATGTATTTATGCTCAAGAATATTATGTATTCTCTTTATACACCATGCAAGGTTAAATTTTTTTGGAAATTTATATTTGCTTTTTATCATACAGACATAAAAACGATTTATGGCCAGACCTGCTGAATCTATTTGAAAATACCAATTTATTGTTGATTAACTCCAGAAGTGCTGGAGATCACTAATTCACTCACTGCTGCTAATGTATTTAGGAGCCAGGGAAGTTTAGTTAAGCTGTTCTGGAGGAGACTGAGAATCCAGATTTGGCCTGTTATTATAGATAGGGCCAATGTTAAAATCCAACTTTATATTGCCACTCCTTATTGGGGGCATTTAGATTTATAGTTGTGATTTGGACCAGTCCCTAATCAATTCCTAGGTTGTAATTTTTCATCAGCTGATCTGACAGCAGGAAGAAGGTCAGGATCATAAATTCCTCCTTCCTGAGTGCGGAGAGCGGAGGTGGGAAGTGCCTCCCCCAGGTGAGCCTCAGAGCTGCCAGCAGGCGCCGGGGCTGCCCGGGCATCCAGTCGAGCCACCCATCCAGCCTCCCAGGAGCACTGGGTGCCTGCCACCCCCCTCCAGGGAGCTCAGCTGCTGAGAAGCCCAGCTTGCCTGAGGGCACTCAGGGTGACCACACACTTTCCAAAGCTGGCTGGGTCAGCTGGGAGCAGGGTCAGCCTAGGGCATCAGCACAATTCTCCCTCACCCAATATGCATCTCCTCCTGTTCTTGCCCCTTCCCATATTCCTCACTGTGACCTCTCTACACTCCAAGACATCTGAGGTATGCTGTGTAAGTCAGACTGAGTTGTCCTTTGAGGGAGAGCACAAGCAGAGAGAATGCTGCTGTTAGCGTGCAAGGCATGAGGTCCTCAACAAGGTGCCCTGAAGTTAGACACCAACCGCTATATTTAGCCATCTGCGTAAGCCATCTGATTTTCAGCACTGTGGATTTTTGTTTCTAACTTTACACAAGCTTAGCTAGCACTGTGTAGGTGGGTCTGAGCTGCAAAGTGCTCAGGTCTGAACTCAGTCCAAAAAAGACACTAGGCATGGAAGAGGTGAGTGCCTTTTGCTCCTGAGCCACCTCTGTGGCTCTTTCCCTTCCCCCAGTTGCTGTGTAGGCTCCAGAGATGAGCTTTTTTCCTCACACAGTCCTCTTACTCCTGAAGCTGAAGTCCTCCTGGTCCTTCTCATCTCCTTCAGCTGCTCGGAGCCACCTTTTCCTCCCCACATTCTCACGCTTGCTCCCACCGTGTGCCTGTAGCCCACTTGTACGCTACACCATCAAACCCTGCCCACCCACAAGTGGGCAACAGAGGGTGTTATCGTATTTGTTTGCCCCGCTCAGAAGAGGTGCCCAGACCCTCCCTCACCACCCCTGTGAAGCCCTTGCTGCAGAAAAACATCAGCAGGGAAGTGTGGTGCCACATCAGAAATACCTGAAGTAGTCATGGCCAGTGTCAGTTGGCAATGACTTCTGCTTGTCTTGGTTGGTGCAGGCTGCCATCTTCTTCTCTTTAGGGAGAGCTTATGCGATGGTGATTTGGTTCATTCTGCTCTGTGATGGCAGCCTCCATTCACCACTAAGTGTAGGAAGTACATTAAGAAGCCCAGTCCACTTGTCCCTCAGAGGCTGAAATGAACGTAAAATGATATATGCATCCCTGTTGAGGTTACGATATTGCAAGCCTTTGAGCACCACTGCACAATGACTATGGGGCAAAATCATCTGGATCACATAGGGACTGTTCCAGGTAACTTACAATTTGCACTCTCAAATTAAATGCTGACATGCGGTCTGTTGCTACCAGAGGTAGCAAACCAGCCAGTTTGGACTTTGTAACATCTTCATGGCAGCGTGGTACAATTCTGCCCAGCTTATCAAAATTGAAACTAGCATTTGGTGTAACAGTAGTATTTACTTATCGCACACAAGACTGTGAAATATATCAGTCAAGGAGAGTTCCCACAGAACAGCTCAGCACTTAGCTCCATGCAAAAGTTGCTGGACAATATGAATTATTATGAGTATTTTTAGTCAAGTAACAGATACGGTTGGTGCAGTCAGGGTTTTCAGAGAAGCTCAAGCTCCTGATAAATATGTCACAATCTATGATAACTTTGCCAAGTCCTTTACTATCCTACAGCTCCAGCCGCTGCCGTCTGACTCCTGCAAAATGTGGGAAGGAAGAGCAAATGTCAGTAAAATCACTTTGTCTGTTTCAGACCTGCATATCATCTGCCTCAAGGGTATATCCATGCTGTCTTCTTCCCCTCTGGTGGATGCAGAAAAGGCTTTTTGTTTACCTTGTTCTTATCGGGAAGTTTTACCCAAGAAAAAGGCCTTTCCTATCTGATTTTTGAAAATTATTTAGAATCCACCCACCTCAGGTAGCAAGGCTCCTGTATTCACCGCTGATAAAGCTTGCATCTTCTCAGCCTCATTGGCATAACTCTTCGCCACTTTGCTGGATCTGCATTGCATCTTGAACACTCAGCTCCCAAAACAATGGTTTAGCACCTCGTTTCTTCAGATTGAATTGACAAGGACAAAGGAAACCACTTGAGGATGGCTGAGCCCCACAGCACTGGGAGGTGACCACCCCAAGCTGGGAAAGCAGAGAGGGCAGGTTGTAGGAAGGGAAGAGGGGTATCTACATGGACAAGAGCCTGGGGACATGATCCTCTGTGCTGGAGAAACCACAGGGTGAAATGTGGGTGAAGTGTTTGTGGCTGTTTGCTTGCCTCCAAGGAAGCATGAATGGAGATCATCGCTGGTGTGCACATGGGGGCACGATTCTGCCTGAACTTTGTGGAGGCAATTTACGTGGCACACCTGCTTGGCTTGGGGATGGAGCACAGCCAGTCCCCTGTCATGAGGGACAAGGGCTGGTTCAGCCAGGCAAAGAGCAAGGGAAAAAGGTCAAGGCTGGATCTCAACCTCCTTGGGCACTGACATATTCAGAAATGGATTTTGTTGACATGTAGGAATCAAGACCTTCTCTTCAATGTGAAATCTGAAATTGCCAAGGGAGGTTTTAAATGAGTCTTGGCTCAGGGTGGTTTTCCAGGTCAACATTACAGGTATCTGTAGGAAGTGTTGCAGCACATGGCTTTTATCTGGCAAATGACTACTGCCTAGTCTCTGACAGCATGGGCAAGGGCTCAGGGGTTTGTCCTTTACAGTTTTCTCTTTTCTGTCTTGGTTCCTTTCTTCCCAGGTGTCTGCTGTCACACTACAGATGAGCAGTGGTCTGTATGGCCTTTAGGAGTAATGCAGGACTTGGGGAAGAGGAATAAGGTGTTAGAAGTCATGTGATCAGTCTGGGAGATCAGCTGGGGAATACACAAAAATCAGCTTTGCTTTATCAAATATTACTTCTTAAAGGACATGGAAGAGAGGGGAGACTGAGGAAATCTCCTCCAAGGCATTACAAATCTGTGCTAGAGAACAGCTGTTCAATGAAACACATAGTAAATAAAAATGCAAATCCTAAAACACAATATAAAACTCTGTACAGCCCCAAGACTGAGAAAGGTCACCATCACAAAGGAACAGCAAAATCTTCTGAGTAATCGAGGCAAGATGGAGCCCCAGCATGTGGATAAGCCCTTACTACATCCCCTTCAAGAGCCACGTCATCATGGAGACCCCAAAGGCGCCTCTGGGGAGAAAAGCTGTGACTGGGGGAGAACTCTATGGTAAATATTAGCTTAAACAAATGTGATAATGGGACCAGAATCAACACAGAAACTGCCCACACCCCTTGACAGATAAAATAGATCCAAAAAGCAAATATGAGGCCCCATATCCATATAATCTGCCTAAGCACAGTTCCCATTTTTTTCCCTTCAGCGCATGCCCTGAAGATGCCCAGTGCTCCCTCAAGCTTTCTTGAGTGCAGGTGGTGAAATGGCTTTGCCCCAGGCTTCCCTACGCACCCCAAGATGAAGGATAAGACTGGGAATGTGGCACTCATGCTGCCTGTGGCATAGCAAGGCACAGCTGAGCACACACCTGAGCCAAGCTCAGGACCCATCCTGCCCATTGGTCACACAGTGAGCCCTCTGGCCAGTGCTGGTGGGCAGGATCACACGCCCAGCATCATCCATGACCACGGTCACGCTGGATCGGGCACAGGTGGGAGGGTGCTGCAATCCCATCTGCCAGCTAGCTGCTCTCCTAAAGTCTGACCTGCTTTCAGAATAATCTTTTAAGTCTCTTTTTTCACCTTTTTATCTGCGGATGTGATGAGCAATCCCAAAATGACTGAGCTTTCCACTTGCCTTCCATTTGTTCAGTGCGCTGACCTAATCCTCTTTCAGGGGCTCCTGGGGCACAGCAGTCTGGGACATCGTCTCTTGGACCTTCTTCCACTGCGGCTGTAGGATTAAGCCTGCAACATGAGACCTGCCAGAGCCCTCTGCTCAGCACACTCCCAGCTGATTTTCCACAGCCGGCAACCTCATCAAGGGGAAGTTCCTTTGACGCTTCCACTGGGGGAGAAAGTGCTGTCAAGAGAGCTTTAAAAGCAAAGCTGCTGCTGGCTGCTCTGCTTGCAGTAATCCAAGCCAGCTGAGGAGCTCATGACCACAGCAGCATATAAGCTGTTGGACCGGGGATGCTCACACAGCACGGGTGGTGGCTGCAGGATGTGCATTCAGGATGGGCTCAGCCTGGCAGTGCAGGGCTTGGGGCCAGAAATCAGGCCATGGCAAGGAAAGCCAGTGAGCAGGAGCTGGTCTGGAGTTTCCTGAGCATTATCGAGTGCCTGGGAAGGAGACCAAAGAGAGGACAGCCCAAAACACCCTCTGGGCTGGCAGCAGGAGGACACCACCTCACACCCCAGGCTTGAAGGGTAGCACGGTGGCTGCATGGGGCCAGGGGGAAACAAGTTTCTGGGAAGTTGAGACAAGAAAGGAGAAAAGAGCCTTGTTTGCAAAACAGAAGCTCGGAGTGCAGAAGTAAGACAAGGAAACATGTTATGTTTTTTATTAACCCACCTGAAACAGCAGGACAGAGAACAGTCTTGAGAAATAGTCACCCTGGGAAAATTTGCAGACCTCTCCTTCTGGCACCACCACGCTGCTGGCAGCCATGCAGATGAATTAACAGCTCCAGTGTCTAACCCCGGACATTGTGTAGCAATTTAGAAAACAAAACTCCAGGTGTCCTAGCTGCCTCATAGTGGTGCTGTGACCCATCGCATCCTAGACCCAGCAGTTACACCTTCAGCTCATTCTTAATTAAAAGGAAAAAGGGTCAGTGGCCTGGTCTTTGCAGAGCTTTCCCTGCTGCTCTTCCAGTCGCAGTGGCTTTCTGGAGAGGTTACCAGGGACAGCAGCAGCGACGGTGGATTTGGGAGAAGCTCAGATGCTCCTGTGCCCAGTTTTCCCTTCTCTGCCTGTTCCTACAAGGCTGCCACAGCAGAGTACAGGGGCAGCCCCTGGCATACAGGGCAGCTTTTCAGAGAAAAAGGGGTTTTGGATGAACAGAAGTGGTGGGTGAGCCCATCTCTTGGGGAGTGAATGCAGTGTACATCTAAGAGGTCACTGCTACGCTTGTCAGGGCTGGGCAGGTTTCGGTGACCGTTCCCCTCAGTGGTGGCCGGCACCATTCCTGTGTCATGCAGCACCTATAACTCACGGAAATAAAGCACATCCAACACCCCTCCGAGACATGTATTCTATATGAAAATTTGGTTTATTACTGTCAGACCCACAAATCTGGATCCACTGTGTAATTCTACTGGCATCCATCAGTCAGACAGACACATTTAATGAGAATGAGAATTTATACCGTTACTTCCTATATTGGCTGCTGCCAAAGTGCAATTGACAGTCAAGATCTTCCCCTGTCAGGAAAATTGTCCCTGAAAGAATGCTGGCATCTCAACATTTTGGGAGAGAAAACCCATGGGTATAGATGTGCCTCTGTGGTGGATGCAATTCTCCCATACTGGATATAGAACAAGGGTGTCTGTCCTGCGTAGGCAGGTGGGGGATATGCAGGCAGGCAGTGGAATAAATAGAAATGTATAATGGATGATCTTGTTCAGCTCTTGGGAATGTACATTCCCCGGTCTTCTTGCGAAGCAACATGTTTGATTTCCTCCAGCTATTTTTTTAAAGTGCTGTGTTGCAAATATTGACACGTTTATGTGTATTTGCATCAGCTGTAGGGGGGGGGGGGGGCAGGGGAGACTTCTCCAGATGTGTGTGGCAAGTCAGGTGACTGGCTTTCATAGAACACTGCTGAAAATCCCCTTTTCCCTCCATCCTCCCTGCACTTTCTTCAAAAATCTTTGCCACCATTCTGGCTGCTGCAGAGAAGTCAGTGAGGGTTATAAGGAAGAGGTGCCATGGTACTTCAACACTTGGAAAGGTGTCCTGTTTGTCAGAGAAGCAGCCATATCCCAGGTCTCCCCCTGCACAGGGTGCTGCTGTCATACCTTGCATTGCATTTGTCCCCCTGGGACTGCCCCACCATTAAACTAAAGCCTTCAGCTCCCTGTGGCTGCACATTCACAGCAACGATTTTCAGCCACGACCAGAATAACTGCCCTCGTGCTTCAGTTGTGAAGCGTACACCAGCAGCAGGGAGCATTTTCCCTGAACGAGGCGAGGATTTGTTTTTCAGAAGACAAAGTGCTTGGGGGTGATTTTGCTTCTGTATTAAATACTTCCTTCTATTAAAGCCAGACATCTTACACTCTGAAACCTTCAAAAATCAAATATAGAAAAGAGGCCGAGAGTCTTCCTTTTGAAATTATCCCAGTTCTGCTCATTGACTGAATTTAGTAACAGTTTCTCTGGAGTAAAGACATTTTGGCTGCCTGGATTTTGAGCCAGATGAGAGACCGAGAAAACAACCTTTCCATCCAAAGTCAATTTGGACCAAGATCATTTTCTTTCTGCTTACAGACAGGTTTTCTGGCTTAGAGCAAGGTACTTGGCATGTACTCTTCCTGCTTTACTGAGGGGCAGAGGCCACAGGGAACCAAAAGACCAAAACTGCATTGGATAAGACCTGTCAACACCTACAGTTCAGTCTGATGCGAAGCCACTACCCTGCATGCAATGTTACTGGCAAAACCCACACATATATGGTCCTGCAAAGAAAATTCTTGCCATGCAGAAAGTGTACCTTGTGGGTGGTACCTAGCCTGAGCCATCTTCTGTGTAGCATCAGAGCCTCACCACAGGAGACCACAGTCACCTATCTCTGACAACTCTGTGTTGGCGATTTTTAGGCAACATCACTGGTAAAATGCTGAAATGCTAAAAACCCAGCCTCGAAAGTGCTGAGCATCCTCATTTCCCTTTAATTTGAGAGCTGAAGGCACACAGCACCTTGCAAGACTTGGCCCTGTGACAGCAGATAGTGGCTGATCTGCTCTGACTGGCTGTCAAGACTGTCCTTTTCCCCACAATTTTTTTCCCAAGGAAGAGATTGGTCTATGATTTCAACGTTGCAAAGGCAAACTGAGGCAAAAGCTATTCTTCTGGAGACAGAGAAGAGAAACTACAGTTCCCTTCCCATCTGTGTTTTCAATGTTTGCAGCTCTAAGGGTCCATATTAAGTGACTAGGAAAAAAAATTGGGATGCTTTTCCAACAGTGGAGCAAATTATTCTTCACAAACACAGCTAATCGAGGCTGTGGGGTTGCAATCATTCATTATAGATGGGCATCAGAGGAGAATAGAATGTGTCTTTGAGCCAGCTGCTAACCCCAAAATTAGAGGAGCCAGGGAAGTACAAGGACTGAAGCTGCCTGTCTCCTGAAAAAAGGGTCCTGGCTCAGTGGGAGGGGAAGATTCCTGCCCTCTGGGTCCCTTTTACAGCCCACCAGCCTTCCTACCAAATTCTCACTATCAATGCCTATAACATTTAGCACCACGATCCTGGTCGGGTTTTGTCTGCTGGCAAACAGAATTCAGATGTATGCACATCAGAGGTGGGCATGAGAACAGGGATGCTACGGTGTCCCTGAATTGTTAAAGCGCCGGGCTCCGAAATGCAACGCTGCCAGGGTACACCAGCATTTTTCAAACCCGTGGGTTGCTCTCATCAGATGATAGAGCCTGGTTACATTGCTTTCCCCTGGGAAATTCCCCGAGGCAGGAAGGCGGTTGAACTACCGTGGTTATAACTTTGATATCTGAATGAATATCTGCTAGCCTCAGGCAACCGGGCTTCTGTTAATTTTGACCAGGGAGCATGATACACTGTGGCAAGCCATGTCACTTAGGATTGTGTCTGCTTAGACATGATGCCTCTGAGTAATGTAATTTATATTTCATGCACAATTGAAGCGGCTAATGGTGTAATTCTCCAAGGGGGAAACAAGTTGTTACAGCATTAATTACATCGCAGTTGCCATTATTTTTTTTTCCGCCCTGCGCCGAGCACTTCTGAGCTGTCAGCGCAACACCAGCAATAGCTGGTACCCGTGAAAGGGTCCCTGCCCCGGCAGCCGCGGGGGTGACTCGGTCCCTCCTCGCAGGGGTGACTCGGTCCCTTCTCTGCCGGGCTGGCCCGGGCTCTCAGCCGAGGGCTGCCGGCTGGCGAGGGCAGGCTGCCTCTTGCGTGTGCAGCCCGAAACTGCAGCGCGGCGCTGGGAGACAAGGTCTGGAGAAGCAGCCGGACGGGCAGAAACAGCGTCGGAGAAGTCTGGAGAGGGTGTCGATGCTGGGCATCGGAAGCCGTGAATACTTAAAGTACCCTGGGATGTGGAGGAGGGGTAGCCGAATGCCCGTGTGTCTGCGTCCCCGGTGGCTCTCCGCAGTGACTATGACTGCTAAGGAGCAAGGACAATGTGGGAAGTGTGGGAAGAGTGGACAGAAGTGATAAAAAAACCTCTGATGTCTCTGCTAGCCCAGCTTTCCCTTCTGTGCAGCAGTCAGGGAGAGGATGCCCTGCTTTCTGCCTCTCCTCTGCTGCTGCAGCAGCAACAAGAAAGCGTCCGCAGCAGAGATGAGCACAACCCTGCCAAAACAAAGCAGCCCCCAGGTGTCACAAGAAGGGGGATTTGTTTCTGGGGAGGAGCAAGGGGCAGTTTGGTAGGCGAGAGCCTCGGGGTCTCACCCAGTCTTGGAGGTTGGGCAGTGAAGGGAGCGGGGGGGGCTCCGGGGCACCGGGAGCGGAGTCGGGGGAGACAGCGCTGGAAAGGCTGACCCAGGCAGCGAGCAGCAGTGCTGGTGCCGGGGAAAGCCCCTGTGGCCAGAGCTGAGCCCAGGCAGGGTTTGGGAGATGCTGGCTGTGTGCGGCTCTGGGCTACAACGGGTGTTTCTTTTTCCAGTTTGCCTACGGCATCAAAACCCACGGAGCTAGCAGCTGAGCTAGAGGGAGGTGTAAAAATAGAGTCACAGCCACATACCACAATGTGCCTGTGCTGGAGGTAACCCAAGAGTACGCTGCCGTCAAAAAAAGAGAAGGGGAAAGGAAAGGATAGGAATTACACAACTTAGGCTGCTATGAAAAATACTGAATTAAAAATAAAACTCAGTGTGTATGTTTTGGCCCAGTGGCACGTCTGGGAGGGAGCACAGCATGCTGTGCTGCCAAGTGGGAGCCTGGGATCAAGAGGAACATCTGTGTTCAGGCTTCCCACACTGTCAGGAGACTGGCAGGGCAGTACGGAGGACGACAACTTTAATCAGGAGGAGGGCAGTGTGAAAGGGTGGACAAAGGAGGCGGCCTTTGCCTGCGCTGAGAGCACTGCCCTTAGCAGCAAGTGCACCCACAGCCAGTGGCTGTCTTTGTGGTGAGAAGCTGGTGGCCCAGATCACAGTGCTGCAGACTTCCAGGGAGGCTGCTGAGGAGCATTTGCACTCCCTGTACTCAGGCACTAATTTTGTGCAATCGTTTATGTCAAACTATAAAGGAAGTGAGCGTAGATCCATATGGAAAATTATGCTGTGCATCTATGCAGAGATATTCCAAGCATACCACGGGACATAAGATCTGAAGGAGGGAGAACTGGAAAATTATTTATTTATGGAGAAATGAAGCTTGTAGGAAGCCAAGACTATTCAGTTCAGTTGAAGTTTAAACTGGAAAACAGCTTTAGCAGGAAAAAAAGTACGAAGGAATTGTTTCTAAAAATTCATTAATATCTAATTGTTTTATATCGTCACTTCCAAGAGGAAATATTTCTATGAGGAAGAGAAAATCAAGTATCATTCACTAGGTGACTCAAGGACCATTCTCCATGGCAGGAGCACAAATGCATATATATAAAGTGTCCTCAAAGTGGTTAAATATAAATCAGTGATTAAACATTATTAGCATATCAACTATTCATTGAACTGGGGACGACTCCTTCCCCCATGAGACTGCTGTGTCCCTCATGCTCTGTCCCTGACTCTGCGGGGATGCTGCTGTTTACAGAGGAAAAGCTGAGTAAACGCAGTAACCTCCATCCCTCTGGGATGTGCTCCTGGCTAATAGCTGGACACTGTCCAGAAGGATGAAATACTGTGTCTCAGTCTCTTTCTGCAGCAAAAATGCAATTAAACACCACTTTGTAATATTTTAGCTGTGAACCTTAATCCACCATTTTTAGCTCCTGAGCTATTTGGGGTGTCGTTGCCCTGCTTTGGTGACAGCAGCAGAGATGTTTCTTCAGTTCCTTGTGAACCTAGCTCTGGATCTCTTACCTGAGAATTGGAATCCTTTTTTCTTGGTCTCCATATAAATCTGAAAAACACAACGATCCAGGGGGAAATTTGAAATAGATGTACTCCTGTGGGGTAAATCCTTTTGGCTGCTTGAAGCATTTCATGGCACAGCCAGGAGGATAGGTACAGATAGCCCCATGCCTGCTCCATCCGTCCTCAGGGCTGACCAGATGCGAGCTACCTTCAGCCTGGGAGCCAGATAGCCACAGGTCAGCTCGGGCCCAGCTCCAGGCTCATGGGGGATCTGGCTGCTACAGCAGTCTCTGAGCCAGCCCCGAGCATCTGCCCAACAAGCCTGGGTCTGGCTGCAGTCCCTTGCAGCTCCAGCACTGACCCAAAGTACTGGTCACCAACTGAGATCCAGTGTACTCGTTGCTGAGTAAAAGTTGCAGCAGAAGCCGAGGCTTGGGGTCCTGTCTCTGCACTGCTCTGCTTTTTCCCCTTTCTTACACACACACACCCCACCCCACCCCACCCCACCCCCCGCCCCCAGTACAGATAATTAGTGTCAGGGTTAGGGGGCCTTCTGGAAGTCATCACCTTGGGAAATAAGGCTAGTGATGTGGGGAACCTCCACATAGTCTGAGGTTGCTGGCTTTTAAGCATTAGGGATTTTGTTAGCTGTTTGTTTAAAATCAGAGCTGGAAGCTACACAGTTTAGAGCTGGAGCTGAATTTCTGCTTAATCTCTACTTGCAAGAAAAGTGTGTCAATTTTTTTTCTTTTTTTTTTTTTTTCCCTTAAGCAGTGAGGTAATTAAAGGAAGAACAAGGCAGATTTGCCATTCTGGGAGCTGTTGCTGTATATCTGGGCTTCCACAGAGAAGGCTGGGTATTGCTATGAAACTGTTCCAGAAGAAATGTCAGAAATACGCTTTTGATGAATAGGCAGAAGCCACACTTTCAGATAGGAATATTTACCTGCCCTGCCATACACCCCAGCTGCTGCTATGTCCAATATATAATAATCCAATCCATTTTAATATCCTACTGCTCTGCAATAGCCAGGAATCTCTCCATTTGGAAGAAAGGGGCCACATTAACATTCAGATTGTAATTCACACATCCTAAGCACGTTTATAGCTGCTGCCATATAGTCATGGACCTGGATCAGGGCTGGACTCCACGTTCCCTCCAGCTCCCCCAAGATTCAGAGATGTTTGGTTCCAGGATCTCCCAGGGCTTCATTTTTCAAATCTCACATGCTGATCTCAGCCAAGCCTCTGTGACATACTTTTTGAGTCCCGTGCTGCAGCCTGCCTGCTGTGCTGTGAGCATCCTGCGAGCCATGGTCATACAGCCTTGCCAGCAAGCTGAGCAAGTTGTGCTTGTAGGAAGTGGTCCAGGAGGAGGGGACAGGACTGTGACATTGCTCTCAGAGCTTGAGCTGCAGAAAGGGACCACTCACAAAACTGACACCCACCAGGGCTGCTAGCAATGAGCACTGCTGCATGGCCTGGCATTCGCTGTACATCCTCACACAAGAAGCCACAGGGGAGGCTGGTCCATTCCTAATAGGTTCAGAGAAGCATGCACAGGCTGTTGCTCTATGTAAGTTGCAGTGACCTGTCTTTGCCATTTATCACCCTCAGTCAAGTGAAGTGCAGCCTGGTCTGCGTGTGTAATCATCTTTGCAACTCCTATGCCAGGGTGAAAGGCATCCCAGACATTTAAATCCAGTCCCACCAGCAAGCCAGATCCCCTTATCCCTTGCCCCACCTCTGCTCTGCTGCTCCAGCTTCAGGCAGCACGGCAGTGCCAGTGTCCAGCTGGAGAGGTGCCAGGAGCATGTGGGGAGATCTGCTCACATCTGGGAAGGCTGGAAAAAAGCAGCCAGAAATAGCCAGCATTTCATAAGAAGCCTCACAAGAGCTGGCACCACGGCCCTGCTCTGAAAACCAGCAGAGTTCAGATAAGGTTTGACGAAGCATCCAAATTCTCTTTTAATTGCAGCCTTTTCTTGCTTTTGGCTCAGCACCAGCCTGGCAAGAGACACAGCAGAGGGGATGGAAAAGAAGGCAAGTGTGCCTGATGGAGAGAAACCCTACACCTTTACACATGCTGCAATGATTTTTGCCCCAGGCTTGGGCCCCTTCATGAAGCAAGTGTTGACATCTGCAAATGCTCCCTAAAGAGTAAATGGCGACAGATTTGTGTTTAACCAGCAAAAACTTCCACACAGGCTTTCTCTTTGCTCACAAGTGTTAGCCCCCAGGAACAGGTGACTGACCCTCTCGGTTGGTGTGCCGGCTGGTCCTGCTGCCCTTGATGATGACCTGATCCTGTGACAACCCATCTTGCCTTGACCAATGGCCTCGGTTTCTTTTGGTTAGAAGCCACAGTCTGGGATAGGAAGGAGTTAATAAATATTTGCTTCCTATCCCAGTGCAAGGATGGGGCTGAGCCAAAACATGAAGGCGAATCAAGGAGTGCACCAGCCTGGCCACCACAAAACAGAGCAAAGACCAGGGGCAAATGACCTTTGGCATCTGCTGGATGTGAATTCATGACACATGTAGGAGAAGCGCTCAGCCTGCATTGGGCATTCAGTACCTACCAGACCTATCCATAATGGTGGTAATTGTGTAGCTGGCTTGCAAGTAACAGCTATTCTTCAAAAAGTACCCTAAAACCACATTGCCATTTCACAAGAAACGCCACAGCTTTCAGATGGTCTTTTAATCCTTGCTAGATATATGAGCATTCTTTCTTGTGGCTCAAGTGGAAGTTAAGCTTTGGACTGGTTACCCATAGCCCTACCATGGACGTACAATCTGCTGCTAGGATAAAGACTAAAGACCTCAGCCGAGAAAAAAAAAAGTGAGTCCAGCCGTGGGTTCTTGCAGCTCTGGCCAAGCCTGCAACAGCATTGAATTGGGTGGATGCGTACGTGTATCAGCAGAGCCCTGGCCAATTCAGAAAATAAAAACATGAGCCCATGCTACCCAACTGTGGGCACGTGCAGGAGGGCTTGGGGCACCTCTGCACACCTGGGAGAGATGTGAGACCTGACAGCCAGTCCAGAACAGCAATTTGCAGGACTCTTTGGAAAGGAAAATAAGCACAGGCCAAAAAAAAATTATCGCTCCTGTGCCCCAAAACTGGTCCCAGATGAGTCCGCTTTATACAGGAATCACCTTGTATTGTATCACGAAAGAAGCAGCCCTCGCTTCTGCACAAACAGACGGCAATCCTTCCAGATTTAATGCAACAGCCATGTGTAATGACACACACAGTTCATCACAGAGGCAGATAGCAGGGCCCTTCGCTCTCATTCATATGAATATAATGCCCACAGCAACGCAACACATCAACATTTTTAGAGCCAACAGTTTGACTTTCATTGCTCTGTTATTTTTAATCATTTTAATCTGCTTTTTTAACATTCTACTTCTTCTCCATTTTACTTCAAAACAAGACAAAAAGTATTCAGCAGCTAATACCTCTGTTTTTAATGGTTTGAAAAATAATGAAAGAACATTAAGCAGTTCCTGAGCCTTCCAGAGCATTGGTATTTTTAAAGATGAGATTGATCAAAGAGGCTGTGAACTCTAATGGAGATGGATTGGCTCAGCATGGTAATGCCAGCACGGAGGCCGGTTCAGCGTGGATCCCAGCCTCTTCCTTTCATCTGCTATGCACTCCAGCAGCCAAAACCTCTTTGCTGAAGCAAGACCCTGCCAAGTACAACAAATCCCACGTTTCTTATAAAGGTCCAGGGATGGAGAATTCATTTTTTCTACCAGCTGATTGTTTGTGCCGCTTCTTTGTTGCAAGCAAGGGACAGAAAAAGTCTCTCCCCAAGGTTGCTCTCATGCATCTGAGCTATCCCAGCTGAGACTGCACCATGTCTGCACTGCAATGCAGCCAGCTCAGTGGCGTGTGAGGAAGGCAGGAGAGGAGATTTTAGTCTACTTACTGCGATGTGGGTAACACACCTGCTTTTGCTGTGAATCTGCCCGGTCTCCCAGTGAAGAGGGGCTTGGCAGCCTGTGCCATGGGGACAGCAAAGACCCACACAGGAGGTGACTCCTGATCTCACCTCCACGCTGGTGTGAGCAGAGGCCAGTGAGGACTCTGCCTTGCCACCAGCACTGAGGAAATCTTCACGCCTTGCTGCTGCTGTCACTTCCTCAGGGCCTGTGCACGCAGCTGGTTATGGAGTCATGCCTTGGCTTGTCTTGCTTTCTGGCTGCTCACTGAGTCCCTGATGCTCAAGCATCCTAAAGGATTTTTTGGTTTGTTTTGTTCTCCTTCTGTTTTTTGTGGGAGGGACACACCAGTTTTATAGCAGCCTATAAATCCAGTGGTACAGGAGGGATCTGATCTTGGATACTCTACGTTTGCCAGAACCAAAGGCGTGAGCTCTGAGTGCTAAATGAGGTGAAAGCCACCCATCCCTTATTTCCAGGTATTGCCAGGACTTTGACAGGGAGAATCGCTTTGGCAGGGGATCCAGCTCTGCATCTGTTACCTCTTTAAAACCCACTCCGCTACCTTTCCCTGTGGCAGTGCTGTTGCTTTCTCCTCCCTGGGTGAATCTAGATGAGCTTTTGGATGCAGAGCAGGATAACAGGGTGTGGGGCAGTGAGATGAGGAAGCAACTGGCAGAAAGATCTTATTTTGGTGGGAGAGTAATCAAAGGAGTGGCTCTCACAGGACATGCACAGCACCCTGCGTGCAGCTTGCACATGCTTTCTGTAATAGGATCCTGGTCCCAAGGGCTTGAAGAGCCAGGAGGGAGGCCCAGAGATGGGCTGAGACAGTGAGTGCTGAGGGCAGCCACCAGCCCCAGCTCAGCTGAGGGCAGCTCTGCAACATATTGACACCAAGCCCTGATGTCCAAGGGCTTCTCCACCCACCAAGGAGGGCTCTTTGGGAAACTGCCCTCCAGATCTTCCCCGCTGGCAAAGCACTGGCACGCAAGCAGAGCTGCAAAGCCTTCACACCCCGTACCCTGGAAATGCACTGCTGCTTCTTTATATCCCCTGAGTCTGTAAACCTTGTCAGGGGATAGCCTTTATGCCCTAGATTTAAGGCGATGTAGTGACTATAAATATTGTGCTTTGAATAAGAGAGTTGTGAATACTAGATGAGTCCATTCATTGTTAAATGTCATATTTAAATGTTTTAACACTCAGTTTCCCAGGTGCTGCACCAGCAGGTAAGACTGCACAGCCCTCACAGCACACAGCAGTTTTGTTGTCCTCAGGCGGACAGTATTGCACAGGTAGGACAAGGAGGCCACAGAGTGAGGTGGCTGTGCTTTAAAGTTTTGCCAACACAGCCATGTCACATATGAATGTAAAGATAACACCTCCCCAACCCAGCACCATGCCAGAACGGTCCCTTGCACAGGTCCACATCCTCCTGACAGACCAAACCTTGTGCCAGCGCAGCCCTGGCTGGCCCAAGGTCTCATCACCCTGATGTTTGCTCTTCCCACTGCCCGCTAATTGTGGTGGTGGTGATGGGGAAGCCATAGCTGCCTGCTTAATAAAGCCACAATGGAGAACTCTTCAGCTACCCTGCTCCTGCTCCTTCATTTTGCATTAGTAACTCATTATCACAATGGTAGCGCTTTATAAATAAGCAAGGTGCACTCATATTAGTGAGCCTTTTATTCACGCCATCGTCATTTTTCAGTTTGGAGGCTAGTATTTTTTTGTGCTCTGTTTTTATAACTCCTGCTCTTTTCTTCCCTGACTGCTTTAAGAGTGTGGAAGGCAAGATTTAAAGCACCTGAAACGAAACATCATAATTAGCCCCATCATGTTAATAACTTAAAGGAAACAAATAAATACTGGAAATTGTGGCACTTTGGAAATTCCCCTGTGCTGCAGAAAGAAGGCCTGCTGGTCAGGGCACATTGATTTTTTTCTGAATCCATCCACGCAGGATTCAAGGACAGGACAAAACACTATTAAGTCAGCAAGCAGAATGCAGTAAATAATGAGTGAGCTGGAGAGGGCTGAGGCTCTGCACTGGCTGAGTCCAGATATAAATTGTGGTGAGCTATGCGTCTCGGCATCACAGTGACACTGTCTCTGGAGTGCAAGGGAAACCCAGACGGGTAATGGGAGCTGGAAAAGCCGTTGGGGACTCCAGAAGTTTTGCATGTTGTTTTCATTGGGGAGGCAGAATAAAACTCCTTCCCCCACCTCTACAAGAAGCCCTGCTGCTCTGGAAACCTGTGTGGGTGAATGCCACCACTACCATCGGAGCACAGTATGTCTGTGCCACATGAAGGCTTTAGCACAGGGGAAGGGATGCTAGGGAAGCGGGGCTTCTACCAGCAGGGTTTAACTGGTATAGTTGCGTCACAGCACTTGGCCGTCATATTATTGCTGCTATAGCTATGCTGGTGAAGCACTTTTCCTTGTGTAGAGATGCTCTCTGGCCTAAGGCTTGTTTATGAGGGAAGGAGAGGGGAGAGTCCAACAGATAAAAGCTTTCCACAGAGCAGCAGGAGGGAGAAGGCAACCCATTAGTTTTTCTGCTCCTTTGTTTGCCTTTGTCATCTTCAACCTTCATGTACTTCAGCATGTCAGCTTCCCCCAGAGTTCAGGGGAACTAATCAACTACGTAAAACTCTTTGTGTGATCAAGTATTTGCAGGGCTAGGGTCCTAGTTAAGTGACACAGGGAAACTGGGGAAGAGAGGAGACCCCTGTTTGACGACTCACCCCTGGTCTGATGACTCGGCTGCTTCTCGTGCTTTGGCCCACACAGAGCTGCAGTGCTGGCATCCCTTCAGGAGGGTGATTCAGAGCATCCCTGCAGAGCACCAAGCACCGCTTGTGACTCCCAGTTGCCAGTTCTTATGATTTAATCACCAGCCTTACACTTCACTGTGGTTCTCCTCCAAAAAGCAACCACGCGCAGCAAGAATCTCAGCTTTCTTTTTCTGGAAGAGAAATCTCTTTTGCCTTCCCTGTTACAAAGAAAACGCCAAAAGAGTTGAATTCTCCTAGGCCAGAAACCTAAGGTTGCCAAAGAACTGGCAATCACAGAAAGCACTTTTCTGAAAAACTCTTGTGATGTGTTAACTGATTTGATGGTTTGGGGCACTGGTGTATGACACTTGGACCCTGGGACAGACTGGCAATGTTGAAAGAATATAGCGTCTAATACATTTGAAAGAAAGTCGTGTTTATTCACATTGAAAGCATAAAAAGGAGGGGGTCTGAAAGTAAATTAGACAAATGTGATCTCAATTTACATTAGCTCTGGGAAACAGCGGCAGTTACTGGCTTCGTAGATAGGCAAAAGGCTCTTTAGTGTTACAGCTGAGATTGTATCAGTGCCACCCGACAAGGCAGCTTGAGAGGAGCTTTTCCTCTGCGCTATTCCTACAGCAACTGATCTCATCATCCAGCTCCACTCCTGCCTTGAATTCATCTTTGTTCACTTCTTGGTCCTTCCTTTCTTCCCTCCACCCTCTTATCCTCTTCAGTACCTTCAGCAACACATGCAGCCCCCCCCAGGGTTACTGTCAGCCCCATGCGTGGTGGCGAGGGGAAGTTTGATTCAATGCTACCTCCTCCAAGACCCAGAGCAACTCTGACAGCCGTTCACCTTTCAGCCCACCCTGCCTCTGCCCCCTGCACCCTTTATTATGGCCCTGGGGCATTTGAGGAGGGTGGCTGCTATTTTGACTGGGGGGGGAACAAGGTAGGCTCCCCCTGACCTGCACCCAGGGCCCATCTTCTTCCTTGCTGGAGGGGCAACACCGACACCGCTGCCAGATGCCCTGACTCCCAACAGTGCCTTGGGGTGGTTTAAGCTCCTTTTCTTCTTTGGTGGAAATGGAGAAAAGCATCGACAGGGACCAGCAGATGCCATTTTTTCTTTGGTTCTTCTCTCCTAGAGGACAAGCCACACTCTTCTGTGACAATGACGTCTTGAATCAGTCCTAAGAGTGATGCCAAGCAGCACCCAGTAGTTTCACTTCCTCTCATTTTGGGGAATTCTAAATCTTTCTGCTTAACACTTGGCATGTTTGCAAGCTGGTCACTAACTGAGTACCTGGGATGAAGCACAACAAAGACACCCCACATGCCCTATACTTTCAAAATTAAGTTGTGGAGGTCAAATCCCAACTCATGTACTACAGTGTACTGCAGCGAAACGTATTTTTTCAGGTTAATCTTTAATGTTTGTAGTGAAAAAGAAAGAGTAGCAGCAAGCAAAAACAAAGCCCAAAAGAACATATGATGCAGAATAACCTACACCATAAAGTGTCCATGACAGACCTTGACAGGACAACTTCAGGTGTGTTAAAGTGAAGGTGTGGGACTTCTAACCCAGATCTCGTCTCCCACACTCGTCTTACACTTAATAGTCAGGAAGGACTCATTACAAGACACTGCTGAGGTCTTCCTCTGGCTTCCTCTGCAATGCCCGTGGCTACAAGCTCTCACCTCCCCAGGCAGAGCAGCAGTGAAGAGTTAGGTGACATGTCATCAGGCTGCCACCTCAACCATGCAGGCTGATGGAGTCACCGTGCTAAAAGAAGTGCCTGTCTTGGACTTCAGAGCTGAGAATACTGTTTCACAGGAAGCTGTGGAAACAGCCCCGCGTATCTCAGCCTTACTGTCACTGTTTCCAGATGCCACTGCTTGAGACTTGTGTGTGTCAGTGTTTCTGCCCGCCTGGCTCCTAGCCAAGCTTCACTCCCTGCCTGGTCTCTAGTCCTTGCTTCTCAAGTATTTCTGAGCAAGCAAGGTCAGTTCATACCCTGTGAACTGCAGCATCGTGACAGCAGGCATTTGGGCTCAGTGGAAGGGTTTTGTTGACCCATTCCAATGACAAATCCAGGTCAGCTGCAGCTGGGCTTTCCTGGTGATAACCAGAAGTGACACTGATGGCAAGCCCTGGTGCTTGCAAAAACAGCTTCTGCCACACAAAAAGGAGCACACAGCCCACATCTCCCTACATGTCAGACACGCTCTGGGCCAGGAGATTTTCCCACTGAACGACCAGGGCTGTATTTCCAGGCATCTGTTGCAATACTTTTATCCTCTCGTGCATTCAGCCTTCTTTGCTTGCACAGGCTACAATTTTCCTCAGTATTGGCTCGCAACAAGCTTGCCTTTTTCCATTTAATTCTCAGAAGTGCAAATGATTGCCAAAACCCTTCCATGTCCCGATTATTAGGAAGATAATTATTAACTTGCATTTGGGAAAAGTAGGGTGACAATTCTCATGACCCAGCGATTTTCTGCTCTAGCAAAATAGGCAAGTTGTGGGGCTATCACCAAGAAAGGAATAGAATTAAGGAACTCCTTGTTCATCCAATTAGAAATCTCTCTACACTGTGGGAGTCTAGAGCAGTGGAGGGATGAAGAAATGGGCTACTTTCACATGGAGGTTGAGCCATACATGAAATTATTTACATGCTCTGCAACAGAAGGGTGTTGCAGCCTGTGTATCAGGAAAGCCCCTTATGCCCTGCATGGGTAGTGTTTGTCAGGAGATGCTAGGCACTAAAGTCTGAGAAGTCCCCAGGGGATTTACCAGGTCAAGGTGAAATTTCTTATCAGAAAAAAGTCTCATGGGTCTAGGCTGAATGTGAGTATCCTACCTCGAAACAAGATAGGCAGGGACATCGCCCCATGGATTTGAGCCTCTGGTCTGAACTAGGAAAACAGACTTCAAGCCATTCTCTTAATCCCAGATGGGTCTGCAGCTCTCCTTAAGACCTTTTTCCTCTTTCCTTGCTGAGAGGGAGAAGAGGAAAAGTTCAAGACATCAGTATTTTCAGGCCCAAAATAATCCCATCCTGTTCCATGCTTGGCCCTGAATCTGACTGTGAGACAGGTAGCACTGCACTTTCAAAAAGGTCCCTGATTTTTTATGCTGCATGGGCTGTGTGCGTGGAAGATGCTGATATGGTGCATTTCCAAGGCAATTCCCACATAACCCCAGCCAGCACCTTCCCTCTCTTCAGCCACCCTTTTCCTAGAGCTAACCAGCACGGAGCTGTGCACAAAAAGCCATTGCTTAGTGCCTCATGGAGGCTCAACCCCTTAATTCCTGTCCCTGGTTTAACGTTGCAGAGGTGTTCAACCTGGCAGTAAAACATCTCCTTGTCCCTGTGTTTTCCGTGAGGAAGGAAAACTCCCCTGCACTGGGAGAAGGCTGCACCTGTGGCATATCACAGCTGTATGTCCCTGCTCAGCCACGTCAGGGGAGCGCTCTGCACCCCAAGATACACACAGCATCATCCTCTTGCCGTGTTTTCCCCATCCTGTGATTGTGACCCCTGACCTCTATCTGGTCCTTTACATCCTCTCGTGTCCCCCCCATCCCAGACAGCTGCCCTTGGCATCCCTTTGGGGACCACTGCCTCAGCAAAGCAGGGAAGGAATTTGGGCTCAATCCAAACCTCTCTGGGAGTGCAGGGGCACCAGAGGGGCTCCGTCAGTGCAGACCCAACAGCACGGTGCCATGGCCTTGCACACCAGGCAGCCCAGGGCACATCGTGTCACCAGCACAGCCCTTTTCCTCCGCTCTGTCTGGAGCCCTGTCGGGCGGGGAAGCCCTCTGCCTGGCTGCTAATGCCACTGCACATGCATTTTGTTTTTTAAGCTGTTGCTCACAAACAAAAGTGTTCAGATGAAAAATAAACCTCTTCAAAATCCCAGCCTATTCACTCCTGGCAGTCTGGTGTTCCTTCAAACTGTCAGACTTAGCAGATTGTTTACTGGAAACGGTTCAATTGGCAGGACCTTCTGCTGTGCAGATGAAATTTTAAAATCCTGTTTCTTGTTGCGCTCAAAGTCTCTCCACTACATGGCTTCACAGAATTATTAGTCACTTGTTTCCCATTGAATCAAAAAATATCTTCTCTCTTTCATTTCTATAGTAAAAATGTGCAAAGGATATTAGCCCTCATGCTTCAGGACACAAGCCAACAGCTAAGTGCTTGGGCTGGAGAGAAAACTTTCTCCGATGGGCACAGTAATCCAGAATGGTCAATGATCCCTGAAGCATCCCATCTGGGCAAGATGGGGAGTTGCACTGCTCAGCTGGACAGACAAGTGATGCACAGCATGGCACTCTCTGCGGACCACCGAAGGGTCTCCCCCTCTGGGGACCTGTTGCTCTAATAAAAGTTACTGCAACTCCTGATTTTGCAGATTTTGTTATTGCCTTTCCTGTGTGCAAGTGCAGCAGGAGAAAGAACTTTAACCTGCTTTGTCAGGGTCCTGTTGCTGCCTTTGCAGCGTGTCCTGTGAGCACCTAAACCTGTGGAGCCAGGGCCTCCTGCTTTGCCAGCCTCTTTGGGTCAAATGCCTCGCTCCGTTTTCCTTTTGGTTAGATGAACACCTGCCAGTCACCAGCAGGAAAGGCTACTGCAATCAACTTCGTAAAGTTTGTTGGGGCTTAGGTCAGAAGAACCTGCCATGGATCAGGGGTCTTCACTGTCCCACCTCCCCATGGCCCATGTCTGGAGTTATGTCCCAAATCCTACCATTTGTCCTTTGCACCTTTGGCTGCTTAGTCTTCTAAGTAAAATGCTAAAGGGATCTGCATGCTTCTCTGCTGTGGTAGTACCTTTGTTAGTTGCCTGTTAGGTGGTTCAGGGCTGCACGTGACTTCTGGGCAGAATATCTTCCTCTTGGTCCTCACATCCCACACATCCCATATACCACACCAGGCAACAGTGGTGTCTACAGCAAGGCTTGTAGGTGTGGAGGACTTGCATCCTGAGCAATGCATGGTAGGGTGACAGCTCTGACCCAGAAGACATTGCTCCGGCCTCTCTTACCTGACTCACTTCTTTTAAGGATGCCAGGATTTTTAGGAAGGTGCCAAAGCTGTCTGCTCCTTCTTCCACTCATCCCTGGTTCTCAGCCTGCTGCTGACAACTTCCCTTGTCGTGATGCCCGTTTCCAAATGGGATTGCCTCTGCGGCAGTCCCCAGGGAGCCACACCTGCACACAGCTCTCCCTTGCCAAGTGTAGGAGGTAGTGTAGGTTTTCCATTAACACCTGCTGGTCACATCTCACTAACCTGAAAGTTGTCTTCTCCCATGCCAGTGTCAAAACAAGTTGTTCCAAGAAAGTTTCTCAAGCAGTCAATAAAATGACCTCCAGAGATGGGCCTGATGTGCCATTCCCAGTCATCAGGGGATGTTATGATGGCCCATAATCACTCTGTCAGCAGGTGGAGCAACTTTCTTTAGCGTCACCTCCTTACCACTAACCCAGCCAGAGATCCTGTTCCCCTTGCTTGCAGCTGCATTTCATAACTGAATAGATTGCACCCTGCAGCCTTACTCTCGCTGTGGTGGTCCTTCATGGGCAGCTATGGTCCCTGTGCACTGCTTGATCCATGCTGTTGTTGTCCCAGCCTCATCAGAAAACTGTCCCGAAGCCGGCCTTTCGATTTGATGAGTGCTTTCTCATGTTAACAAAACAAGAGAGCGGCAGTGCAAACATGGAAAATTAACAGGGCAGAACCACTCGAAAGACAATTAGCACATACAGCCCTGAGCCTCTGACTTTATTTCTCCTTCCTGTTACATTCCTGTTCCCTGTGCCCCTCCTGGGGGAAACGGGGGTTCACTGAGCAAGCAGTTGGGTTGCATGGAAAATACTGTGTCCCCCAGTATAGGAAGAGAGTGCCTACAATGAAGATGGGGACCAACAAGCACAAAACACTGAATTTTGCAGCTTCTAGCCTCTGTGTATTGATGGGATGGAGACAGGGAGCTTCGATATGTCCCACTGAACCAGCGATGTCAGGGATGGACCTAAAATGGCTTGTGGCAGTTCATTTCTCGCACTGCAGAGAGGAAGATGATCCTCTCCACAGTGTGGGACAGATAAAAAAGGGTTGGGAGGGCATCACTAGCAAAACTGCCTGCTGCCGGGAAGAGATGCAGGGCCGGGGGGGCCTGGGAAGCCACCTGCTTGGTGCTGGTCTGAGGATGGCTGGGCTTGCTCTGAGGGAGACTCCACCAGAAGCATGCAGGCACGCATCTTATTCTTGCTGAAGTAGCATGGGTAATTTTTTAAGCTTCAGGGTGGGAATCATCTGTTAACCAGCAATTCTTATTTCTCCTCGGATACAGGTGGTTCTTATTTTAGCTCCCACACAAAGAGTTCCCCGCTAACTCAAGCATCTCTCCCCTCCTTTCCCATTCAGGATTCCTCAAACACCTCTGGGCCAGAATATGAGTGCTGGCACCAGGTTCTTGCTCCTGGCTCTCTCTGGATGCAGGCAGGAGGGACACACTCAGCCTGCACCACACCTGTGCCCTGCATTTACAACAAGTTCAGGATCTCCTCCTTCCCAGAGAATCGAGTCATTTGGTAACAATATTCCCCAGTCATCTCAATGCTTGTGTCACGATCTGATAGATGTAGCTGTGTCTAGAGGTCACTGCCATGGGCTTTTTCCTCAGCGGCGTAGGTGGTCCTGCCCCCCCTCCTGCCTCCCCATACCAGCAGGGTAAGCCGGACCCAGGCGTCACGCATGATGTACATCACAACTGCTGGTAGGATAGCTGTCGTGCTCTGAAATAACAGCTGATTCCCGGCTAATAGATTCAGTAATCTGACACCCGGGCTGTAATAATTGTATCTGAACAAGGCAGGCTCCAGCCTCTGCCAGCCTTATTAGAATGAGTGATTGTTTCCATCAGGGATGTAGCTCTGGTGCATTCACCTTTCCTGGGCTCCGAAATACAAATTGAGCTTCTGACCTTGGTGGATATGACGGCTGACCTATTTCCTCCTTTTTAAATAAGGAGAAAACAGACTTTGGAGGGAAAGCGCCTGCTTTCTGCAGGCCTCCTTCTGCCAAGCTCCTCACTATCGTGAGATCTTAGTTAAATATTTGGCCTGCTGTTATTAGCCAGGATGACGGTCTGCCTAAACCACCAGGCTCCTTATGTGAGATGCAGAAGCACGGTCCTCTCTTCCTGTTGGGGTTGGGTTTATTCCTTATTTCTCTGCTCCCTGGCTTGGTGCAGCTGTCGAAGGCAGCCCCTTTTCGCTGTGGCTGTGTGGATGAGCGGTCCCAGCAGCTGTGTCCCACGGGTGCTGGCACTGCAGCAACCAGGGGATTGCACTGGGGATGGGGCTTAAAGCTGCAATGCTGCTGAGCAGTGCCCCTTCCACCGCGTCCCTGTCCCTGGTCTCCAGCGGCTCAGGAGGGGCTCTGACGAGGCGGCGGACAACCAGCCGCTCTGGCGCTGATGCGGGGGCACTGAAGCTGGTGGGTCTGTGTGAGGCTCACTCTGTCGGGAAGAGGAAACGCTGCCGACCGTGCCTGCACAACCGCGTGGGAAACGCAGGACCGGGGAGGGGATAACTGCCAGGAGACTTCCTCTGGGAGCTGCAGGGCCAGCCGCTGAAATAAAAACACCTCCTGCCCTCAGCCAGGAGCCCTCCCACCAGGTCCTTCAGTCAGCAAGTCAACAGGCCTCGGCCACTAATCCTAAATTTCCCTGGTGATGTGCCATGCAAGGGCAGGTTTTTTAACAGGCTGCAAGCTCCATCCCGTGTTGTGGCTGTAAATATAACTGGGAGGGAGATTTAGCCACAGTCCCCTCCCTCCCCTCCACATATTGCTTTTCCTGAGGTTAAACGTCAAATATCTCTAAAATATCACCGGGGTCATCAACCCACACACACTTCAGGAGGGGGCTAGCCAGGCTCCCCCCAGGGCTCTGCCCTGATTTATGGAGGTGTGTAGTGCAGCGCCGTAAATCGGGGCATACATCAGACAACATCATGGGAGGATGGCGTGCATTTTTGTTAGAGCTAGGACACTAACACAGAGAGGGTAGGAAGAGGGACAGCCCCGGGGTGTGCAGCTTGCTTTTCTTTCTCCATCAAAGATGGTAAAAAAAAGCTGTCCTGCCTTGGTGGCTGCGCAGAAAATTGTGCCTGAGCTCAGCAGTCGAGGCACCGGCAACGTCATGAGAGATTCCTGCTGCTTTGCCTTGCTGCTCCTCTTTAAGTGAAGAGGAGGGCTGGCTTATGGACCACAGGCAACTCCTATAGGGCTGGGGGTTTGGCACAAAAGGGGGAGCAGGCAGGGTGTTAGAGCGGTGGGAAGAAGATTTATGTCTTTTACTGTCCATCTGCAAAGCAAAACAAAAATAGCTGAAACACTGGTTTTCTGCTTTATCGGCTCTGTGAATAAGCATATAAATTTCTATGACATTTCTGGAGGCTTGCTGAAGGGGAAAAAAATTCATCCCTTAGGACCTGGCCAGCAGCAGTGGCAGCATATGGTCTGCTGAAATCAGTGGCTGAGCGCGTTTTGTGTGTGTTAGCATTAAAAAGGTGACTTTGCGAGTAATTTCAGAAGCAGGGAGGGTTCTTCTCTTTTTTCCTATTTCTTTTTTTTTTTCTTTTTTAATCCCGTCTGATGCAGCTGTCATAGCCAATAACTCTTGAGTAAGGGAGTTGGGCTGCATTTTCTTGATTGGGAAGCACGAAGGGTTGCTGGCTTTTGGCCGTCTCGTGGGAGCAGGTTCGGCCTCTTCCTGGGAGGCAAAGGGGAGAAAGGCAAAGTCCCTGGCGCAGGCAAAGAGAGGAGTTGGGGATGTTTTATTTTTCTCAGCAGCTGCAGCTCACTTGGAGAAGGAGTTGGGGCCCTGCAAGTCCGTGGGAAAGTGGCTTCAGTCTCCCGGCTGCAAAAGGACGGCAGGGGAGCACAGTTTCAAAGATGGAACTCACTAGGGGGAAAACAAATACAAATAGGCAACTGTTTACGGTAGATAAAGTGTGGCTTTTTCTCTTTCATCGTTGACTAAAACCTCATGTTCTTTCCAGTGAGGGAGGCAGGAGCCGTAATGCGCTGTCAGAAAGATGTCTTTCAGCAGGCAGCACCTCTGGATGTTTATCTCCCTGCCATTGTGCTCCAGCACTTTGAAAGGTAAAGGGAAGACGCTGCTAATCACACTGTTGCTTAAAGATCAACAGCCAGGCAGATGTACTTTGTCACGTTTTCTCTTTGGTCTCTCTTTTTCTGTAATGAAAACGGTGACATTCATTCAGGCTTGCACGCCAGCGCACGGTGGTGGGCTCTTAATGAATTCCTCCTGCCCTTTCCCTGGGCTCTGAAGCGAGGGGCGCAGCCAGAGCCACAGGCGGAGCACGCCAACTGCCACCAGAGCCACAGATCGAGCTGCTGGTGTCACATCTGGTTTCCTCGGGTTCAGACTGAATCCATCCCGCGGTACGTTTGAGTGATATTGCTGGAGTCGGAGAAGAAGTGCGATGTAACCAAGGGCTGAAAGGCAAATGTGGGATTTCTTATTAGTGGGAGAACAGAGAGCTTTAGGGGTATAAAAAAGGAGTGTGGAATAAAGGAAATAAATGCTTATCTGTGCAAAGAAATGAAACTCAACACATGACACCTCTTCCGCCCATGCTGGTCTAGGCTAGCAAACTGAGCAGAAAGGAAGGAATAGTCATGGAAAGTAGGCATGGCTGGAAGGGAGAGGGATATTTTCACTTTAAGACAGGAATTTCTCATGCTCCTATCTTCTTCACCATGAGATTAGCATAGAGGTCTTCATTTCCACTTTCCCCTATTTCCTGCACATAGGGAAAATGCAGCATCTTAAGGATCTACAAGGAGTGCAGGGAGAGGGAGAGAAATTTAGCTCCTTTCCTAATGCTGATTAAGTAGTGCAAACAAAGAAGAGAGCAGAAATGTAAGCCACCAGCTCTTTTCCAGCAAAGGCTCCACGGAATCCTATTACAGGGATATATCAAAAGCAGTAAGACAATTTTCATTTTTTGCCTGCCTGATGGCCAAAGGAAGTATCATTGGTGGCACTGAAAAGGCTGGGATGCACATCAGATAGTGCCAAGGAACTGAAGAAACGCATCAGCAATGTATATGTTAGGCATTGAAATACCACCTCCCACACCAGTTGTGCTGGCTTTCCCCAAGCCTTTTTTGCCCTGTTCCCACTGTTCTCCAGAAGCCATCCCCTGCCTCACAGACCAAAGGTGGTTAAGCACTTCCTTGCAGCACAGTCAGGGGGAAGGAATGGCTCGTGCACAAGGTCCCTGTGCAGCCTAGGAAATGCCATGCATTTTTGAGTGGCATCAACCAGCTTTTCCTCTGTGGACAGTTTTTATCACTGCCATGGATGCAGGGTGCCCAGTGCTGGGCAGGAGCAGGTCTGCAGATGGCTTCGGGTTCCCAGCAAAGTTCTGGGTACCTCGAGGCACGGTGCTTGCAGGGAGAGCAGCCTGCCAGCTGCTGAGTTGATGGATGTGTGTCCCTGGCAAAGACCTCTCACCAGCCCGTCCGTAGCAATGCAAAATTGAGGGGTGAGCTCTCCTTGTGACAGTCAGGCTGCCTGTGTGCAGCTGACTTAAGGATGAGGGGCTACACAGTGCTAAGCCTTCTGGGCCCCTTCCAACATGATAAATACTTATTTAGATGGTGCCCTGCAATGTGCAGTTGGATACGACCCATAAATCCTGGTGTTAAATCAGTAAAATAAAAATCCAGTGCTGCGTCAGCTTGGCCTTTGAGAAGGCAAAGCTGATAAATAGGGTTTGATTGGCTCTTTCTACACCGATGCCCCAGAGCAACACCCTCTGCATGAGTGTGATATTGCTGCAAGCTGACAGTACAAAGGACAGACACATACCCGTGCCAGCCATTGAGCCGGCTGCCTGGATTAACCCTGATTTCCTTTCCTGACACTCCTTTCTTCTGCCAAGGAGGGAAACCAGGCGTAAGAGCAAGTCCCTTTGCCTGTCATGCTGAGAGCGTGGTGCTGGCAGCGTAATTCAGTGTGCTAAGCCCAGTTCTCCCCTCCCCAGTCCCCGCTCTGTGGTGGTCTAACTCTGTAAGAGCAGAGGATTTACACCTTCTTACACAAGCGGCATGAGAAGGATCAGGCTGTGACAGTCTTGAGTCCCAGCTTCCTGGGAAAGGCAGACATCAGCTGCCTCCCAGCTCTCCTGGCATCCCTTGGGCTTTTTGTATCCATAAGGATTTCCTAGGATGTGGGTGCAGGAGGGCATGTGGGACAGCATCTCACACACACCTTTTCAGATTTAGTCTAAATGCCTTTGGCAGGAGTGCCACTGCCTCCGACAGCAGAGCAGCCAGCTCCCACCACCCCACACTGCTGCTGAGATGACAAAGCAACAATAAATACAAATCTTATCTGTCTAATAAGGCGAATTCCCTGCGAGGCAGGAAAGAGCCTCTCCATCGAGATGGTATCTGCGCCAGCCGAGGTGACACCCTGAATTCGGCAGCAGCGCAGCCTCATCAGGGAAGGGAAGAGCAAGAGGCAATCACACTTTTCTCACTGCCTTTTGGCGTGTCCCCAGGTAAGCCTGGTTCGAGGCGGTGCTGGGAGCAGTACCTGCCCAAAAGGAGCCTTAGCTCCCAGAGGATGCTCTGCTCCTTGCTGCTGTTTGTGCGCTTGCTGGTGGCCGAGCAGACACGACGCTAGGAATCTGGTGCCAAAACACAGAGCCAGTACACTGCTTTTCTGCTGATCCCTGGTCACCACCAGCTGGCCCAGGGCTTGCAAGAAATCAGCCCTAGGAGGGAGGCCAGCTGCCCAGAGCTGAGTAGGAACCAGAGGGAAGATGCTAGCTGATGGAGGGAGGCACCTCCAGCCCCCTCAGTGCCTCCGGGCATCCTCCACGGACAGGGAGCCTCTCTGCCAGAGAGCAGCAATGCCACATGCTGCAGCTCAGGGCTGCATCCTTCAGCTGGCTAGCTGGGGGCTGCTTTCCACCATCTCCAGCTGGCTCGAGGACACTGCTTCATCCCAGCAGGGGATGAACTGCGTCACATCTTCATCAACCCTAAGTGACAGAGATGTGATTTTCCTGGACATTAATTCATTGGAAATGTTGGGTAGGTCAGAAATAGGCACTCCCTAAACTGTCTTCTGGTTCTGGTGCCAGCATCCCAAAACACGTCCAGTGCAAACTGATGCTGGTTATACCCACTGTAGACAGGAGATGGGACAGGAAACAATGTACAAGCACTCACATTGTTTGTGGGAGCACAGTGCAGAGCTGGAGCACAGGCCAGGCATCTGCATTTCAGCATATACCACTTGGAAACAAAGATTAAAGCTGTAAGAACATTTTGGTTTTCACTCATTCACTATCCACAACAGAAAACTGAAGGTGAGGGAAGGGATATGTCCTTCAGGCTCAGACCAGCAAGCAGGGGTTTTTACTCAGCTCCCTCATGGGGGAGGATATACAAGCAAGTTTGGAAGCAAGACAACATTTAAAATGAAGAGGCAAAATGTTTGTAATCACAGAATGTTTCTTTTTTTAAAACTGTCTCCTCTTGGTTGACCATTGCTTAAAGTCAACACAAGCAGGTGAACTTCAGTCTGCAAAAATTGCAGCCAGTGCTAAGATGCTTTGTAATAGATTAGAGGCGAGCAGGTGTGGGACCAAATGTCTGTGCTAAATGAGAGGGCTGTGCAGGCAATGCTCTTGTTAAAATATCTGCCAGTAAATAGGCTGTCTCTTGCTATTTGTCCATCTAAGATAATATTGTGGAAAAACTACACAGATTACCCTCAAATAAGTAATGCCTATATGCCTGGTTTTTTAATAAAGAAAATTACCTGCATCTCAAATCCAAACTTTTCTGACTGCCCAGTGAAAGCAGAATATTGGAGTTTTCCAATAAATTTTCTCCCTTATTGCTGAAATTTCAGCTGAGAAAAAAAAAGCATCTAGTGCTCCTTTCTCACACATCTAAATTCTGAAGCATCAGCTGTTTTGTGAGGGAGGGATAATAACTCCCTGTTTTTAACATCTAACTCAATGCGTTTGCGAAAGGGATTATATGGCACTTCATCTGCCCATAGCAAGGGATTGAACATGGTGACCGGGGAGGGCATCTCCGCTCTCATGTTTAATTCAGGCGTTGTTTTCTGTCTCAAAGGCAGGGAAAGTGAGTGAGGCATTTCCTTCAGTTGGAACAGGAGGTCAAATTTAAGTTTGAGTTAGCTTGACTCGGCCACCAGCAGCCTTATTCCAGTCACCACTAGATAAGTGCTTGGGATCTGCACTCTGCCCTTAGGGTTGCTTCCTACCCACAGATGTTAAGCCCAAGCAGTCAGTAGCACTGTCCCCATCTTACAGAAGGCAAGAACAAGGTACTGGGGACAAGGGACCCTTGTCAAAAGCCACCAGTATGGTAGGAGCAAGCCTGGGGTGCAAACAGTCTTCTGCTTCCTAATCATGGTCCGCTCCCGAGGTGGCGGGTAGAACCTCACGTGTGTGACCACACATGGCTGCCTTCCATATGCCTGTAGTTTGAACAAGCGTATGAAGGACACTGCCTGAAGGAAGAAGTCCCAGGTACTGGTGGGATGTTTCTCCTACCAGCACAATGCAACCTGGGGTGGAGGTGGGGACTCGCTGTCCTGATACTGGTCACAGAAAAATGGGGGGGTAAAGGAGAGGCATGGCAGTGGGAAGAGGGGAAAAGGAAGGTGGTCATGAGGGGAAATGGAAGAAAGATGAACAGGATCAAGGAATGGGAAAAGGAAAGGGAGGAGATAAGGTTTCTTGGGGACATGGAAGACAAAGGCAAAGGTGGTGATAGTGGTGGTAAGCAGGAAGAAAACAAAGGCTAATGAAAAGCAATGGGAGAAAATAAAAATAAAGCTAGGAAAGGAGAAGCACAGGAGTGAGTATCCATCCTGCCAGCCCCCGTGATGGCTGTTGTTTGCAGATAGGAAGTGCTGCCTGCAGGAAAGCTGATCGAGGCTGATTGAGGGAAAGAATGAGCCACATGTGACAGATGTTAGTCAGTTCACGTAATGCCCTACTGGAAGGCGCTCAGATGCTGTGGGGATGACAGCACTCGAAGAAACTGCGTGGAGCACAGCAGCCCTGGGAGGAGGCAGGAGGGAAGATGAATGGCAGGAGCGCTCCAGTCCCCTGATCTCAAAACAGGAAGAGAAGAGGAGAGCTCCGAGCCGCAGGCTCTGCCTTTTACATATTTCCTGCGTCCCCCTGTGCTCCATCACTCCCTCATCCAAAACCAGGCGAAGGCCTGAAGCACATGGGAACTCCCAGTCCTTCCTGCAGGGAGCAAGGCTGCCTCCGTGCCCCCAGCACTTCCCCGCTCAGAGCAGCAGTCTGCCGCACCCGGTGCTGCCGTGCCTGCAGCTGGGGATGGGACTAAGGGGACTGTCCCCTGACCTCAGCCTCAGAGAGACCCCCGGTGTGGGTGTGCAGCCCCTGTGAGTGCTGCGGGGCACCCTCTTGCCAGCATAACTCACTGCCCACTTCGTGCCCTGGGCAGATGTGGCCGTGCCGTGGCATGGCCTCTGAGCCGCAGCAGTGGCCCTGCAGTATCTGCCTGCCTCAGAGGTGTGCTCAGCTCCCGGTCCCATTTGCATCCTCACTTAAAAAAGCTGGCTGATGGACGAGTACTCGTGGGCAGGGTTTGGTTCGTGCTGCGCGTTCAGCTCTGTCCTGATGGCGGAAATGAGAGGAGTGCAGCCTGGAAGGTAGCATCTCAAAGCAAGGGATGTTTTGAGCACCACTATCAGCACCCGTGCAAGTTATTTCTCAAACAGTGTCTCAAGCCTATCAATTACTTGGGTGTTTTGGAAAGCAAGCTTCAGGAAAGAAAAGGAGCCAAGATAGCTTAATTGTGCTTTTGTCTAATGCCAACTAGTTTCCCTTACATTCAATATTAAAAAAAAATAAAAAATCATTACACAGCAAATGGCACATAGGCCTTCATGTGTAAGGCCCTCATGGTTGCAGGTCTTTTTTTACTCTTCTGCCCCACCTTTTAAAAAGCAAAACTTCTCAGGGACTACTTCACTTTCAGCATTTCCAGTGAGGCAGCTGCCATATTAGATCATATTCAAATACAGCCCCAAAGAGGTCAGGAGCAGCGTATTAGCTGAACTGTTTATCTGCAGCCAGCCAAGGGGGGATGGTACTGCTCAAATCAATTTTCTATGCTCCGACTGGCCCATCTTCTTGACACTTAGATGTCACTGTACTACTGGTGATAAAAAGGCCTGCCAAAAAAGGATGGATTTGGATTAACGCAGGGTCCTACAGAGCCAAATGAGAATTGACAATATTAGTCTTTAGGACAATTTTACAGATAAAATTAACCAGAAGAATAAATTTTCAACAGTTTGTTTAATCTAATCTTCTTTCTATTGCATTGAATCTTGCTCCCATCCACAATTGCCATTTCAATACTTGCAAGCAATACTGGCTTCTTTCTCCTTTTCTGTTTTGTGGAATGAAGATCAGGCACATAAACCAGGATACATGTTGCTGTGAAATGACAGCCAAAAAAGAATACACACCTGGTTTCTGTAAAAAGGAGGAGGAAGTCCCTCATATAGATTAAAAGCAAGGAGAAAAAGTATTAGCCTGTTAAATTTGGGGCTGAGGTATATCCTTTGATAAGACCTGAACCTTAACTTTCCCTAAGTTCACCTGGCTTTGGTCTTAATTTTATTATTTGGATAACTATAAAAGAAAAGGCTGAATCTCAGTTCCAGATCTGGTTTTGAATTAAAAATAGCCAATAGAAAGTTCAAGACTATCCTTATTCTAGCCCACCTCTGTTATAAAATATGCAGACCTGTGTACATCTGCGACTATCATTCATGGTACTAGAAATCAGAAACTCTCCTAGTTAATAATAATATATAACACATGTGTAAGACTTTCCATCCTTCAGTACTACACAGGCGACCAAGTGTCACAATGAACCTGTGAAGTGTTTTCTCCGTGGCAGAGATAACATTTCATCCAGAGGTTGACTGTGTTGGTCAAGGACACCCAGGCTATACAAAAGCAGAGGCTAGAGCTGTGTGGTAGAGCTGGAGCAGGTGGGGGTAGCTGCAGCTAACCTTCTCTTATACACTGGATTACACATCAGGGTCCTTGCATGCTTTCCTTTTACATATTTGTACAGAAGTTTTTCACATCACTGGATGAATATTTAGGAAAGCATTTCAAAAAATGATTCAGCTGGCTTTCTGAACAGAGCTGGAAGAAAATACTTGGGTTTTGTCTATGCTAAAACCTTTCTGCCAGCACCGCCTTTGAGCGTTTTCAGGGCTTGGATCAGGGATCTCAGCACTTGCCAGGGAAAAAGGAATCATTTTTTTGCTGGCCCTGTGCAAATTTACCCTAGTATGGGTCTGCTCTAACCCTCTGAAGGACAACCTTCATTCCTGCCTCAGCACAGCCCAGGGCAAGCAGTGTCTGCAGTCGCTGCAGGTCCAAGGCTGCTTTGCCAGGGCTGGCTCCAGGACGGTGTTGGCAGAGCCAGATTTTCCCTGCACTTGCTCCTCTGGATTCTTAAAGGCAGCAAAGGAGCTGGATGCTGCACATGTAAGCATTGACAGGATGACACAAGTTTTCAGTACGTCTCCTGGTACTGCCTGGGGATAGGAATGGGAAGTATCCAGTGTTAGAATGCAAAAAAGGCAAACGGAGCCCTAAGATGGAATACATGAAGAAGGGCAGTAATGCAGGGAGCAGGAGCAGATGGGGATGAAAACCACACAAGTCACTCTGGGGGATGGAGGTCAGTTACCACCTGTTAAGAGGCAATGGTCATCTTCAGACCCTGACAATGTGTGTAACTCCCATCCCTCTAGATGCTTGGTGAAGAAAGGTTTGCTACAGCTACCAGCCACACCATTAGCTCAGCTGTTGGAGATCAATGCCAAAAGCTCTGCTGGGCCAAAGCACCATTTAAATCTTGGCAGCCTTCCTTTTGGTTGTATCTTTGCTTGCAAAGGGGTTTCTCCCTTTTGCTTTTCAAAAGCTGCTGACAGTACAATTGGAAAAAGAAGCAACTTAGACTGTATTGAGGATGCAAAATGGACTGCTGACATCAAATCACCTGTGCAGCTGGATTTGGTGCCTCTGGGTGCAAGCACACCACTAAACAAACAGCCAGGGAGTGAGGCAGAGCATGGAGCACAGGGTCACATTCACTGCTGAATTTTACCTCTGCTCCTTGACTCTGAACCAGAGCAGATGACAAACGCTACACCAGCCTGGGCTCCTCCTGCTATCCCCGCTACCTAGCTCCACTGCTACCCCAGCAAAACTTGTACTTCCAGCCACCCCTTAAGCCTCTAAGGTGTGCTTCATGCTATGTCATAGATTTTCATACCATAGAAGTCCACTCTGGTGGGCTGCAACACAGCTCTTCTGTTACTTCAGTTGTTTTAAACGGGGGAAAAATGTGCAAGTGGTCATAGTCATCACATTTTAGGACCACAGGGGATGGTTCCTCCAGGCCCAGAGAAGATCCAAGGCCATATTATTTAGGTATAGCCACTCTGGTTTACAGGAAATACCAATGTACAAGCTATTTAGTGTCTCTCGTCTTGGGGACGTGAATTAACCTCTGCACTTTTTAGCACTACCAGGGTAGGCTTCATTTCTGGATTACGATGCTGGGAAAGCAGGAAAGGCAGACAGACCTCCTCAGCCCTGTGGCCGGCCACAGCACCCCCAGCCTGGAATGGAGGATGGACTGAGTTCATGTCCTTCCTTGACATCATGCAGAGAGGCAGCAAGCAGGGAAACCAAGGGAGGTCAGACACTGCTATCTGAATCCCCTTTACTGGCCCAGCAGTCAAACCACAGGCACTTCCAAAAAGCAAAAGCTCAAGTTTTGGTCCAGAACTGGACATGTGTCCATCTCTACATTTGAAAAAAAATACTGTTGTCATTCCACAACAGAGGGGAAAATAACCTTAAAAGCCACTGACAAACAGATGCCATCCCCTGGTACCCAAATGGACAGTGCTGGGGGAGGCAGAAGGGTTTGTGTGGAAAATTAGGCTGTTGCGATTGGGACTGCTGCATTCTTCAGTGCCAAAAATGGCCATTGGTAGTGAGGATGACAGAAGGAGATGTCACAGTCATGGGATTAAGGCAAAAGGCTTGACACACTGATTTGTATCCCTCAGCACCACAGAGCTCAGACTGAATGCTAGGAAAGTGGCTTAACCCAAAATCTGTACAGGTTGCCAGGATCTGGGTGATGAAGTCCCCTTTTGTGCAGTATCCAGTCTGCAAGATGAGGGGTTAGATCTGCACTCCGTGCTGTGGTGGGAAGCAGGGGAGCCATAATCTGTACATACAAAGTGTGAAATACAAGGGAAAACAGTGTTCAAATTGCCCACCAGAAACTAGAGACAGAATTTGCCATAGTTTTGTCTCCTTTCTCTCCACTGTACTCAGGCCTTTCCAAAGAGAGGCGATAATCCCTGTGGGGCTCAGCCTCTGACTGTTAGTAAAATGTTTAGGAGCTAACATGGTGAGCAACCTGGCATTCAGCAGGCGTAAAGAGAGATGCAGAGCAGCTGCCCACCAAGTGAACATCCCATGGCTATTCCCAGCAGCAGCGGTGGCAGCACCCACTGAACACAGGCATCTTCACATCACGGAAAGATGCGTGATAAGGAATCAAACCAGGAAGCAGGGAGTGCTGAAATCAAGAGATGCACTCGACAACATGGCAGGAAAAGGGGGGAAATGCCCTTGGCAGTAGATGGAAGGGATTGCAGCACCTGGCTGGAACAGACTTGTGCTCACTGCTGGCTCCAGCCAAATTGATTTCCCTGCTCCACCAAGCAACACACAGCACCGAGCTCCTGGGCCACTGGAGTGGGAAGTGTGCTTGTCATGGATTGCTTTTTCTCTTCCCTCCTCTTCCAGTGTGCTTTTCCCCTAAGCTGTAGTTCCTCCCAGGTTTTGGCAGACCAGATGAGCCCCAGAAGACTTCACATCTCCTGGCAGGAGCAGCCAGAGGGTCCCTGGAGCGGCAGCTGTCTCTGGATACCATCATTTTCAGGGGTTCTCAGCTGGCAGCCAGCAGCTCCCTTCCCTCTAACTGCACTTCCAGCTTTCAGCTCTGGATGCAATTTCCAGCCTTGGCTCCACAAAGCTGGAGCCAGGACAGACAAATACCAAGCCTAGGAGCATCGTCTTGCTTTAGCAGTTCAGCATTTGTGTCCCCCAGCTTGGGAATAGAGGCAGAACCCCATGGCAGACATCCCAGGTGCTGGACTGCTTGTTTGCTTTGCTTGCCGGCTCCCCAGCATCGCTTTCCAAAAAGCACCTGCACATCCAACGTGCCAACAGGCAGCATCTGCACGTGGTCTGAGTTTGGAATAAACTACGATAGAAATACATTCAGGCTGGAATAGGTGCCTTACACTTTGAAAAGGCCAGCTGTGGACTTGGCCTCTTTATTTCGCTCTCTTGCAGCCCACTCTAATGCTCAGGTAAAGTCAAAGCCTGCCCTCAGATAAATCCCTGCATGGCTTGTTGATTTGAGAGACATCAGTATTTCCTTGGGGATGGGAGGGGAAGAGCTGCCACCCAGCTGTAATTTTTTTAGTGCAATTTTCTATTTTCTCCCTCCTGCAAGAGATTTTCCGCTCTCCAGAATAACCCCAAAGTGCTTAAATTCAGCAGTCCTGACAGGGGAGTTAATCAGAGCTCTCATCCCCCACACTTCAGTTTTCCAGCCAGGCTCCAAGCTCAGTCAGTGCCCCGTGACAGTGGATGGAGTGTCATTGCTGAAGCAGCGGTAACCACACAATGAGGGGATGGGGACAGGCTCTATGCCCAGAGTGTGGACGGACCACAGAGACAACAAGGACATGAGAGGGTGCACGAGTGGAAATCAAGGAGGGTGGCACATCTGGTTTCTCAGGGAGAACTCAGTATTTTCAGGAGGAAGAACACATTTCTGGTGAGAAATGTTCAGCCAGACATCCAACTGTCCACTGATGTTCATGTCTGCCAACTGATTCCAACCAATCCTGACTCAATGTTGGTGTTTTTAGTGAGCTTTCAGGAAATTTCCATCACAATGTCATTATATCACGTGGGCCTGGCAGCTCAGGCTACACTAAGCTCTTAGACCTTGCTGCGTGCATCCCTCCATATGGCTAGCTCATGAAGCAGCCACAAACTTTGCACCTCTGGGGGTGACTAAGCCTTTGTTTTAAACCAGAGAAATTTGCATTGTGGTAGGTGCTTTTGGGGGCTCAAATCCTTGCCAGGATTATCAACGAGGAGGGAGTGTAAAGATGAAGGAGTTCTTTGACTCTTTTTGTGAATGATGTGGTGTTAAGTAAGATACACTGTGTTGCCAGCATGAAAGATTAATGGTGGCAATGTGGCATATTTAAAAAAAAATGTAAGCAGATTTCTTTTTATTCTTTGTTCTTAATTATAGGAATGCTGTTATAAGCACAGGTAGAAGCTATTACAGAGTGAGGTGACCTGGAAAGGAAAAATCTTTAGGCAAGGCAGTGGAAGATGTGTTAGATATCCTGTTAAAGGTGATAAAGAAGACAGCAATGACCAGAGAAGGAAGGAAAAAACAAAAATGAGGAATGATGCAGGGGGAATAAGAAGACCAGGCAATGTTGCAAGGATGGAAGCTGGTCTGGAGACACTGCAATCCCAGCCTGATTTACGCTGGGTTTTTGACAGGGCACCACCAGGTAATGGCTCACCTTCGAAGCCTGGCTTGACCCATTACTGTCATAGCCAGTGGCAGAATTACAATCAAAACCTAGATCCGATCCCCAATTTTGGAGGTGTTCGGACGTGAGAGTTTTATTTAAGGCTCCCTTTTAATAAAAACTGGGCAAACTGTGATCAAGGGGAAGGAATTGTCTCCATTTTCATGATTCACATCTCCCGGCACCCAAAAGATATGCATTTCCATGCTCTGATCTGTGCTGCTCTGAAGGACACAGCTGAGAACAGAGCAGGGAGCTGCCGACTAAACGGCAAAAGAAAGAAAGAAAAATGCAGTTCCATTTTATTCTTCCTAACGTTTTGCTAAATTGGTCCAGCAAGCTTCCCCGAGTCTGGGGAGCCGGGAAGGGGAGGGAGAGAAACTTCATTAAGTGAAAGATTCTCGGAGATAATTGGGAGGCCAGGGATAATAGTGGTAGCCTGCATTGTGCTGGGAAAGGAGGGCGCTTGCTTCATATTTGTTAATTGAAGAAGCCAAGAGCGGCTTTCTGAGGGGCCAGGGCTCTGGCTGGAAGACTGAAGGGGATGTATATTTTTACTGGTTTAAATAGACATTAGGGGGCTCCATTTTTTAAAAAATAAGTCTCTGAGTTGCATTGGCAGCCTATGCAAACAAGCACAAGCAGCACAGTCTGCAGCCTCCCCCACCCTTCTCACTGGCAGCCGGGTTCAGGGCTTGCTCTGCAAAATACTTCAGCCAGGGGAGGTGCCGCTGGATGTGGTGGGGGGACAGAGCCAGGACCCAGCAGCTCCTGCGGGAGGGAGCGTGGGAGGGATGGAGAGGGGGCTACACAGCCGGGCAGAGGCACATGAAATTTTGAGAGACGCGGAACCTTCCTATGTGGCATGCCGGTCACTGCTTGCAGACTTTGAAAATTAAATTCTCCCCACAGTGCAAGTTTGCAGCTTTATCATGCAGACATCAGGGGTTTGTTAAATAAGATTGCAGTTCTGCTCACTGTGGAATAGATGGAGATCGGTCATTTTTCTAAAGACAGTCTTCTTTTTGTAAATACGTCCAGAGTGCTGTGCCTGGTGATATTATTTGCACATCTATCCACTTGTGCCCTAAAATTATCCAGATTATTTAAAAAAAGAATCTCTATCTGCCTAATTAAAAATCATTAACATGATACTGTCTTACTAGTTTCATGAATACTGCCTTGTCTTTCTTGACTCTTCCATGCAAATCAGAAACATTTTGGGTCTGATTCTCCTTTGCCCTAAGGCTCATTTACTCCATGCAGGAAAAGTCAATCAGCATCAGAAGGAAAGCAAGCAAGGGCTGCACCCACTGCAAGCTTTCTCTGTTCCCCAAGTGGCATAGAGAAATTTCAGCATACAAAAGAATCCAATCCTTGCACATCCAATGCTGTGCAATAGGCTGGGTCCTGTAAACTGCCGAGGAACGTGTTTTTGCTGACGTCAGTTATTGTTTCCCTTCCAAGCTTCTTGCAGTTCTAGGTCTGTTGTGACAATTAGTGATAAATCACTGCTGGGACTTTGGGCCATCCATTGGAAAAGCTCCCAATAGTCAGTCACCAGGAGAGCACCGGGGCACACAGCAACGTCATGCTTCATATTCTCTCTGTTTTTAATGGTGGGGGGAGGAGGGTTACACTTTAGTTCTGCATATACTGTGTCAGGGTAAAATAATGTTCTTTTCTGGCAGCACTGAATCAGCACGCATCCAAAATTTGCCTTCTTCCGCTGCACGTGCTGCCCCCATGGAAATCAGCAAAAGCCTCATGCAGGCATATGAGGGCAGGATTTAGCCCGTAAATCACAACCCAGATCATAAATACATGCTTGAACCCTCTCTTAATATGATTCATTAAGAAGGAGCTTTTACGGTTGGGGTGGTTTTAATTATCGTTGTGTAATTTTATTGTTATTGTTTCCATTAAACATTAACAAACGTTCCTTATTTTTGGTTAACAAAGATCTTTCTTAGATTGCACAGTAGTTAATGAAAACCACATAAACGCATGCAGAAAGATACCAGGACTCTCATTCAATTAAATATAAAACTTAAAGTAGAAGATCTATAAAAATCCAGATTGTAATGAATCATAAATAAATACGGAAAACTAACAACTGCCTTGGGTAGAGTAGTAAATTTATAGCCTGAAGATTTGCATTTTTAAGGTCTGCAGCATTGTCTGCATTGCATTCACTCTCACCCAAAGAAGATGCACATCCTCAATGCCAGAGTCCCCAGCCTCATGTCATTTTCTCGGCTTCTCTAGACAAACCCTACAATTGCCACCATGGCCGGAGTTAAACCTGCCTCTGCCCAGCATGATCTCCAAGTCTCTGAAGCCACTTTCTAACTGAGGAGTGAGAAGTCACAGGCACACCAGGTTGCCTGGGTGTTTGGCCACTGGAGGGCTGGAGGTGTGTCCAGCAAAGTTGTCCCCACGCGTGCTGTGGAGGATGCATCTGGCACCCCCAGGGCAAGACCTCTCCTCCCAGACATGTTGGAGGAGGAGGAAGAGAAATATGGAGAGAGCAACCAGCTCCTCACCCTTGGCTTCCCACACCAAGAGGGGGTTCTGCAGCCATTTGTTAGGCTGAGGTTATCCTGTTTTTCCAAATCGTTCTGGAAATCAATTGGCTGTAACTTCCAGCCAGTCATTGGCACCTGTATGAAAAAGGATGGATAAAAGGCTGCTTCAGCTACTGACACACAGCTCTGAGCCCATTGTACATCCAAATGAGTTTTTGTTGAGGGGTATGAAGTAAAAAGGTTTTAGCTGTGTAAAAACAAGCCCACTAGGATGCTCAACGGTCCCATAAGGGCCAGCTAGCATGCTCTTGAGATAGCTATCAAGGGCATAACTGGCACATGCACAGACTCCTGCCCGTTGAATGGTGTCAAGTCACCAGTCACCAGCCTCAAAACTCATGTTCCAGCCTCCTTCAAGATTCACGCTGACATTTTAGCTTCACAAGTGTGAAAAAAATTTGGAAACTCTTCCAGTACTTCTGGAAGCAAAGCAAACTGGTCTCCAGACCAGAGGCTCCACTGGAAACACGAGAATGTCAGCATTGAAAGAGTTAATGTGCGAGAGAAGTGGAAGGATTTGATCATGGCAAAAACTCTGAGGCATCTGCTCCAGCGTTATGAGTGTGTGTCAGTCTGTCTGACACAGCCGTTGCCATGGTGGCAGGGTTCTCCCAAAAATCACAAAAAGCGGACAAGATGGATGAGTGCCTGAGCAAGACACAGGAGAGGGGAGATGGCTGCAGATGGGGATGACTTGGCCTTTGCAGGTGGGGCTTGGTGCTGGTACTGCAGGCCAGCTAATGTAAAAATGAGTCTCGTGAGATCCATGGTCTTTTCCAGCTGGACAGATGTTTCAGGGGCTGGAGCCAGCTGTTAAAAAAAATGGAAATCCCTGGAAGTTTCACCCAACCTAACCTCATCTCCATTGTTCCAAGGAACGTGGCATGATGCAGGGAGCCACTGCCTGCAGTAGTCATAGGAATGGCTGTAGAGAACCTTGAGAGTTAAGGCTTTCCCAGGCAGCCCAAGATTCTGAAAAATGTATCCGTGTGTCTGCTGCAGCTGTTTGGACAGGCAGGAGTCTAGATGTGACTATTAAAGTGAAGAAGTCCCTCAGCTGCTGGCCTCCAGCAGCCCTAGGAGGGAAAGGCTGGGAGCCCTACGCACGCCAGGAGCTGGGGCCAGCTGGGGCTTGCAAAGCACAGGGGGACCAAGGCTGGACGTGCTGGGGAAGCAGGGAGGGGTATACACACCTTTGGGCCTGGAGGGGCTTGGAGGAATGGGATGGGGCAGCTGGGGCAACAGAAGTTGAGATAGGAGCATCAGGAGCCTGCTAGAAAGAATTTGGAGTATTTGGACCCTGAAGCAGGAGAGAGAAGGACTAGAGGGGCTGTGAGTCAGGGCTTGCTGTAGTTCTTGAGGACAGTCACCACTTGGGCCCTTGTCACCATGCCCCATGCAAGCATGCAAGGAAGTTCTAAGCTGGGGCTACTTCAGCCTCGATGCAACACTGACAGTGCGAGGAGCCCTGCTTGACCAGGAGCTGATGCTGGCACGGGGAGGCTGTAGAGCCAGACCAGGGATTTGTGAGCCCCGAGCAGGAGGACACCTGCCTTTCAACACACTGGATCATCAACACGTGTCAAATGAGGTCAGCAAGGGAGCTTTAAGCAGGGGTAAACTCATACGAGCAAGGCAACAACTGAGGCAGTGGAGCTGACTGCTCTGGAGTTTGCACATCTGGTAGCATGCAGTTTTCAGTACGTTTGTCTTTCCCTCCATCTTGCTCCTCTGATAAGAGGAACTGGCGGTTCAGTGCTCCCTAAGGAGCAGGCTGCCGCAAATGGGGAACGCAAGCTGCACGTGAGCAAAGAGGTTATCTTTCAGCTCACCAGCGGGAGTGCGGCTCTGACGGCCGAGCCACATGAACCTCTCGCAGGCTGAAGCTGGCCAAGCTGCAGCTATTGGCGCCAGCACACGGGTTGCATCATTCCAGCGCGGCTAGCGAGTATTACAGAACAAGTCAGAAGTATGCTCAACAAACCACAAGCTTAAAAATAAGGGAAAACACATTTCCTCTCCTCGCCAAGGTGGGAGAAGATAGCGCTTTCTCGAGCATTGCCTTTACTAGCACAGTGAGGATAGATCTTAGCTGGTAATTCTTTAAAAGTGAAGCCAAAACAAAACCAAAGTGTTTGGGAGCATGGGCTGGGGGGACCCGCACAGAGAAACCTCTGTATTCATACACAGCGTGAGCAGCAAGTTGTGGTCAGGCCAGCCATACAGGTGAGTATTTTCATGGGTCTGATGCACACCTGCCACATTGTGACAATTAACACTTCTGTACCACTCTTTCTTTAAGTGGAAGGAAACATTTTCAGTTCTTCTAGCCTTGGATCAGGTGAAATAATTTTCTAGTCTTGTTACTTTTCTGTTGTGCATGGACTTAATAGAAGTTACCTTGGATATTAAGGTAGGCACGTTTATGTTTTCTGGTTTTAATCCAGACCTCCAGCACCAAAAGGGGACAACATTAAGTAGATAAGTGGCTTATATGCCAAGAGTCTTTTTTTTTTTTTTTTTTAATTGATAGACTGCTCGGTTTTGAAGGATCGTTTATGGATTATTTATTGTGGTCTCCAGTGTCCAACTCCAATATCAAGAAGATGGACTGCAAACCCTTAATTATACTTGCATGTCCTGTACATATTAAGAACCTATAAAACAAAGCACATACATGCTTCAGGCTTGCAATACTTTGATGAAGATTTCTAAATTTTTCAAGCTGCCAGTTCATTTCAAAAGATGGATTACCTCTCTAAGGATTTCATCTACCTAATTATTTCTGTCCTGATTATGTAACTGCCCCGTATTTTTCCTCCTGCTGCTGCCCCCGAGTAGCACCCAGAGTTCAAGTGAATTGGTGCTACTGCTTAGCATATAGGTGACAGGCAGGAGCAGCTCTCGGCTGTATTTGTAGAAAAATGCTGTTAGGGAGGTATATGGCATACGAAGCGCAGGGGCACCAGGCTCACCCCATTGTTTCTGCAGGTGGCAGACAGACAAGAGCACAGAAAAAGCATGTGTCCGGTCAGGTGGGTTTGTACCTAAGCTCTTTGCAACACAAAGTTATCACATGGCAGGAAGCACAAAAGGATAATATGATGGTGGGTATACTTAGGTGTCTACACAAGGAGACCTGTGAACGCCTAGCAAGAGGAACATCGCCTGTTGACGGCACGCTGTGGTCCTGCTGGCCTCACTTCCCCACTCTGCAGGAATGACAGGCAGCATTTCAAATGAGACTTAGGAGCAGAAAACTCTGTAGTGGTTTCAAACCAGCCAAGCAAGCTGTGAGACTGTCCAAGAGAGACCTGCTCCACAGCACAGCACGGCTACAGTTCAAACAAAGCAGCAGTGTGATCTGAGCAGGTCTTGCAGCTGGCAGCCTCCTGCTCAAGGCTTGACGACACACACGGATATATGTGTCTACAAGGAAGGTTTTGTCTGAGCAGAGGGGAGGACAAGTGCTTTCTCCTCTGGAGCCTCAGAGGTCTACATGGCTAAGGGACTGGAATGTCTGCCCCCAGGCTCCAGCTACCAGCGAGGCTCCCCAGATACAGAATTCCAAGCCACCTCCAAAGTTTCCATGTCATAAAGTAAAATATGATAGCAAGCAAGCTTTTTTAATAGTATGACGCTGCAGCTGAGGTTTTAACTGTTGATAACATAGGCAAGGCTCTTAATATTTTTTGCAGGAAGAATTGCCCCTAATTGCAGTGCTTTCCTTCTGAAGCCAGCCATGCCACGGATCGAACAACACAAGAAGATGGTATTTTAAGTTTCTCTTACTTCCCCTTCCCCTCCCTGCCAGTGTATGGCCTTTATTAGCACTATGGCTGTGTAACTCCTCTGTAGCCATCACAGTTCAATGGGAACACCTGTCATTCATTTTCAGTGCAAGGAGGAGTCACAGCATGGGTTTGAAGCCCCCCTCAGTGGGGGTGTGCTGAGAGCTGCTCTTGCCCGTCTTCATGGCAGTGGGTCTGGGGGGGTCCCTGTTGCACTGGCACCAGCACAAGTTTTCCAGGGGTGGGACGCAAAGGTGCCCGTGCTTAGGAGAAGGGGCAATGGGTGCTTCCCCCAGCCATCGCGGTGCAGCGGGATGCAGCGAGCACAGGGAGCACCTCGGGGACTGGGGAATACAGGTACATCCTGGTGGGGGTTTGGTGTGTCAGGATCCTGCCCAGTCCCAGCATCAGCGTAGGACTGGGCAGCAAGCAAGTTGAGGCAGACACACGTGCCCCAGCTGGTGCTTGGTGCTAGGGCAGAAGGGAACAGTGCAATTTGGGGGGCTAGTGGGTGAGGGGACCTGCCCCACCTGGGTGCCCCGCGCAGCCTGTGTGCTGCCCTTTGGCTGATGCTGTGGCCGGGAGGAGGGCCAGGACCTTTGAAACCGCTGCCCGGCCGCCCGGCGCAAGCGGCCTGCCCTTGAGTGATGGCGGGCCTGAGTGGGGCGGGAGGGGAGCGGGGGGCAACCAGGGAGGGAGCAGGAGGGGAGCTGGGGGAGATCAGAAGGGGAGCAGGGCAGGAGCTGGGGGAGATAGGGGAGGGGGGCGGGGAACAGGGGAGATCGAGGGGAGATCAGGAGGGGAGCAGGGAGAGAGCAGGAGGAGAGCACCCCTCGCTCCCCAAGCTGCAGGGTCCCCCCCTCTTCTCACACCCTGCCAGGAAGGAGGCATTTGTTTCCAGCGGATTAATTGCAGCCCCTGCACCTGTGGTTATCAGCTTCAATATACTTTAAATTTAACCTGCATCATCTATTTATACACCCAGGGCCCGAAACACGTTTTTCTGTGGACTCGGTGTGGGGGTAGCAGCCCCGGGGAGGGTTGGGGCTGGCTGGGGAAGCTGTACAGCCAGGCTGATGATCCAATTAAGTCAACAAAGAGCCCCAGTGATACCATCTAAGGGTTCAGGAGCTGGGAGTAAACAGGGAACTGCGGCAGAAGGCAAAGCCAAGCAAACATATGGAATAAGTTACGGGGGAGACGGTTGAGACAAAGTGCAGAAATGAGTTCAAGAGATGCCTGGGCTTTTCTCAAGAGAAGGAAAAGGACTCGAGGGGGTATGCTTGAAAAAGCAGGAAGGGAGGATTAAGATAAAGCCAAAAGATGGAGGCCTGCTGTGCTGACTGGCCTTTGCTTGTTCCGGGAGCTTTTTTTTTTTTCCCCCCCTGGTTTTTTTTCCTCTCTTTTTTCATTTGACTGTAACAGATATTAATGTAATTAAAAGATGAGGGAGCTACTGGAGAGATCAGCAGTAAGTTAAGGGCAAGCTGAAGGGAGTAGGAGTGGGAGCTACCTAGCAACCAATGCACAGGAGCCAATAAAATGTACAGATAGGCAAAATCCAGGGGAAAAAAATAAAATACAAAGCCCAGGACCATGAACAATGAGCTCAGACATTGCAGCCCCAAAGTCCTACAGTGGCGTAAGCAGGAGAATTGACAGCTATGCGGTGGGCCAGGGGATGTGATACCAGTCCCAGTGTCCTGGGACAAATTCCCACCTGCCCCCATCTCTGTGTCGCTGTGGCCTTATGCCATGGCTTGGTCGTGTCCAGACTCTGGCCAGCACTTTGTAGCACCTGTTGAGGGTTCAGCTGGGTTTATGGCCAGGGCAGTGTTGGCAGGCAGGTGGAGAAGGTGAGAAGCACAGGTCCCCGTGCTGGGCAGCTGAGGGTAGTAGAGGCAGCGGCAGCAAGACCTGGGAACCCAGAGGAAACTGTCTATAAGTAGTGGGGGCTATTTTGACTGCTCTCTGTAACCCCCAGGGATGGCAGCGTCCCCCACCCCTGGGAGCAGCCTTCCTGCTGGCTCCAAAACCCAACCTCAGTGGGGTGAGCCACGCTCCTTGCCCAAGGAGGAGGGAGGGGGGAAACTAGCCCACAAAGAGTGTCCCTGCTATGCTTTGACCTGCTTAAGAGCTTTTTATAAAACTTACTTGCAGTTAAAGCTGTGTGACATTTTTTTTCAGGCAAGACCTCACATTTGATCCTGTAATTGTGGCATGATTTATTTTTTAAAGAAGACAGTGTTACAGAAAACGACACCCAAGAAGAGCTCATCCTCAGTCTTGCTGTGCTTTCGGGAAGGACAGTGGCCTTTCTCCAGCAAGCAAACCCCCCAGTTTCCATTTTGAATCTTAATTCCACATTATTATTGGATGTAAAACTTGTTTGGCTTCAGAGTGTGGAGAATTATCCCAAAAGGTCAAGTAAATTGGACAAGTTGCCTTCTAAATTACCAGGCTGTAAAAAAAAAAAAAATAATTATCCAGATTTGAAATTTTGCCCTGTGTATTCTTTCTTTAATGTGGGCTTTTATTTACTAAACTGCTGTTACTATATCACTGAGTTTTTCACCCAGGTGAAATGTGTTGACAAGCTATTTCTAAGAAAATATGGCATGATTAAGGCACTGAGGGGTAAGGAGGGCTAAAGAATTTTTTGCCCTCCTGTGGCAGATTGCAGCTGATGTCTCCACTGGTGTCATACGTGTCACCTTGCCATGGGCTTTCTCCCAGGCCCTGGGGAGGAGCAACCACAGAACTGAAGAGGAGGGCTAGAGCTCTACTCCATGCTTCAGGGCGTGACCACATCCTTATGTTTATTTGGCCCCCACTCGCGCATGCTGCTCCACACTAATGCCAGTAGCTTCTGCCGTGGCTTCCCTCAGTACACTTGCATAGTTAAAAGTAAGCACATTCATGCTTGCAGGATCAGGGACTTGTTTTGCAGTAATGGATTTGTTGCAGAATTATAGCTAACTAGCTGTGTCTTCTGCAAAAAAGAAAAAAATTGGTTATGCTGGTTTTTGAGTTTCAGGCCATTAAAAATTACCCAGAATGTACAGTCACTCAGTAGCAGCTTCATAGATAAGGATTTAATTATAAGCCCTGCACTTACTTATACTCTTTGAATACCAAATGTATTTTGTGATTGCTTTCAGAGCACACTATTTTTTTTCCCCAGAAATTTGAAGGCAATTGAGCAATTTTACAGTCTGGAGTCCTGATTCAGCAGCCTTCCCTGTTCAGCAAAGAAATGATGTGCATAATTCCAATGGGACTTGGGCATATGCCTAATTGGGACCAATGTTTAAGATCACATTAAAATTAAAATCTTAATTTTTGTACCATTTTTGCGCCTCTGTGCGGAACACAATTTGGTTCTGTGACTCAAACTTTTATACAAAGAGGTCTTCGTAATATCTCCACTTTGCTGCAGATGCTCTTGCATGTACTGCACAAAGCCCAGAAGGTTTAATGGAAACTTTACATTCAGTTTGTATGTAAAATACTTCGAATACTTTCTATGTATTACAACATATGTATGCACTCAGAGAAGGAGGAAGAGAAAAGGAGGCTTTGGAGATGCCCAGGGCAGGGGGGGGTTAGCTGAGCAGTTCAGCATGGGGATAGCTAAAAGTAGGCTTGTAGCTGGAGATTTTCGCTGGCCAATGACAACTTCCACTGTTCTGAGGTTTTGCTTTTGCTTTTGCTTTTACAGTGTTTCTTGCTTTCTTTTGCCTTCCCCATCCCGCATCCCAATTCTTGGAGAATCAGATGCTTCAGAACAGCTTTGCAATGCTAAGCTGGCCCAAGGCACCCACTGACAGTGTTGGAGACCCAGTTCAAGCACAAGCTCTGCTCAGCTAAAAGATTTATACTCAGTCTTTCCTTGTCCTAATCATTTGGCTACTGGCCAGGCAGTCCTGATATTGTATCCTCCTCCAAACTCTGGCTTTAAGCAAAAATTCCATCCTTCTTTCTGTGAAAGTTTATAGCAGCTGCTGTGCTCCTGGGGAACAAATCAGCTCTGATGAGCTTGCATTGTCTCATGGAAAAGCCGTTTTATTCATAAATTTCTAGGCAAGCTGTAGCCAGCATGCTGGGCTTTGTCCCCATGCTCTGAATGACATGTGATCTGCAGGCACTGGGGACCACGCTGCGCTGCCTATCTCCAGCAACCTGGGGGCAACTGAAGAGCAGAAGCCCTGTGCCTGGGATGCATCCTCCCTCCTGCCTTCTCATCCAGTGGGATGGGGAGAGGAAAAGGTGTTTGTAAGCAGTCCCTGCAGAATATGTGGGGAGCATCATGGTCACTTAGGCAGGGTAGGTTAAACCAGCACATGTGTGCTGAGCCCCAGGACTGCTGGTGTGGGTTTAGGGGTGCTAATGGAAATGTGTGGGGCACAGAGAGTGTACATGGGAAACGGTGGTTCACTGGTTTTGTCCAACTTCCATCAGCACCTTGGCTTCACCGGCGAAAGGGATGACCCAGCCAGGGGTTGGGACTCTGGTTACACATATGTTCAAGAGGTACAGTGCATCATGTAAGAGGACCTCCAGTTTGGACTGTAGCTGTGATCTTTCACACCAGCATGTTACAGGGCAGATAAACCTCATTTGAATTTTCCCCAATAGGATTTTTTATGACCTGTTACACCAGCGTGAAAAATAATTCTCCCTGACAGTTGACTTCATTACACCAAAAGGCTTAGGCTGTTTCAAACTGCAGCGCCCTTCATGCTTCTCTTGTCTGCTACAGACTTGCCGAGGAGGAGGAAGACAGGAATATGGGAGTGCTGTATCCCTCCTACCCTGAACCACCCCACAACTGCACAGCTTTGCTTCACTTGTGCTTGTGCTTCCCCTTCCCTTGCTGTTTGGGACACCAACAAACCAAGGTGAAGTACTGTGAGCCTTCCCAGGTAGGAACCACGGCACTGAACTCACACGTCATCCCAGAGCTACAGCATTCTCATCCAGCAGCCCCTCTACTGTGAATAATTGGCCAAACACAGACTAACACGTCATCTGCAAGTATGCCATGCACTGGGTCCTGGGTCCCTTCAGAGTACCCTGCCCACTAAAGGCCACACCACTGGGACCCTAATTCACAGAGGGTCTCCCCAGCATCTGCTCAAACCAGAAGGGTGCACTGCTTCCCAGCTTGCTTTAATGTCCCTTCTTCTGGAGGGCGTCAAGCTTTGAGGAGCTGGACCAGCCTGTAGGGCAGGTGGCAAGCCCCATGGAAGTGTCTGGGGGAAACACATCTCCCTCTCAGCCCCCTCGTGACAGCACAGCTGGGAACAGTAATGGGTCACAGGGCAGTTTTGCTTTAGGAAAGCTACTACCAGCACATTGTACTCTACTGTGCTGCAAGGTAGTATCTGGATATTAAATAAGGAGCGTGGAGGTTTTTCTCACCATTATAATAACACTGCAAACTGCTATGTTATTTATTGTCATATCATTTTTGCCAAGGGCTTTAGCTTGTCTATTGGTCGTTAGAAGCAGAAGCGTTTGCAAAACAGTTTAAAAAAAATCTTGCGCTGTTATTCCTCAGCTTCCATTTCCGAGCGCTCTACCTCAGGATAATGGTGAAACTGCCTGCACACAAAACGCTGCCAGATGTAGAAAGTAAACGAGCTGAGAAAAAGAAATGCTTTTTATCATTTCTTTCAGCTAGAGTAATTGTACGTGTTACTCGGAACAATTGCAGGAATGAAATTTTCAGAGGGAAGTGTGATTTAGCTGAATTTCAGCTCCCTTTTCCCTGTTTTTTTTAACACTAGCTGTAACTTGTGCCTATGGCCAGTCATCCTGGAGGGTCTGTTGGGCTTTCCACAACGTGAGCAACCCCGAAATACAGGCTCTGCCTGTCACCCATCATATTCTTTAGCAGCAGTCTGTGCCACAGCCACTGCACCGCACACCACGGCCGACAGCGAACAACTGCAGCGCTCTGGCGTTCGCAGCACGTTTGCTTTTCGCCCCCCTGTCACCCCACCACCACCCGCACCCCCACCCCCCACCTCCCGCCCAAGCAATCGACATGTAATTGCAGAATATTTAGAAGAAGAGAAGAAATGAAGGTCAGGACCCCGCAGCCCACGCCTGCTGCCCCCATGCTGACCAACCGTCCCTGCCGGCACTACGTGACATGACTCGGCCGCAAGCCCGGCCTCACCCCGGCCGTGACTTGCATGGGATAAGGAGCGGGAAGCGCTGGAGCCATCTCCCCGGTGTCTGAGCCAGGGGCACGGTGCTCCCAGGGCAGTGCCCTGGCTCCAGGAGCCGGCAGGGATGTCTGCTGCTGAGCAAGGCAGGCACCCGCCTGCCAGTCCCTCCGTCAGCAACCACTGGCTACCGGCTTTTGTCATTCAGATGGTGATGTCCCTGTGTCTGCACCGTTATTGGGCTCTTAATATTTAGCAGCCTGTCGGGCAGCTTTAATTACTTTCTCTCCAGAGCAGGCTGTGGTTTGAGGAGGGCGGGGGGGGGGGGGGGGGGGAGTGAGCTGCAAAAGGCATTTGCGGAGGTTCACATGCAAGGCAGCTCAGGCTTAAATGCGCAGGATCGTGGGATTAAAAGAAGTGTTAAAAATGTGCCCTTTGTGATATGCCTTGCAGCGCCAGGGGCCGGCGTGCACAGCAGTTATGAATATACGCAGCTGATTTAGGGCCACAGCCTGCCAGCAGAGCCGCCGCAGCCCACACAGCCGAGCAGGACGGCCCCCTGGCCCCTCTGTCCCCACTCTGGTGGAAGCCTCTGAGTACCCGTCAACACACAGGCACCCCTCCCCTCCCAAAACCACCCTCCAGCCCCAGGAGCAGCTGAAGTTCCCCCAGCTCTCCTCCACAGAGGACACAGACCCCAGATCAGCACCCTGGCATTGCTCTACCCCTTTGCTTGCTCCCCCTTGCCCACCCACTGGCTTCCCTACGTCCCCTTGTGGGCCCTCCCCTCCCCAGTCCCCCAGCCCAGTCCTTCTTTTAGTGGCACCCGAAACAGCCAGGATGACACCTTAAGGCCAATTTGCCTTCATTTTGTCTGTCCTCAGTCAACCAAAAAGTTTGTACTCTCCCTGCCACCCACCCCACCGCCCCACCCCAGTATGTTCTACATGTCCTCTACATCCCATCTACTCCAGACCACCAGCACTGGGGAGGGTGGCCATGTGCTTCTGCGCAACTCAGGAATAATCCCACCATGACCTAGGGTGGACCCATGAGCCAGAAATAATAATTCCAAATATTTTAAACAGCCGAAGGAGACTGGCTGAGATAAAATGTCATGGGTAATTCCCTGCCAGCACAAACAATATGAATTACAGAATTAGTAACACAAAGTATCGTTAGCTGTCCTGGCTCCACAAAAATAGGCTGTGTCTCCGCAGTCCGAAGGCAGTACAGGGCGGTTTGAGAAGGGTGAGACTGGTGGCACATGGATACTGCTGAAAAGAAGCCAATTAGTGGTTTTCTTCATGGCTTTTGTGGTGTTTCATGACCTCCCTGGTTGGGCATATTCTCCAGAGGTTGCTCTGACCTGGATCGTTGGGATTCAGATGTTATTTTTTTTTTTTTTATGTGATAGAAGTAAAAGTGGCCAGCCTGGCATTTGGGACATATGCGTTGCTCCCCAGCAGGTTGGAAAAGCATTGGCTCTCAAGGCAGCACGTGGCCTGGCTCAGCTGTTTCTGAAATGAAGGTAAGCCTACAGTGGCCAGAGCAGCTAGTTACATCAGATATTGAATATTTGAGGAAAAAAAGTCCCAGTATGGAGCAGCTCCAGCTTTTCTTGTTTCCCCCTCTGTGTTCACTCCTGCACCATAAGATTCCCACTCTCCTTGACAGCATGTTGCAGGGATTGTTCGTACCAGTTTGCTTCTCAGTGCAGCAGAGGTGAAAGCTGCACAGATATTTAACAGTAATAACCCTCACATTCAACCACTTTGCAGACATTTACTGCAGGTAGCAACATCTCTGTTCTACAGATAGGGATTTTAAGAGAGTCAGGGATAACCTGAATCGCCCAGGGTCCCAAAGGAGAAGTGTGGTATATCAGAGCTGCAAGTCTACCTTACAGACCCATGCAAAGCCTGTTAGACAAAACCTTTCTGTATTAAAAGTCTTTCTTTGGGGAAACCAGTGATCCAACTCTCATCCTGTGTCCATTTCGCAAATTGCTTCTCACAGCCCATGCACAGCTTTTGAAACCCATCCTGAACTCCCACTGTTCCACATGCTTCTTGTCGGCTCCAGGTGACTGCCAAACCTCTTCTTTGAAATGAGAAGTATTTTTAAAACTAGATAGAATTTAGTAGTTTATTTTTTAAATGTTGGAATATTCAACTAGATAAGAAATATTTGCTTAGAGAGACTTCTTGTGCAGCTAACCAGCTCAGTAATGCATCACTTTGATAAAAAGCTCTCCCCTCTTCATGTGGTAAATACAGCATACATTATTCCTTTCTGCGTGATGATGTTAAATAAGGGAAGCATGCTGCAGATGGGGGGTTTCCTGCCTTTCTCATTTGATTTAGGCAGTTCCAGATGATGAGAACTCAGATCCGGGAGGGATGCAGTGACTGCCTATGTGGGTTAAAAGTGGCTCTGCCACTGACTGCCTTTATGTCCTTGGTCTTATCACTTAGCCTGAAGTATTCTCAAATTCCTTACTTTTAGGCTTCAGGGAGGGCTGGGGGGTTTACACATTATTGTAATAATTTCCTGAGGCTTTACACGTGACTCCCTGAACTCCCTTCCATGGGAAATGGTCAACAACAGCAAAATCCTGGGTGGGCCCACCAAGCTCCCTGGACCCCTAACCTGGAGGCAAGCAGAGGGGATCCAGGAAGGCAGGATTAGCCAGGAAACACACCCCGTTGTGATGCAGGCTGAGCCAGCGGCTGCGAGTTTGCGAGTGAACAAACTGGCACCGCCTAATCAGATGTTAATTCCAGGGAGGGAAGAAGCTGGCTGGAGCCTGCGAAGGGTGCTGGCAGCAAGGAAAGCCACGGATCCACTCCCCAATCTGCTCTGCAGAGAGGCGGGATGTGATTTGGGGTGTAAAGCTGTATTAATGTCCAAAGCACTGCTTGGCTCACACAGGAATCCTTTGTGTCCTTAATGAAGGGAAAAAGCAGGGCTTTATTCTGAAGCTTTGTGTATAATCAGATGCCGTGTTGTAAGGCTCTGGAAAACACACCAGAAATAATAATCGGGAGGAAATAAAAGGTTTAGTTCAAAACAGTGTGTGATTTAAATAAGAAGTGAAAAAGAAAGTGCGCAGGATTTGAGCATCGGAAGAATGAACTTTTAATTCATTTGCATTGAGATTACAGGGGGAGGGGCAGCATTTAAACTGGTATAAAAAACTAGTTTAGATGTAAATGAGAGATAATGGTCTTTGGTAAGGAAATAAGCAGGGGGATGAACTTTGGCCATCAGGAGCCCGCAGCAAGTCCTGGCATTGTCGCTGGAGCTGGAAGCCCCAGATGCAGTAATTAGCAATGAGTTTGCAGATCTCAGCACCGGCAGAACAAAAGGGCATCGCTGTGGAGCTGGGCTGCCAGCTGGGAGAAGGGGAGGTGAGCTGGCATGCCACAAGGGATCATTACCCAGCAGTTTGCAGAGGGGAAAAGAAAAGATCCGAGGGTGCAGCCTGGGGCAGGCATAAAAGCGATCTAGGGTTTGCGGGGTTTAATAGTTCCCAGAGCCCTGGCATTTTCAGCTGAAAAATTCCCTCGGCAGCTGAGCCAAACGGGTCGAGGTTTTTAAATAGGTCCTGTGATACCCATGGAGACAAGTGTTGCTATTCTTTAACCCCTGAAGGCTCAGCTGACTAGTCTGGATCAGGGAGGGATGGCAGGTGGAGTAAGGTGATTTGGTTTATAATCATCTCATACGCTTGTGCTCACCTCCACAAGAAGGGAGAGTGGGAAGCCGATCACAAGCCCCTGCTGGCTGCAGCCACGCTGCTGCTCACCCCCTCGTCCCCAGCCCACGACGGTGTCTGCTGCACAGGCAAGTTAAAGCCGTTTACATACAGCCCATGTGCACCTCATGTCCTGCAAGGGTATCAATCTCCGAAGTTTAGCCAGAGATCTGAGGTTCATTACTGGTAATATTTGTATTTATTGGAGAAGAACTGGTCCCCGGTTTGCCCTGGGAAAAGCCCAGCTCTTTCCCTAGGGTCCCTTAATTCATGAAGGGATTGATTGATCTGCTTATTACTATCATGTTATCATTTTTTAATTGCTGGCAAGGAACAGCCTCCCTGGAATGCAGCGTTTGTTTCTGCTGAGGCTGTCATGGCCCAAAATCCTCCAACCCAGGACGGCAGCTTCTGGCATAGCAACCCCCATGCTCATGAAAGAATGTGCCTCTGCTCCTTTCCCTGTGTGTGGTGCGGAGCCGTTTGCTGCGGGCACATCTGATGAATACCGCCTGTTGCCACCTCTCAGTAGCCTCCCTAATCCCAAACAGATTTGTTATAGATTTACATGCGGAGTGACCTGGTTTCTAGGTCCTGTCAGGAAAAAAATAACTCTGCTGTCATCTGAGTGATGCATGAGGCAGGCAGCCCTCAGGTCAGGCCCAGGCTTTACGTTCCCAGGACTGGTGGAGGAAGGCAATTTGGCCTCCTGCTCCTGTGCCACTGCGCTTAATGCCCCGTACAGCACCTAAATACTGCCGAGGGTGCTGCCAGCCCAGGCTCCCCCCTCGCAGCATCACTGAGCAGGGCTTCATCTCTTCCTGTGGGCTTTCACTCACTTTTTGTAGGTGCTGGCTTTGCACACCTTGAGATGGGGTCCCAGGAAAAAGCCCCCAACCCCCCCCCCCCCCCGAGGTTCCCATGCAGCATTTGAAGCAGAAGAGGTTGAACAGGCTGAAAGCCAGGAGAAAGAGAGGTTTCCACTGCAGGGCAGTGGAGAGGGAGGTGAGGGGCAGCTGTTTTGGTCCCCCACTGAGCTCCAGGTTAGCAGCCAACACCCTAGTGCCATCTGGGCAGAGGGACAGGAGGTGCAGCCCCATCTCCACCCCTGTCCCTGTCCAGGCACATTGAAGCAGCCCTGCTCTTCTACGCGGGTCTCCCACACAGAGACATCAGAGGGCCTGTGAAGGATGCACAGGGAAGAAAGCACCCAGCCTTCGATAGCCCTGCCTGGGCTGCTGTGATTTAGAAAGCAGGTAGCAAGTCTGTTCCTGCTATGCTCAGGCCCTATTTTTATTAGTTTCTTAGCAGCGCGTGTCAGGGAAAGTCCTGAAGCTCACCACAAGGATCATTTATTTCTCTTTCTCCTTCCCTCCCCCAAACTAATCCCATTTCACCGCAGCACTGCCCAGCAGCTCCCCTGCCTGCATGCTGCCTGCTGTGCTCCTTCCTGCTGCCACACTGCTCTGAGGCCACTGCTCCTGCCCTACAGAGTGTCCATGTCCTTGTGTAAGTACACAGGTGTGTGTGTGCAGGAAAAGCAGGGAGGGAAGGGAAACAGCCCCAGGCTTTCTGCAGCCTTCTGCAGCTGCCCAGTGCTGTAGGCAGCTTTGGCTTTGCAGAGTGGGTGCCAGGGTCCCATCTTTCACTGACGGGTGCTAGGAAGCATTTACTGTGAAAGGCATTGAGTGACCTGGCATGGGTGGTCCCAAGGGGAGGAAGAGCAAAGGCGATGCAGGTCTCTCCTCCATCCCATATGCCTTCTTTAACCTGGGCTGTGCCACCACTCGCTGCGAGCCTGGGGCTGGAACCTGGGTCCCCAGTCAGGTCCTGAAGAAGGGAGCTCCACCCTGATGGCTTCAGGAGAGCCTAGCCTGGGGACCCACAGGCTTCACCACTGTGTTTTCAGTGGAGTGAGCAAAGGAGGCATGTGGTCATAATCCTTTGACAGCAGAGCTGGGCGCTGCTTATCCAGATATCCAGTCCCTGCCCTGACACCCATGCCCCAGCGTGGCCCTGAGCAAGCTGTTTGGTCTCTGAGGCTGGAAGCGTGCTATATGGGGGTACCCCTGGACTTTGGTGAGAGAGATGTTTCTGGTTCGGTCTGAGGTTTCCTAGCAAGCCGTTTGATAGCTGAATTTGTAGAAGTGGATGGAGGATTGATATTTGAAATGCATTAGTGGATGGAGGAAAAAAGTGAGTCCCTCCTCAAAATAGCAATGTGCTAGCATGGGCAGCAACCATCTGTCCACTGCGCTGGCTGGCCTGTGCCAGGCAGCACACAGCTGGCATTGCCAGGGGGGCACCGCTCTGCTGTGCCATGCCGGGCTGGTGGGTTTGTTTTTTTTTTCAAACTTCTCTTTTATTGAAGAAATAGCAGACATTCCCAGCCAGATTTGCTGCTGGCATCATCCCAGCCACATTGCTAGAGTAATGCCAGGAGCCAATTCTGCTCCAGGGCTTGACTGTCATTCGAAATGTGAAGCGGCACCAGTTAAAGCCGCTAAGGTCAGGATCCTGCCGGTGAGGAGCAGAGCAGGCTGCTGCACCAGAGCTGCCCACAGTGAAAGGCCACGGAGGAGGAGGAGACGGGAGCGCAGGCAGGGAAACGCTGTGCAAATGGAGCTGTTTGTAGTAACCACTCCTAAAACACTGCGCCGCACAGATTGGGATTGCAGGTATTTCCCATACCTGTCATGTAAAGCTCTGCTAATCCAGCAGCATTGTGGTTGGCTTTTTCTCCCACATCTGCTCTGCTTTTTCCCAGCAAGAGAAGCATGGATCAGCAGCCCCAGTTCACTCGTCACTTCACACCCCTCCCTGCTTGCATTTGGGAAGAGTAGGCAAGCTTTGGTCTGGGAGCCAGAGCGTACTTGGGAGCCACCCCTCCTAACTCCCAGAGACTCAGAGCTGAGAAACTCACCCAAACTCAGGGGAAACTTGCACCAAGATGGGGCGTGCTGCATTTGTTAACCCCCATCCCCCTCCTGGTCCTCTTACTGTTTTTCTTTCTTTAGGAAATCAAGAAATGAGTTCTTTGCCACCTAGCATGTCAGAGGAGCCTGGTGCTTCACAGCCGGGGCAGCCCCTGCCTCACCCTGCCCTCTTTGTCTGTCACTGATTTTTATTTCCAAGCTAGCTCTTTATCACCAGTTTAAAAAATCCCCACAACCATTTCTAATGCGTCTCAGGTATAATCTTCCCAGGGAGGCTGCGTCCCCTCGCCACGTGCTCCCTGCACTCCTGGAAAGGCTGGGCTGATTGCATTCATGCATCAGTGTGCAATCATATGGCCACTTCCCTCCCTGGAGGATTTCTCTCTCTGCAGGAGGATCCCTGAAGTCAGGGGGGCAGGGGAAGGATGCACAGGGAACAGCAGTGGCAGCCCTGGCCGTGGCTGCTGGGTACATGTGTGAGGCTGGTATGGCAGGGGCAGAGGGACAGGCAGGGGGAGGAGGGAAAAAAACAGGTAAAGAGGAAACAGCTCAGGCCCTTTCTCTGTGTCCCAGGTAGGCTGCATCACCTCTCTGCACCCCGGACAAGTGCACACCTGGCCCCACCAGGTGTAAATTAAGGCAAATATCTTGCACGTCTCTACCCTATCTGCAGGTGAGACACACACCAACACACAGTTTCCAGAGGGGCTAGAGCAGTAAGGGAGCCTGTGGTGGATGTGGGCACAGCAGTGCAGCGAGGCTCCACATGACCTCTCCAATCTTGGGGCTCACGGCAAGCCCCCCTCCTGCCCCACCACCAAGGGTGCTGGCTCCAAGAAGAGCATCAGCATGGCTTGGAGGCTCTCCGGCAACCCCCAGCATAACTACAAGGCAGCGCCCTGCCACGGCCACGCTCCTGTCCCCACCACCAGCATGGGAGCGTGCCCCAGCTGCTCCTGTCCCGCTCCTTAATTTTTATCCAGTGTCAACAGCTGCTGCGCCACGCAGGAGCGAACCGGAGGAACTGTCGGCTTTAAACTGGCTCCTGGAGAGACCTCCCGACTAGTAAATTTTCCAGCTAATCGTGTCCCAGTAGAGGGGACACTCACAAATCAGCACAGCGCCCGGCGCTCCGGAGCAACACTCCCTCCTATGGGTACAAGTAATCCTTCAGAAGAGTGGCCGGGGAGAGGGGGGTGTTTTTCCCTGTGTTCTCAGTTTGCTAACTGCAGGCCTGTGACGGCTCTTCCAGGGTAGCTGTTATCACTGCTCCTCTTCCAGAGGCAATTAGCCTGCTTCCCCCGCTGTTTGCACAGGCCTCACGGGCAGCAATGGGGGCGATGGAAAGATGGGAAGTTAAACTTGATTGCAGAGCCACAAAATCAACAGGATGACAGCAGGAGCCGAGTATTGCATGAAATAGGATGTAAAGCTCATTTTCTTTCGTTCGGCAACGGATTCATTCCCAGCTCAGGGAGAGCTGCTGGCTGTAGGTCAGACGGCACATTGTCTTCTTGCCATCAGGCTTTCACTCTGCCAAAACCAGACCAGCCAGATGCTTTTATCAGAGTGATGACCCATGTCTTGGGTCTGGAAAGCAAAAGTCCTGGGATATTGTCCCCCTCCATGATGCAGGTGACAGCACTCCACACCCCTGCAGAGCATGGGACAGTGGTGGCCATCCCCTGCGGATGGGCTGTTTCACTGCGTGGCGCAGGGCTGTGCTGTCAGACTGCAGCACAAGGCTTTCCACAGGCAGTTCACATCTCCTCATTCAAAATGTCCCCCCAGTCCTTCTGTCCTTCCTCTCTGCCTCTGATGGGGTGTGAGTGGGTTTGGGGTATGTGGTGCTGGACCAGCAGGAGAGGGATGACATGGTGCTGAGGTGGCTCTTTGCACTTTAGTTTTCTGTTGCAGCCAGAATGCATTATCTGAACCCTTAACATGCATGAAACACCCCAGATCCAAGCTGAGTCCATTCCAGTCCCACTTCCACTGTAAGCAGCAGCAGGATGTAAATTACGAGTTTCCACTTTTTTAACATTATTCCTGGTTTTGTTAGGCTTACCCAGCTGGTGGCATTTCCCAGGGAAAGCTTTTCCCTTCTCCTAGTGCCCCAGGGGCACCTGAGAGCCAGGCTGGGACAGTTCTGCCACTTGTGCCCCCCACAAGCCCTCAACTGCTCACGGAGGCTCCTGTGAGGAGCAAGGAGATGTCAGCTGCTCCATGAGGAGCCCTTGCACAGGCATGCCCCCTCCTTCCCTGTGCTGTCTCCTCTAACCTGTGTCTGGAGGGGAGGGCAGCCCCCTGCTCTTGCTGCCACATGGAAGAAAGGCCAGAAGGGAAGCTACCTGGCAGCCTTGGTGTTAACCCAGCATACGTCCACTATGACTGGCTGGGAAAGCCCAGCCTGACACCCGCCACCCATCATTCAAAAGGGGCCCTGACTCCATGTTCTGGTTTGGGGGGCACACGGCCCTCGGCACCTCCCCTAGATGCAAAGACCTGCAGCAGGCACCTGCAGGTGAGTGCGTCAGGCTTGGTCCTTGCTGTAATCCAAGCTTGAGTCCCTATGCCGTTTTTCCCTGCTGAGACTTTGGGCACTGCTTGTCTTTGCTAGAACCCCTTTAGGGATCAAGCCCTTATGCAAGGATGCTGCTGCCTCTTCCCATAAAAGGACTTTGTCATTTCTTCCAATGCAAAGGCTGAGGAGCATCTAATACAACAGTCAGCAGGCTGTTGCAGAGAGGATGCCTCTTCTCCACTGGCCTCTTGCTGCCTCCATCCAGGCAAGCAGCGGAAGACGTGCACGTACTCACACCTGAGCCCACGCTCACCTGCTGTCTGTGGGAAAAGTCCCTTGGCAGGGGGAGGCAAGTCTTCTCCTGCTCTGCAAAGTTAGAGCTGCTGGGATATTCCCATCTCCTGCCAAAAGCACTGCTGCTGAAATCACATTGCTGCAAATAAAACCGTCTCCTGGCTAATTACTAGGGAACGGTTCACCTTCTATTTTTAGACAAGCTTGCAAGCGTGTGTTGAAGATTATCCTGCTCCTGTTTCTCTCCCGTCTCTTTGCTATGCATGTTTCTCTTCCTTTCTCTGCCTCGCTGCGAGTTGCACTGAACCAAGCTCAGCTTCCCCTGGGGTCGTGGAGCAGAGGACAGCCATGCACTTGCATGCCAAAAGCAGTGATTCTAAAGCCATCAAGAGCAATTGCTTTAGCATTAGGTGGAGAGGAAGCAGCGTTTAGCAGAGCCAGGAGTTGCTTCTCAGCTTGCCATGCCCAGCCTCAGCCTGCTGAGTGCTCCCTCCACCTGGCCACAGCTAGGGACCTGCTTCCATCTGCTCAACACACTGTTCAAATCGTCCTGTCCAAGTTCTACAGTCTTCCAAGACAAGGGGGAATAATAAAGAAGGAAAAAAAAAAAAGCTCTTGCCTGTGGGGCAGTGAGCACATAACATGGAAGCAGGGGGCAGCTGGATGGGGACAGAGGTGGGCAGGAATAACCACACGAGTTGTAAATCCTGCATGTGCAGCGGCTGCAGGAAAGCATGCCATGGCAGTGCTGCTTGGCACAGAGCTGCACGCCATACTCGTCCTGCCGTGCCCACAGCCGCAGCAAAGAACGAAGTCTGTTCCACCCGCCTGCCAAGGGGGACCAGCCATCATCACAGCAGTGCTGGTGCTGCCTCAGGGTGGCAGTCCTCCCTGCCAGGGTACCTGAGATAGCACGGCTCAAAGAGCGGGGGTAACACATCCAAAGTAACCCTGGAGCCTGCAGGCACCCCCCCTCCCGCGTGCACGGATGCAGGAGGCCCCGGCCAGAAGGAGTGCATCCAAGCCTGCTCGGCGGGTTAACCTTGGTCCCAAAAGTCGGTTAGGCAAATTAGCACAGCGTTTTCCCTGAGCTAATTAACTTCCCTCACAGCAGGGCTAATGAGCTCCATCGCAGTGCTTGGCTGTGGCAGCTAGCTGGCCCCTAGGAGAGGGGCTGGCCTCGAGGGCTCACTGCAGCCTGCAGCATCACAGACTCCCTCCAGGAAACCCCCCCTCTCCAGCCCCCACTGCGCAGCACCACTGGCCCAGGAGTAGGGAGGTCAGTCTTCCCCACTGGCCCTGGGGGCCACCTGCAGTTTGGAGAGTGTGTGGGAGTTTCCATCTGGCACCAGGCAGGTCCAGGATGCTCCTCAGAGCAAGGCAGTACCAAGCACAAGCCTTGGCACCTCGGAGCAGCTTCAGAGGGACATGGCTGGGATTCCCTCCACCGGCGAATGAGAGGGTTTGCGAGCTGCCTTTCAACATGTCTCTTTTTTGGTGAGCATGAGTGCAGTCCAGCCCTGTGTCCACTAAAGTCAGTGGCCAGTTTTCCATTTATTTCGGTGTCCAGCGAAGCAAAATGTCTTCAGTATTCTCTTCCTCTCCTCCCATCCCCGCAAACCACATTTATTTTACCCTCCACTCGACTCTTCCAGGGATCGATGGGTCGTCAAGATGATGAGTTAGTGCCTGTAGTGACAGTGGCACTTTCCATTACTGCTGATATACCTGGGGGACACATGTCTCCCAAAGACTCATCAAGGGGGGGAAATTCAACAGAGGCTATAACTGTCATTTCAGTGAAGCCACCCCAAAGCCACAGTCCTGCAGTGCAGACAGGACCTTCCCAGACTTGTGAACACCCCCTGGACCCCTGGAGAGCTCCAAGGACACCAGCACAGGCACTGCAAACGTGGAGCTGAGTACAGGCTTGCACCTAGCCTACTGCTGCTTTGTGGGGTTTTACTTTCCCCTTTTCACTGACTGATTTTCCCACGGAGAGCCATTTGAGTAAACACTTCTAGCTGGGGAATGATTTCTTTTCCTGCGTATCTTTCATAACTAGCAGACACTGGGTTTTTTTGAGGTTGCGTTATTATGACGTTTTAATTGGCTCAGGACTAAGCAAGTCTCAAAGCCCATTTGGCCCCGGCGTTTTCAGGCAGAACTGTTTTCTGTCTCCATTTTGATAGATACTTTACAGTGGCCAAAATGGCCTTGCATTAAATAAAACAAAACCTCCTTTTCTTTTACAGCTCATGGGTGATCTGGTTCCTTCCCTTCCTGCTTTCATTTCACCTTGAAACATGAACCGTACCTGTTCCCCCATCACGAGCTGCCCGCCCCCGCGGGGATGGCTGCAGGGTGAGCGAGCGGCAGCTGGGCTGCCTGTTCCCACTCGCCTTTGTTTCACTACGGTGCGTGCAGGAGCCAGGTCTGAGCCGGCACACTGAGTAATTGCAGGATTTCAGTCAAAGAGGAGGCTGCAAGTCATGAACCGCTAATGAATGGGTGTAGCTGGAAGGGCTGGCGGGGCCGGTGAGGGATGCTCAGGGCCCGTGGGGTGACAGCCAGCCGTGTGTTGTGGCAAGGGCACTGGCTGTGCCACTCCAGCAAGGCTGGAGGATGTATCAGAAATGTGCCACTCAATGTGATGTCAGTGGCAGTCAGCAGTGAGACAAACCCCCAGTGGCAGCAAAGCCCACACAGATCATCCCCACGTGCAGCAGTGCTAATCTTTAATTTGTCACACCCGCATGGCTCCCCGGCCTCCTTCCTCCCTGCCTTTTCTTTTTTTTCCAAAGGTGCTGGCTTTGACACTACCTGACACCCCGATGCTCCCGCTGCTTCTCCAACACCCCCCAGCTACCCCTGGGCTGCCCTCCTTTCCCACGCTTCCCATCTGGGGGGCTGCCACCCACAGACCCTACTGCCACCTGGGAGCCACCCCGCTGCCCCGTGCCTCCCTCCCACCCTTTCCTGTTGAGATTTCCCTTCAGAGCAAAGCTGCGAATTGCTGGGTATCAACAGCTCCCCGGGAGGGTCTCCAGCGAAGCCAGAGAAGACCGCCTGAATGCTGGGTACAGTGCTCATCCACCGCCGGGTCCTGCCCTCTGCAGCGAGAGCAGCAAACAGCCCTGGCCACCGGCACGCTGCCTGGCTCGTTAGGGTCACCACCAGAGGGCTTTTAATTAGCGATGGCCAAATGCGCAGTTCAAACCACTATGATGGCCCATGCCACGGCTCTGATCCAGTGACACAGCACACACAGGCACCAACCTAGGGACATGCATCATTTATCAACTCCCCTGCCTGGCGCACTGCTTGCTTGCAATAGCAAAGATGCAGCAGCTCGCCGAGCATCGGAGGAGAAAAGCAACAGAGCCACCAACTAATACCGCACCGCTACCAATACAGTGCCTGTCCGCCCCAGTCTTCCTTGGACTGGAAACCTTTTTGGTCAAAAAACCTCGAGTTTGCTTGTGCCACGTCTCAAAATCTTTTGGGTTTTGGCCCATTCTGAGCTAAGCCACTGAGAGGCTCCCGGAAAGGAAAGGTGCGGGACGGGTGTCAGGCAGCTGAGGTGGGTATCGGGCCTGCAGCTGGAGGGCTGGGTAAACCCTGCCCTGGGCTTGGGTGTGACACACAAATTGATGTCTGTAATGTATCACCCTAGGATCTTGTGTCAACAACTTCCCTAGCTTCATTTTTTTTAACCAACCTGCCAGGTGTTACTGCAGTTCATGACCTGAGATCCATTTGTTTTTCTTCTGACTTTATGCTTTCAATATGATTTACAAAAATTGCTTATAATAAAGCTCATTCAGCAGCTGGATAATGGTTGTCAGCGAGTTAAGAGACACTGTGGTGTGTTTAGCACAGAAGCATATTGTGTATCTGGGTCCCAAAGCTCTGTGGTTTTGGGTAGCTTCTACTAAGGGTGGGATGTGCAAAGGTACCTATGAGGTGCCAACAAGGTCATTTGTTGCAAGGGACATGAGGGCTGCAAAACTGAGGAGGGACAATAAATGGCCTCAACAATGAATTCACAGCTGTAAATCCAGATTAGGAGAAGAGTTCAAGGTCTTGGAAAGGCTGCATTAATCCCTTCCTAACCTTGGCCTTAAATACTTGAACGTCTGGCTCTCTCCCCACTGCATCCCCATCTGGCAGCTGTGACCTGCCTGCTGGGTGCTGCGTGGGGCCAGGGAGGGACACCGGCTGCAGCTGCCCATAGGACCTAACAAAGCAGGTCCTCATCCCTCAAAAACATCTTTTTGTCCCGATGTTACTTGCATGCCCAGAGCACGGGCGCTAAGAGCATGGTGCTTGCAAAGCCACCCCTGCGGGTGGGAGCCTCTCCTGGGCAGGAGGGGAGGGTCTTCACCAGCAGTGGGGCTCCTTACTTACCATGCCTGTGCCCCAGCAGAACCTGCCCTTCTGCTCACCCTTTCTTGCTGGCATCACCTCAACCACCCTTCCTCGGTTTGGGATTTATTTTATTTTTTTTTAGAGTTGGACAGAGAGATGCTTTTGTGGCTAGCAGCTCTTGGGTTTGCCCATCATTCCGCCAAACTCGCTCCACATAAGCCAGCACTAAGTCTGTGGGCTAATTGGCTTTATTTATTGTCTCTTTTGCATAGTGCAGGGGGTTATTTGCTGTTGCTGCTGCTTTGCTTATTTGTTTGGGGCAGGGGTTTTGTTTTTCTTTTTGCCTTCCTCTCAAGGGCCTCTGTAATTATCACCTCAGGCATCAATTATGGCTCAGCAGTGCTTTTGGGCACTGTCCGAGTTTGGGAATTGAACAGCCCTGGGGAGGGGAAGGCTAGGCAAGGGAGTCTGCTGTGATGCTGTGGGGAGGGGCTGGGAGCACCACAGGGATGAGCTCTGGGGTTTCATAACCAGGGCTTTTGGGATGTTTGCTGTCATAAAGGTCTCCCCGCTGAAGCTGAGCTGCATAAACTGTTGGATAATCTGTGTTAGAGGCTTTTCCTCTCTGGCAGGAGAGCTGCTGGATGCCAGCCACATGAGTGTTTCATGCTTGCAAACCTCTACTTTGCTTCCCAAATTCAGCCGCTCATAATTCTGCCAATTTTGCAAACAAAAAATTGGAGAGTTTTTTGCATGGTTTATTACTAGTAAAATCCTCTTGCTATTTTTTTTTTTAATTGCCAAAAAGTGCAAAGAATGTTTCATTTCTCCTGAAACATGCAGAAAACGTATTTTGTGGGTTTTGGTGTGGTTTTTTTTTTTACTTGTTTCCCCTGAAATGGAGGATTTCCATTGCAGCTGTCCCATGACTTATTTTTCTCTCCAGGGGAAAGAGGCTGGGAAGGAGTTACCTTCCCAGAAGGTTGTCTCAGGATCAACACACCCAACTTCATTACACACCTGAAAAAGTATCACCGCAGAGCCCAAAGCATCACTTGGCAGAAAGAATGTGCTCATATCAGCTGTCTTCCCTTTCATCCTCTGCTACAGCATCTCTTCAGAAAATCAGGGTAATTAATGTAGCTGTGTCTTGTCCTGCCTAACACTTTGCGCTGTGCTTGCCATGTGCTAAGAGCCGTCTGCCTGATTTCTGGTTAGTGTAGATGGAGGGGAAAGAGGGAAGCAAGAAAGATCAAAACCAGAGTGATGCTGTGCAAAAGACCTGAAACTGCATCTGGGCTCCCCACCACAGCCCCATCAAGGGGCACATCCCCATGCATGAAGGGGCTGGCCGCAGGGATGCTTGGAGCTCAGGGATGCTAGGGGCCCATCTGCCTTGGAAGCCATGTCCTAGGAGTCAAGCAATGGGATTAAGAAGTCAGCCAGACATGCTGTCCGCTGGGTAAGATTAGTCCCTGCTAAAGCATTTCTTAATCCTAGGCGCAACTGAAATAATCTAAGCACAGATTAACCAGGTCCAGCTGGAGTTAAGCTCCCTGCTCCCCGTTTATTTTTGGCAGGCAGAGACTACTACTGCTCTGGTGCCTCATCAGATGTTTGCACACCAGAGACTGCCCAGCAGAGTAGGATTTGGAAACTCAAGTGTAGTAGATTCACTTTGCAACAGAGGTCCTAAATCCTGCAGTTTTATCACAAGTTTTGTGATACAGGGTGGCATTTTGTTCCCGGGGCCCAGTGTCTCAGATTTCTCTGACTGCATAATAAACCATCTTTTAGCTTCCAGGAGAAAAAAAAAGAAATCCTTGGCCCTCAAAATGCAAATAAAAGTGTCAATATGAAGCCATCTTCAAGAAAGCCTTTCCCTAGGGCTTTTCTGTGGGGTAAATCAGTGACTAGCTCAGGGAATTATCTCCATCAGCCTTCCACACAGCAGTATTTGAAAAGCTACAGGGTTTGGGGAGAAAAAATATAACTTCATTCCATGAGTCTCCTTTTTACTTTCTCAGCTGAAGGCTCACGTGTGGCTGGGCCTGGACACAGGAGCTGAAGGTCGTTTTGCTTTCAGGATCTCCCTGCTGCAGCATCTTGATTTTCTTTACGTGAAACTATCAGTGAAGGCTCGTTGAGTTTGTAAAGCTTTGAGAATGTTCCTATTATTCTTAGATATTACAAAAGCTTGCTTTTCAAAATAAAATAAACTCTGCCAAAATCTCATCATCTGCCTTTAAGTAATCAAGGAAAGGAACAGCATAAGGAGCATTAAAAATGTAAACTGGTATTCCCAGACCCTTAAAGCAGCTCTGGTTTTGGGGGGTTTGGTTGTGTTTTTTTTAAGAAGAAACATCTAATTTTCAGTCTCTCAAACATTTCTGGATTGTTTTAAGGTAGCAAGAACACTGTGGCAATGACTCACATTACTGCATTTCGATACATCCCATTGTCATCTCCAGTATGAGACACTTTGCCTTTTGGCTGAAATACAACTTTCTCACAGGCACATGTATGCATGCATGCATCTGTGTCTCTGCACAGAAATCATATACTGTGAGAAAAAGCTGCGTGCAGGGTTCTCTTGGAGCTAGAGGCTCCAGCGTGCTGTGTTAAGGGCCGGAGGGAGCTGCTGGCATGCCATGCAGCCAAAGAGGCTGTAGCAGGGGTGGCACTGGGTGCTGGTAGCACTCCTTGGGTGCTGTGGCATGCTCCCTCCAGCCTCTCTGCATACGTGGTTGCTCTGCAAGAACTGTCAGCTCCGAGAGAGGAATGTCCTGGGAGATATGGGGCAGCTCAGTCCTCTCTTCAAAGAAGGGCCCTGCCCAGGGAGGGCAGCAGGAGGCAGGCACAGGTGCTGACCATCCCCAGGGAGTACCCAGGCACCTCAGGTCTAAACCAACAGGAGCCTCATCCTCCCGCGCTGCCACATCTTCCTGCTGCTGGCAGCCATCCAGGCTTGTTTTACTGCTTCATTCTTAATTTCTTGCAGCAACAGGCTGGCTGGGTGAGTGGGCACCTCACTGTTCAACGAAGAGCCACGTCTCCATGCTGCATCCTGGAAACTTCTGCATGTGTTTTACAAAGAGGGACAGGTTAAAGGGATGGATTTATTTTTCCCTACAAAGGCCAACACTAGACCGCAAGACGATTGATCAAATGGTCTTTTTCCCCATTTACTGCCCTTCCCAGAAACCTGTTGTATCTGCACTGCAAACACCTCCAATGGGATCTAACAGCTGTGCGATGCACGCAGTGCAAATGCTGCACACCTCAAATGTGTGATGCCTTTATCAGCCCTCTTAAGCGAAAGGCTGGAATTAGACACACACTGTTGCCACAGCACTTTGTAGCCACGCGAGCCTTCTGTATACCAGCAACGCTCCGCAGCATCCTGAACGCAGAGCTGCCGGTCCTGCGGCAGCTACAGGGATGAGGTAGGATTGCTGCTGCCCCTTTCTCCTCCCACCATCCTGCTTCCTTTGGATGCATGCTTCCCTTCCCCAGTCTCCAGTGGGATGAAGCAGAGGGCAATCAATTCAGGGAAAAACCCCCACGAGTTTCCCAGGCAGCACCTTTTCCCCCTTGGGGAGCACAGCATCGTGGAGCATGGTTATTAACCAGACAGTCCTGAAGGACATTTAAAAATAAATGAAAAGGGCTGTTCCGCTCCTGCAGCTGATTACAGGCATGCCTGTTGGGGTTTTTTTTCCAGAGAGTGGAAAAGAATGCTTGGAAAAAATTCTGTAATTTTCCCTTTTTGCCAGATCAGGCCTCTGTGTAATAACAAAACCACGGTGCTCACCGCTCGCTGCTCTCTTTGGGACACCCAGGCTAAGCGAAAGCGCGTAAATCTGCGGGAGGCCTGGGGCCACAGCACAGCTGTCCTGACATGCTATCCGCCTCCCACCTCCCTGCTATGTCTTTAGCATCTGAAACGCAGGAGACACGCAGATCTGGAGGTAAGCCCTGGTGGGAAGGAGAGCAGCACCAGGTCCTGCAGGTCACCAGTTAAGCATTTCAGCCCAGAGCAGATCTCTCATAATCCACTTTTTGGAGATAAGCTTATCTAGACCCGACAGCTGAATTTAACCCTGAACTTTTGATCTTGATTTTTAGCCTCGGCAAGCCTATACATTTCCTTGAAATTATACACACTAGATTTCAGCTCCCCTGTTACAACGGCTCCACCGCTCCCTTAAAAGGGACCTGCATGGCTGTGCATGACAGCATCATCCAGTAATGCCCTTGGTTTCACAGCCAGCCCTGCAAGTTAGACAGGCTCCTGGCTGGGGAAAGCCTTCAATTAATGACAGTGGGGCTCCAGCAGGAGAGGAGCTGGATTTTACACTTCCAGTGATAATGCATTTGAAGGTAATATTGCACAGGAGTAGATTATAACCCCAGCACTTTGCTATGCGGGCTTTTGGAAATTTGTTTTCAGTGCATAGAGGCAGCTAGAAACGCTCTTTCTCACTGCATGAAAAATGCACTTGATAATAGTCTTTCTATTTTTTTCTTTCTGGACAAGCTGACTGCGTTGGGGCTGTCAGAGCCATGACAGACTAGCCAAGAAGGGGTTTGCTAATCAGTTTTCCTAGCATCAAATCAGCATCTGCTATATATGATCAAGGAAATTGAGGAATCTCAATGTTTTTGCAATATTGCTTAGTTGGCCATGAAATATGGGTGGTTCTGAGAGGAACAGCTTATTTCTCCCTCACGAAGATAAAGCAACTTTGGCTAACGATGAAGCATCGCTGCACGATGAAGCCAGCTAATAGCAGCGCTCTGATGAGGGCAGATACACAGCAGCATCCCAGCAGAAGGGAAGGGAGGCGTAAACAGCTTTGCAAGTAAGACATTATTAATATGGTTGAACTACAGAGGGCAGAAGGGATTTCTTTTCTCCTCTTTCACTCCAAAAGCAATATTCTGAAAACGTCTAGGTTCCCATGTTTAGCCAAGAAATTAAACTCTTAGAAATTTAACTGGATGTTTCCTAGCTTGAGTATTGTTTGGTAGCACACAAGACCAGTGTTCCTGGGCAAGGCAGTTGTCTGGAATTGGGCTGAGGAAACACTCTCCTGGCCAAGGGGTGGATAAATAGTATTTAAACAGAGCCAAAGTCCTACTTTTGGAAATTATTTGGGGCTCTACTTGCCCAGGTCGCTCCTGACACTAGGGTTTGAGCTCTGCAAGCTCTCTATGGCTTCTGAAATGTACCTTCTCCATTTGCCTAAACAGGTCTGTAACACTCCCCTGTCTATGACATTTGCCACAGCAACAAAAAGCTCCCGGGGTCAGTGTGAAGTGCCATGACTTTGTGGAGTTCATGGAGACCAAGAGGCCCACAGCAGCTGAGGGCCAGGCCCTTTACCCTCGAGGCAGGGCATATATCCACACTACCATGGGTACCCCAGCCCACCTTTGCAATGGGAGCACCCAGCTCTCAGGCAGCTTTTCCTGGTCAAAGTGATCTCTCGGTTTCTGCTTGGCAAGACAGCTGTGGTAGCAAAGACGGAGGAATTTGCTTCCTTCCCTCCCTCCCCAGCACTAGCATTTTTCCTAAGGGTGAAAAAAAAATAATCCCAGAGCCTACCACATGCCTTCCCTCCCTCTCCATCCAGCTGGCGAGCGGGGGAGTCACCGCTATGCAATGGTGGGGCTGGCTGTGGGGAGACTGCTCCCAGGGCCAGTGCGGCAGAGCTCGGCACTTGGATGGCTCACAAGGGAGGGAACAGCCTAGTTTTTGTGGCCCTTGTGAGATTTTTAGGCCAACCGCAGGCCGGTCAGTTGAGATCCATGCTGAAAAGTGCAAACCTGTTCCTGGGACAGAAACACATAAGCCCTTTTTATCTAACAGCCCTGTGATATAAGCAGCAGCTGGGGATTTATGCTGTCTTTGAAGTAAATTGCATCCCGCTGCACTATAGCATGAAAGTTAAGATTTACCATTGCCGGGACACTGAAGACCCTGGTGGAAGCAAGGGAATAAATAGTGCGGCACTCTTCTTGCTGCCTTCTGCTGCACGACTCAGCTTCACAGACCTTCCTCCCCTCTCCGCCCCTGCTTCCACTTGCATTGTGTCGGGGAAGCAAATTGGTCACATCTGCATCCAGCCAGAGAGGAACAAATGTGCTGGCTAGGCAGCGAGGAGCTTTCTGAGGGGGGATACCTCAAAGTAAAATGAAAGGCTGGCCATCAAAGGTAGAAAACAGACCAGTGGATGAAAGGGATTCTTTGCTTAGCTTTGGTAAGGCTATGAGGTATTAATAAAATTTAAAAAAGCACAAGAAAACTGGGGCATCCAGAGCAGCACGTTTTTTTCCCCCTCCCCTTTTCCTTCGCTCATCCTCTGTCATCAGCGGAGGGGAGGGATCGGCATCCCCCCATGCTGCGGCAACCACTGTTTATCTTCACTCCTCAGGACGCTGCCATTAGCAGGGCTTCAGTGTGCCGTGATGCTTCATCATTAGCTGGAGGTGCTTGATCTGGCTGGAGAATAAATGAGCCGTTCCCCCCGAAGAAACCCTTGCGTTTCATGGCCAGCTGAGCAAATATTTTGAAATATTCCATCTCTGCAATTTCAGCAGGCAGATAAAACAAAGGAGGATCTGATACAAAAGGGCTGAATTCTTCTGTTTGCTCTCCGGCAACCCCACCAAAGCCAGTAGCAGTAACAGGGAACTGAGTTCAGCACAGCAGGGAAGCACATGCATAAGTCCCATGGAAAATCCCTGTGGTCTTTACGGTTAATCATGTCCAGTTAATCATGTCCAGAGGTGGACAAGCGCTCAACTGATGCGCTGAATCATGACATACAGGCAATTACCCTAAATCAGAGCAGTACCTTCCCATCCCAAAAGGCTCCATTATGCTTCACCAACTCCTGAAGCGAAGGCAAAAACCCCAAGCAGAAGCACTGTGGTGTAGGGAGGATGAAACGGCCAGGTGTTCTTCTGCCGCCTTTCCAGCACTTTTCTAACCTCGTGAAAAGTTCTGCCAGCTCTTTAAATCCAGGCAGTTGAGATTTACAGCTCCAGGCCCTCTGGGCAGCTTGCTGAGTTTACTCTGGGCTTCTCCCAGCCAGCTGCCTCAAGCCCCGCAGACAAGGTTTCTCAGGGGCTGAGACTTATGAACTGGGCAGTGTTTGGCCTCCTTCCCTCTGACTGCAAATATGTGTCTTCCCCTCTTCTGAGCATCCTGGCCCCCTTCTCAGGCACTCTGCTGAAGCAAAGTCCTTTTGCCACCCTTTCATTGCCTGGGCCCAGCATGGCAGAGGGATGCTCTTCATGCATGCTGACAGAGATCCAGAAGAAGTTGCTGCCTGCTGGGAATAGGCCTGCCCTCACCCCATGCCACTGCCAGCAGCTCAGGCACCCGATGAGAGTTTGGCTCCCAGAGCATCTCAGCTTGTGCTCGCTCGGCATCAGCAAGGAAAGAGCCCCTGAGGAAGTATGTTTGTTAGCTGCAGCATCTCTCCTGCTGGCCAGGCTCCCATAGCTGCACAGCCAAGACCTTGGAAAGCTGGGTTATCCAGCCCCGGGATGGCAGTGCTTCGATCGCCTCCAGGCACTCAGCTCAGCAGGATTCCTCGCTGCACCACTCTGCAATTGGAAGCATTTTCCAGTCCACCACTTGCTAGGAGAAGAGAAATACCCAAAATGAGAGTTTTTGTGGGGAGGGGATGTGATGCTGGGGTGGATGGATTGGTGTCTGATAAAGGAGAAGGAGACCCCTTCCCTTGCTGCTTACACTGTCTCTAAAACAGGCACTCCCATCCCAGGAACAGCTTTGGCATCCATTTATAGGATTATAATATTACCACACATAAAGACACAAGCTAAGCTCTATTTTTCATTTGTGCACAGGGGAAAAGGCAAGGCAGGAGGAGGGCCTGCGTATTCTTGTTTAGGAGCCAAAGACTAATGTACCCAGCAAAGCAAAATTAACACAAATACCATGATTATGCAGGAAAAAAAAACCTGCCAGAGAATGTCATTTCACCAACGATATCCTGCAGTTTCCCACCGGCAAGAGTTCGAGAGGTGGCATAGTTACAGAGTACATCAGGGCAGGCATTTGACTGGAAGCATTAAATACCTCAGAAAGGTGAATGGCCAAGGTCTTTCCAATAATTAAAATGTGTGCAGTCTTCATAGACCAAGAAAGGGACAGAGCTATTGTTTAAACAGGTAATTAGAGCTGTATTTTAAGCAAACTTGAGGAAGTAACGAGCTCTTTCAGATGGAGAGAGCAGCTCTCCTGCTCCTGGTTCCAGCATGAATAACTATTGTCCCTCCACTCACTGGTGGGGGACCGCCACAGTGCTCCCAGCCCCACTCCCTGGCAACTGCGTCTGGGTGGGGAAAAAAAAAATCCTATTTGATTTCACATTTTTCACTCCCTGTCTCCTTCCTTCTGCGTTCAGGTTCAAGAGAATTGGCTGAGCCACTTTTTTTTATTAGAGCTGCAGCAGGAGGGAAAAAAAAAAAAAAAAAAAAAGGGACCCAGTCAAGCCCCAAGGGAAGGGAGGAAATAGCATGAGCCAGCGCTTGCTTGCTCGCACACACGCTCACACTCTCTCACACTCTCTCTCTCACACACACACTCCCCATTCACACAGGAACAGCAAAAGGGCAGCCATCTGGTAGAGCTGGCATAGAGGCAAAATCAGGCACCCCCACCCCACAACCCAACCCCAGGAGACTAGATAGTCTCCTCGGCAGCCAAATCCATGTGGAGGAGCCCCATGGATGTGCCGTCATCTCTTTCTGGACAGCCAGGGATGCCCATTCTTCTGTTGGAAGATCCACACTGGAGCTAGGCAGGGAAAGACCTAAAGTCTTCACAGTGCTGAGGAGGGGGCCAGGGAGCCATGCTCCCCCCGGCTCTGCCTCCTGCAAAGGGCTAATCCCTCCCTCACCTCCCTCTAGCTGCTGGGTCCAGATCCCTTTCCACATGAGCTGGGGGGGGTGGGGGGGTGGGGGTGGGGGGAGATGCCAGCTTCTAATTAACCCCCTTGTACGCAAAACCAGAGAAAACAGTCAGACCTGGGGGAAGGCAAGGAGGCACCTTTGCACCGTCAGCACAGTCTTCCATGAAAAATATATAAGGGCTAGACATCAGCGATAAGGAAACAGGAGAGTACGAAGAACTGCGCTCAGCTGCCTGGCTTTGCAGCCCACGTTACTTGGGTTGCTCTGACAGTCCAAAAAGAAAAGCCTCAAACAAAATACTTTGAACTACAAAGGGCTTTGGGAGCTGCCTGAAAACCAGGCTTGTGGAGAGCAGCAGGGTGAGGGCATACTGCTCTGACATTGAGCAGGGCGAAGCAAAAGCCCCTGGAAAGCAAAGGGCAGGTCGCGCCTGGGAACAGCCCATGGCTGTGCACTGACCACAGCGATTGTCTCATGCTCTGTTTGTTTGCAGCCTGGCTTCAGAAGCCAGGCCCAAAGTTTTGTATGGAAAACTCAGGATGAATTTTTGCTCTGTATTTTGCTCCAGAGGAGAAGACTGATGCCAGCAAGCATGGAAGGGCCAGCCTGTTTTGAACCTGGTCATCTCTCACCCCTTTGGGAATAGAGCTGGAAGACAAGGCACAACACAATGATGAAGGACATCCTTACCCCTTCAACAACTCACTACGCTCAGAGCCACCTCTTTGACAGTCAAGGAAGGCTTTGGGTAGTTCCCTGAAGCAGTTTTGCTTGCTTAGATTTTTTCCTTAAATACCAGGTTAAATTATAATAATGACAATACCTGCAACATGCAGAAATCTTCTTTCCTCTTTCCACTAGAAAGGGTGGGAAAGAAAATGAGTGAGAGTATCTTACTGCTGGCTTTGACTGCCCACACGGTACTGCATGAACTTCAGAAATAATTTCTATTTCTTGTGTCAGGATATCAGAAGGTTTTGTTGCTGCCCCAGCTCCCAGAGCCCTGTAATAATGTGAAACTGTCGCTGCTCTCATTTTCTGTAACGCTATTTCCTGCAAGAAAGCTGTGAAAGTGTTAACGGTGGGTGGAAAGCAGGGGGAAACTCATCTATGTGGTCTTTAAAGAGCCTAAGGTCAGATTTCCTGTCCCCTGTGGCTGGAATGCTCAGCACTGCTCCGGGGCTGGGGGTCTGGCTGCTGGCAGGACCCACCGTGCCAGCGAGAGCCACGGCAGGGAGCCGGGGAGCTGCGAGGTTAGCCCGGGTCTGCAGGAAGCTCCCCCTCCTGACTTCTTGGCTAAAACCACCGAGAGCTGTCTCGGTGGCTGCTGGTGTGTCAGTAGCTGTGAGTGTCTGGCTGCCCTACCGGGGGTCTCACCCCCAGCCCGCGGGAGCCGGGGGCTGAGCACATGGTCAAAGGGGAGCTGAGTTTCGTGCGGCCGGGTTGCACCACTGGAGCATCTCGCCGCTCTTCCCCGGCAGGGCTGGGCAAACCCCGGGCTTTTCCCAGGAGAGGGGCCAGCCTCAGCAGCACAGAGCAAAACAGCTCCGTCCCCTGACCTCCACCGTGGGCTGACTTTTAAACAGCTCAGAGCACAAACATCCCGGTGACTCATACTGCGAAACTGGGGTATTTTAATTTTTTTTTTTTTTTTTTTAAGTAGGCGCGCTGCTCCATCAGTCAATTACTTGAAGAGCCGCTCTAATTTGGCACCCAATTGTTTCCCCAGCTGCCGCTGTGTCTGATCTCTGCTGTGGGCAGCAGGAGCAGGCTGCCTGCACTGGGGCGGGAGCACTGGCTCCCAAGGGGGGAGGAGGCTGCCCGGCTGAGCAGCCCCACACCCGCAGAACAGCACTAAAAATGCAGGCATTAAAAATATCTCAGGGTCACAGGTGATTGCTAGATAATAAAAGTGACTTCGGGAGGCGGTAATGGGAGGGACAGGTCCTGGCGGCAGGGGAGCAGCCAGCCAAGGCTGGCCTGGCCACAGTGGCTATCTGTGAGCCATAGCTGTGGCCGCCACTGCTCAGTAACGAATGTGATGTGACATTTATGGCTTTTTCCACTGTGGATTTTAAATTGTTTCACAAAGGTTGCTTAACAACACTGTCCCCTTCCTCTCTTCCTTTCTCTCCCCACCTTCTATTTAATATAAAAAATAAGTGACTTCTCTCCCATCACACGAGAAGTCAGCGGCTGAGCCAGCAGCAGAGCACAATTCCCCAACCTCTGTCTCCTGCCCTTTAGCCCCTACAAGCACTCCCTTTTTTCCAAGAAATCCAAGAATAGGAGCTGTACCACGACAGCTGTTTCTAAGTCAGTGAGGACTTTTGACTGAAAAAGAAGAGGCTTGCTTTCAGCGAGGAGCGTTGATTAAAACTGCACTGCCTCCCAGGCATTGCGAAAGGCTGCGGGTGTTGTGGTGAGGCAAGCGGGTGTGATGCTCCCCTCTCCAGAACAGAGATACCCAGAAGCACGAAGAGGCTTTGGCATAGCTCCAGCCAAATATGTGTCTCTGGGCTGTAGCTCCTCTTTCACTCTTGTAACACAAGCATTTCCATATTCTGTCGCAGGCACGCATGCATGCATTCACACACACACATGCAAACGCCCACCTCATCCTTCAGCGCTGCCACCAAACTGCTCCTCCAGCTGCACCCGCAGGCAGGCAGGCAGGCAGGCTCCCCACACACCCGTGGCAGAGAGCAGCCCCTGCCTGCACAGCTGCTCATCTGCACTCCTGCTCCTCTGTTTTACCTCCTGAGGCCTGTTCAAGTTGGGACATATACAGCAGCAGTTCCAGCCAAGGGCAAAGAAGCAGCACAGTCGTTTTGGAGGAAGCCCATCTGTGCTGTGTGCAGTAGAAAAGATGCCTGTGGAAGGACAGGCTGCAGCAGGAAGGCAGAGCGTGATATTCCTGCCCTTTTCTAGTCCAATTCTTGGACTAGGCTGTCAAGTTTTTAGCATGTCCTCACAGTGCCTAAACTGACTTATGGCACATGTAACTCTTTTTTCTTCTTGGTGGGAAAATTAGGATTACTCAAAGCACTTGCATTCACACATGCACTCATACGTGCACATATACCCATTTGTATGCCCTGGTGCTGCCTGTAGCAATACAGGCTCTCAAAAGTCATTCCTGCAAGTTTGCTCCACCAGACTGGACCTTTCTGCCTTACTCTGCCAGGACATTGTCTGCTGAAACTGACTCATTGCCCAGACAACAAACAAACCATTGCACCTCATCCACAGAGTTCTCCAGGAGCTCCAGGTGAACCTCCTGCAGTCTTGGATTCAGGCCACTGTGTCTGCAGGTGATGAGGCCTGAGACCCAGGACTTACTTTGATGTGCTCACAGCAGCTCCTGCTTGAAGGCACTTGGGCTCCACATCAGGTGGCATCTCCTGAGGGCAGGTGACTCCCCACCAGAAGGGAGGAGATGCAGACCCGTGCCAGTGAGGCTGGGTCACTCTCCACCAGGCCAGGCAAGAGAGTCCCAGCCAGATGGAGCCAGGAGAAAGCACTACCAAGTTGTTGGCCAACTTAGGATGTGATGTTGGCTTCACAGGAAGCTACTTGGCTGCCTGTCCCTGAATCAAGATTCAGTGATGCCAGGAGACAGGCACAGCAGGGAAACTGAAAGCAAAAAATGGCAGAGTGGATGGCAACTCGACATTAATTCATTTTTACCATATGTCTGACTATTCATTACACTCTACCATTCTGTTATACAAGACTCCTGGGGGTCTTCTGTGCCATTTTATGGCTAGCAGGGTTCCTCTTTGCTTGCGGCACCATGTTACCATGCGCTCAGGCTAATGGCTCACAAGGTCCAGCGGCAGAAGCAGCCCCATCCCGTGCACAGGCAGCTACCGGCAGCGATGTACTCGGGCGTTCACAGCCTGTCCCCAGCACACCACGGGCCTGCCAGGTCACCTGGCGCAGGGGTCTGTCCCCTGGGAGCACGCACAGGCAGGTGACACCTGCTACAAACACACTCTGGCACCTGCTGAGAGACCCTTACTGAGAAGCAACGGGGGGGGGGGGGGGGGGGGGGGGGGGGGGGCGGGTTATGGATTTGCAAATTATTCTGTAATTCTCTGCGGTCTCCCTCTGGAGTACGTTCCTGGCACGGGACCAAGCCCCAGCTCCAGCAGCAAGCGTGATTCATCCTGGCAGGCGGCGGTCTGGGAGGAGGAGGATCACCCGGGCTGGGAAGCCAACACCATGGCTTTCCTGCGTGCACTGTCTGCAGTGGCAGCAACAGCTGTTTCTCCTTGTAAAGTGGGAGGATTGAATTAGCGGCCCCATTGCCTGGATCTAGCTGTCCAGACCCCTGTGCGCCCTCATGGCTTCTCACCCTCACTCCCATCACACGCACACGAAGCAGCAACGCGCTGCCTACACGGCTGCCTGCACTCTGCCCTCTCTGTATGCCTCCTGAGCAGAGCTCCTGTCCCGAGTCTGCGCAGACCTCCGTCTTCTTTAGGCTGCAAGACTCTGGACCAGCTCCTCGTGGATAAGCCCCTCTGAGGGACATCAAGGGGAATCAGAGGGCATTCTGCACAGGGAGGTGCAGGGGTCTCTCTCTGGATGTCAGTAAGAAAGGCACGACAGCAGGTAGTGTAATGATGATATTGCTTTATTAATAAGATAAAATAAGAAGAGGAATACAAAGATAAAGTAATTATTATGTCCTTTCAGATGCTGGGAACCCCACGTACGTGCTGCATCAGTTGGCCTCCAGCTGAATAGCCACAGCACAGACTGCAGATCCCACCAGTGAGGGGATGGGTCTCCCTCCTGTAGCATGGTGCCTTTAACCTCACATGACAAAAAAAATCATATTATCTTCTTCCGACAGGTAGGGACATTCTGTCTTTCAGGATGTCTGCCAGAGCACACCACCAGTGACACCAATATCCATCTCAGCATTTTCCCTCATGTTGCTGCGTACATGGGTCTGCAGCCTCCCCAGGACAGGCCCCAGTAAAGCAGACATGGCTTGCTCAATGTCACTAGCTCCTCAAATATAATGTCTTCCTCAAGGCTCCCAATAGGGAGAAGACCCTTATTTTTCTTTCTGTCAGACATGTCCTTTTCCGCTAAGTTTTTGTGCCTGCTAGTGATCACAGACTGAAGCCCAACCACAAAGGCTTTAGTTACCCTGTGTAATATTGATGATAAAAAATTGCTTCAGTGTGTTATTTTTCTTTTAAGGGGTGCCAGGTGGATATACTTGCAGGACTAGCATGGACTCAGTACAGCAGTGACCTGTAAAGCACAGGTACATGTATTTCCTGGAGCACCTTGGGGATACTGAAATTGTGTCTGATGTGAACTACTTAGCAACAACTGTATCAAGACAATCAAGACTTCCTGTGTCTGCTTCCTTTGCCATCAGGGACAAAACAAAGCTCCTCGCAGTCTGACATGCCTGGGACCTGGAGAAAAGCACCCAAGCAGCTGTGTGGGAGAAGTCCCAGAGGCTGCAGGGGGAGATCCGATTCCCAGTCCTAGGGTTGCAAGCCATGCAAAGGCCAAGACACACATGATTGAGAGCATAACTAATATTTTTGGCGTTTGTCCCTAAGGCCACTTGGTAACCCACTCTTGGAAAACTCATATTCTGCTTCCATTCTGCTGAAGTGTCTGATCCCTAATATCTGCACTCCTTCCACTCCTGCACGGCCAGTTTTCCAAACAGTTGGTGCTTTGCTGCAGAGTGCTTTCATTTGAGATTCCCCATTCTGTGCCAAACCAGGAACTGGGGCAGGGTTGAGGGGAGAAAAGTCTTTTAAAAGCAGTATTTATATCATTCACTCAGATGCAGTCTTCTGTGGCACTAGGATGATCTCCAGAAAAGGGGGGAAAGGCTGCAGATACTCCCCTTAGTTTGCCTGGGAGCCCAGAAGCAGATTTCCCCTTGTGCTGTGTTCGATTTCTGCAATATTGCCTGCACATAGGAACGGCTTTTTCTTCTGTGGGAAAGGAAGTGTCCCTGTTGAACGCTTCTGGAACCTGACTTTATTTTTTCCTTCTTCTTCTTCTTTTTTTAATTCATCTCCCACGCAGTTCCTTGCAGCTCTGTGCCTTATGACAGCAGGCAAGCCTTTGGGCGGCACGCCAGCGGTACGAACCAGCAGCGCTTCCTGCCAGAGCCAGGAAATCTCCGCTGCAGCTTGCGGTGCTGGGAGGCTGGCTGCTGCCCTCAGCGAGGCACGGCTCTCCCCACCCTTCCTGCCGGTGGGATGAGAGCTGCTGATATGCCCAAGGAGGGATTTACTGATCCAGTGTGCTCCCTTTTCCAGTTCACAAACTGTTCATCAGCAGCCTGCAACCATTTCGCGTTTATTTAATTTAATGAATGAGTTTCACCGAGAGGCGCTGCAAAAATTCCACATCTAAATCGGTATTTGCGTTCGTATTGGCATATTTCCTAAGGAACCTGAAATCATTTATGTTGCTTTATTGGCTGCCTGCTATAGCTAATTAACAACATGAATTAGCATGGAACGGTCCCAAATTCAATTCTTGGAAAAGCACATAGTTTTTGTCCCTGAAATTAGAAGGCGTCAAATCACATACACAGCACAACATGTATGATACATATGATACATACGTGTGTGATGCACATACACCAAATACAAACCTAAGCAATCAGAGATAAGAGCTTACTGACATTAATCCACTTCAAATCATTGTTCAGACTACTTGAGAGACAAACATGCATTCAGTGACCTTGCAGAGCACGCAGTTCCTCAGCTGATGCGACACAGAAAGCTCCTGAAATAAATGATGACTAAATCCTTACCAAAGAAACACGCAAAAAGGATGGGTTAGAGAGGTACCCAGATGAACCCCAATAGTCACCAAGAATATAGGAAAGGATCACATCACTTACTTCTTCTGGTGGAGTAACAAGTAGTAAGGCTAATTAAGAAATACCTGAGCAAGGCTTTCGTGAAAGGTCTGTTCCCAAGGAAGACTCCAGCTCCTGGAGGAGCCATTGCAGAGCAGCCCTGAAGCCAGCCAGGGGATGTGGGGGGTGATATCATGGGTATGTGCAGACGAAGCTCGTGTCAGCAAGAAGGAGACTTGCAGCCCCTGCGGGAGACCTCGCCAGCGGGAGACAGAGCACCAAAGGGAGGGCCAGGAGGGTGAATGCAGTGACCGGTGTGATACAGGGCTGGGACAGGCTCTGTATTAAAAGTGTCTCTGCCAGTTCCTTGGAAACAACCGAGAACTGAAAGCATCAAAGAAATAAAGCTGTTGCCAGCTGGAGGAACAATAGGCGAGCCAGAGCTATCTTTAGCTCACGGGATTAAATTCAAATTGCAAATGCAAAGGCCTGGAAGAAAAGGCCTTCCTGCACTACCGAGCGCCAGCGTCAGTGCACAGCACAGCACAGCACCAACAAGCATCCGCAGCTTCTTTGTCATCCGCTGTCATAACCTTACCCAAAGGAAGGGTAAAAGGAGAGACAGAGGGGAGGGGGAGCCCATCCCTGCCTCGTGGCAGCTCTCCCAAAAGACCAGATTTTCCCCTGGGAGGGATGCTCCCAGGAGTGTGCCGTGCCTCAGCAGAAGTCTTGCAGACTCCAGCATCAGTAACTGCCCAGCTACAGCCACACCAGCGCCTGCTGGTTTTCCCTGCTTCTTGTTCAAGGAGGGGGGAGCAGGCAGCAGCTGGATGTACAGGCAGTCAGCACAGCCTCCTGCAAAATCATCAGGCCTCCAGGACAGCAATGTGGGGCTTGGTTCATCTGTGATTCTGAATTTGATGAGAGATGATAAAAATTGACCCCATGTACTGTTTTCCTCTGACACCTTCAGGCTGGGTGGTAGCTCGTGCCGACTCAGTTTACGGGCAGTGGCTCTGAATCTCTGGCCTACTGACAGCTCCCGAGGGTCCCTCTCAGCACAGCAGAAGAAAGCAAGTCCTCAGCAGCGGTTTTCAGGCTTTTCCCCTTCATCAGAAATTCTGTACAGACTGAAAATTAAAGAAGTTCAGCACAGCTCTGTGGCAACCAGGACGTAGAGGAGGACTGTTGGGAACACATCCTTGCTGCCAGCCTCTGAGAGGGGGTGTTGATGTGCAACCCTAAGCCAGATTTGGCTAGTTTAGGTTGCATTAAGGGACACATTGTCTTGCCTTTAAGACACTTTAAGATGTTGTCTTAAAGCATCATCTCACTTTAAGACGTTGCTAGAGTGTGCTAGCTAAGGGGCTGACAGCTCACTTAGGTCTGACAGCGCACATCAGGCTGGCTGGCCATGGGGGTACATCTGCACCGTGCCCTCCAGATAGCTAAGCTCACTCCCAGCCAGCTCCCACTGCTCCTGGCTGCCAGCGTGACCGATAACCCTGCCGTGGAGCACAGGGCAGTCCCGCCAGAGCTCTGGGCTGCCGCAGCTATGCCGCTACCTGACTTCATTCATTTATAGCCATCCCCGGTGGCTGCAGAGGGCTGGGGAGCAGGGGCTGAACCCACAGGGCTGCAGGCAGCACGGCCAGTTCCTGCTCACACAGCAACTTGCACTCAACTAAGCACAGATTTTGAATCTGGCTCCTGCGGTATCAAATTGGGAAAAAAGCAAGCTGCAAGTTAGGGATTGCAGACATGGCAAAGAGAGAGCAGGGGAGGCTGTTGCCTGATAACTTGCCTAATGAATTGCAGGCTTCTGAGCTGGTTTGTTCGGCTGGGGAAATCCAACAAACACCTCACACCCAAGCGCGAGGAAATTGGTTTAATAGTCTCGATGCCTGTAATGAAACACCACCAGGGAGCAGAGGTCCCAGCTCTCACCTCCATGTGCAGTTTTCATGTTATAAAAAAGCCAACTTCTCTATGATTCCACCAAGTGTTTCGAGGTGTTGTTTTAGAGACACAACAACAATTTTTAATAACAGCGTAAATGACAGTCGCAGAAGATCAAGCATGTAGCCGTCCAGCTAGGGCTATGTGCAAAGCCTGCCAGCAGTGCAGTGATTTTTAACTCTGTGCTGCAGTCATCTGCCTTTTTATGTTTGTTATTTTGTTTTTAGGCAGCCGATTAGTGGTATCTGGAGGGCATTTGCTACTCAAATACTCAGCCTGAATGTGCGTGAAAGGAAGGGCTTGAACAAGTGGCTGGGCTTTTTTAGGAGGAAGAAAAAGGAATTCCTGCTGGCTGCTGCAGCGCTAGAGCTGGGGGAGAAGGCAAGGAAAGCTGCACCTCCACCCCAGCCCTGCTTGCCGAGGGAGGGGAGCGGTGCAAGGAAAGCCTCTCTGCGGTGGGGCAAGCTGCAGCTGTGGCGACGTGCTGGCACGGCCTCTGTCCTTGGACCGCCAAGGCAGATGTGCCGGCACACAGCGGGTTAACAGCTAAGTTATAACTTCAGCTGTTAAAATTCATGAGGTGTAAAATACAAATTGCACGTGGTGGATGAGCTGTCTTTAAAGTTTATATATTACTTTCCCCCTCCCTGCTCTGGTTCAAACCTCTGTTGGCACAAGCTAATTAGAGCTCACCAAAGGGGGAAGCGCGGCCGTGGTGGGGCGGCGCAGGTTAGGGGGGAGGTCAGCCAGGGCCCCTCCAGACCCTGTTTATAGATGTTTGGCTCCGGGAAGCCAGGGGAAACCCACGTCCTCCGCATGCATGAACAATCTCAGATCAGAATTAATCGTTTACTCTCGCTTCTTCCTCTTTCAGACTTCTCAGTTTGAAAGATACAAAGCACTGCCTTTGAAGTTTATGCTCTTTTGTTTGATTATTCCCACAGCTCAATTTAAATGATTTTCCTATTAAAAAAAAAACAGAACCAAAACAAAAAACCAGCAAAATATTTAAAAATAGTTCCCATATCAGTAAAGGTTTTGCATGGGGTTTTTTCAACAAACTCCAATCTCATTTTTTATGTGGACCATACAGCTTGGCACACTACACCTTCCAGAAGCAAGCTTTTTGCATTTTTTCTTACACTGTTGCCCTCTCCTCAGTACCACTACTTTCACCATCCTAGGGAGAGGAGGAGTAAGTGGGAAAAGGGCAGGTACTGACATGCATATGGGAGTACCATCCCCATCTGTGAGGATTTCTCCATGCCCTAGGTGACCCTATGTATTCTCACTCCGAATTCAGTCCCTGAGGGGGGGTTACTTACATAGTTCTTTCCCCACCCAAGGACTTAGGGATCAGAGATTCAGTACAGAAAAAAAAATATGTAAATATCCAGAGCACGGAGAATGAGCATCAGCTTATGCATAGCTGACTGAATTGAACACAAACAATGATTGAGAATAGGATGGGTTGGAAGAGGAAATTTAAATATTTATCCTAAACGCTCTTTCTTTGCATTTCTTGAAATAAATTACTCCCAGCAATTGCAGGCAGAGATTGTTGATTAATTCCAGCAAAGGCAGAGAGACGGGAAAAATTACTGTACATCGTCTATTTCTGAGTTTCAGACGGCGCTTTTCATTTTTCTTTGTAGTCTTTGTGATTGGGCTTTTTGACTCCAGGGTGATTTGTGGGCGGTTTGCAGAGGAGTTTGCTGCTCACGTCATATGTACAGATATAGATAGTGAAGCACCGTCACACGTACAGTATGAGTAGGAAGCGCTTTTCATCCAGGGGGGGTGGAAACACAGGTTATTAACCTGGCCAGAAGGTACTGGGTTGAGCAGCACAGATGCCCTAAAGAGCTATCTGCTGAGAGGGACCTGTGCCGGGGCCACTTGCACCCGATCACTCTCAGCCACCAGAAAAAGCAGTGAGCACTGGGAGGAGAAGCTGAAACCAGGATGCTGTTACAGCTGGTTGAGCCACGGCTGACATAAATGTCCCGGGGCCACTGGCAATTGGACATAAATTAGAACAGTTGTGAAGCTGCTTTGGTTTATACCCGGGCATCGGTCCAGCTCCAGCTGCCTCAGCAGTAGAGGAAGGTCTTAAAGCAGCCTGTCCTTTCTTGCATGCCTGGCCCAGCACTGCACACAGGCTGTCTGAGCAAAGGGGCCTCGCCATCCCGCGTGAGTGTTACTTCTCCCTCGGCCAAAACGGGACCACTTGTGTTACGGTAGCAAACCACAGACTGGTTGTGCTGATATCTCAGTGGCTTTAGGGAGGCTGCAGCAGTTAGCCTGGTCTAAGGTATATGGGATGTCTCAAGTAAGGCGCTGTGAATTCACTCAGTGAGGGAAATTGTCCACACAGCTATGGGAAAAGGTGGTTTGTCATTTTTTTCCAGCCTCAGGGGTCAGAGCTGAGTTTTGCACGCCCTCTGAAATTCTGTGAGCAGCTGCACTGCAATGCACGTAATGAAAGACTAAAACGGCTTAAAAAACACTGCCATGCGGCTAATCCCTCTGAAACCTGGAGAAAGTCTGAGCTGAGGTCTCACTTGGCCGCTCCCTCCATGCCCCATGCCCGCTCCCGCACTTCCCTGTGCACGCATCAGTCCAGCTGTGGAGCAGCAGCTGTGCTGCATGCAGCACGCTTGGCAGAGGCAGGCAGCACTGCCAGCACTGCCTGTGACAGCCGCTACCCAGCACAGCCAGTGTCTGCGGTCCCTGCTCCCTCTGCGAGGGGATTTTCTCATGTGCCAGCTCATGCTGGGCACTGAACCACCCCCTGTGTGACCTGCAGCAGGACCTCCATGTGCAGCCATGTCAGCTGTGAACACCCAGCAATGCCTCTGAGAGCAGCCAAAAACCATGGCAGAAAATCGGTCCCTGACCCCGAAGCCCTGCAAGGTGGCCTTGCAGCCCAGGGCGCTGAGGCTTACCCTGAGCAGGCACAGGCTGCGTGGCTCTCCACACTGCTTTAAGCAGTGCCTGAGGGGCCGGGGACCAGGCAGGACAATGACCTCACTGAGGGTGCTGCAGGGCCTCCCCTCTGCCTCCCTCCTTGGGGCTTGGCCCAAGCGCCTCAGGTTCATGCATTGCCTGCAAGGGAGCTGAGCCAGAGGCTGAATTTGACTTCCATGAGATCTGAAGCTCCAGCAGAGGACATCAGAGGGGCTCCGCAAATTCAGAAATCCATTGCAAACCAGAGGCATGAGCAGTAGAGCAGGTACATTTTGCTGGCAGCTCTGCTAGCTGGCTTATAGATAAGTGGCGGCACATACCATGGCTGACCCAGAGGATGGATGGAAGGGAAAGGAGCACCTTGCTTTTCTCTGTTGTCACTGGGATTCAACAAAAGCTTCACTACCATTTGCATTCAAGCCTTTGCAAGCAGTGCCATTGTACATAGGGGGTCTGCAGGCAGTAACGCAGTGCACGGTGACACAGATAAAATTGTGTCCCAATAGCTGAGACTTTGCAGTATGAAACATAATCCCCACACTCCCACGAAATATTATTGCCTCTTCAGTTAATGCAGGTGTCTCATTGGTTTCTCTGTTTAAAGGTATTTCTAATGTTTCCCTCTGATCTAGTTTTCTTTCTTGTAATCAGTGAGAGTGAGACCCTGGGGTCTGCTGGAAATCCAGTCAGAGTCTTCTCTGCATCTGTGGATACCCTGTGAGGTGTGAAAGACCACCCTGCCCACTTACACCAACCAATGTCCATAGGGCAGCAATTCCTTGCAAAGCTGTCTACAGCACCTTGCAGAAGGGAAGTCTTTGTTTTGGCCACAGCTTTGGAACCCCTGTGGTTACATTAGCAGCATGTTAGAGCTAGAGCATTATTTTCTTCATTCTTCAGTCGTTGTCTTGGTGCTTCTAATAAACAGACGGATAGACCAGAGAGGTGATCAAAATGTCCCCGCGCTGGATACCAGCCCGATAACTTGACATCAGGCAGCAATAACATATAATAAGCCAGTCTCCCTGGCCTCTGCCTCCACTCAAAAGCCACACTGTATGTTGAGTTAGCCAACATGGACAGCCTGCTGTCAGCGCAGGCTGAGTTCTTTCACCTTCCTCACAGCTAATTGTGTCTCACCCCAGACCCACAGTCACTGTCTCCTCCAGTGGAGCAAGGATTAGACACCAAGCATTAGGAAACTAAAGCATAAAGCATTAGGAAGCCCTCAAAAGATCTCCATAAAGGGAGCTGTGGCCACAGTAGCTGTCCAGTTAACAGGTTGGAAAGGAAGACCTATTTCTCTGGCCGGAGCAACCTTCACTACCACATTAGGCCAAGACCGTGCCAGCTGCGGCTGTGGGGTGGCAGGCAGGGGGTGCGAGACACGTCTGGGCTCCAGTGCCACATGAGCTCAAGTGTGTGGCATCAAGCACAGCATTTTGAGAAAGCAGATCTGACTGCCCAGGCTGCCAGAACCAGCACCCAGTGGAGAAGGTGCCCAGCACAGCTGGGGAGCCAGCGGTCACTGCCTCCCCATCAGTGCTCCTCTAACATCCAGTGTTGGTAAGGCTGAGTTCTGTTAGCACCGGGACTTAAGAGAAACAAGAGGCTATTAAACCGTTAGCAGAGCCTGGGGGAAAAGAGTCTTGCTGGTTCAAGGTACACAGAGGGATTTTAAAACCCAGGCTTAAGAATAAAAAGCAAAAAAAGATTGCTCGGAGGCAGTGCTTTTCAAGAAACCTGCAATGTAGTGACCACCTGAGGTTAATCCAGGCAGAGTGGGTGGCAGGCATAAGGAATTACTTGATTGCGGGGGATGGACCAGCTGAATAAGGGATTTACTTGTGAGAAGGGCAGAAAAGGAGGGCTGGAGGAGTAAGCAACTTGGTGGTGAGCCTTTTCACAGCAAGTGATTAACTGCAGTTTCTAATGAGCAAAGAGAGACTAAAGCTGACTGCTTTTTTAAAGCCATTTCGATAACATTGGCCCCGATGTAATAAGCTATTTGTTTGTGCCTACTGGCAGGGCCAGCAAGTCGCTGCTGAACATAATCCTCTAGACCTGGTGCCGTCAGCTCGTTTAGATGTGTCAGCGACAGCATCCAAAAGGGCCCAGGCCCCATCACAACAACCATCCCAAGCACTATTTAAATGCCTCGTGCTCTTTTGTGCTCTTTCTCTCTCTTTCTGCCTTCTCTTTACGCTATTCTTCTCCCTCCCCAAGCGTCAGCGGGGCTGCTTCCCAGCCCTGTGCCCCTGGGCTAGCTGGGAGGCTCAGGGTGGGCTGGCCCACAGCCGGGGATCCCCAGACGACCTTCGAATCACAACCCTGCCAGTTCACTGAGCTGCCCTTTCTGATAAGCGTCACTGCTGGTGAAAGCAGGCAGATTATTGATGGGGGGGCACAAGGGGGGGCAGAGGGCTGGGGAGCTGGTGGGAGGGGGAGGGGGATCAGCCTGCCTGCCCTGGATAGTTGAGGAGGTTTGCTGGCTCCTTTGCGATGAGGGGTACTTGTGGGAATCTGTGTTTCTCTGATAATTTTGATGAGTACACAGGCTTTCTTAAAATAGCATGAAAACATCACGCAACAGCGCAACTAAATGCAACCCAAAGAACAGGCTGCACACAGCACTGAACTCGCAGCCCCAGCCGAGCCCTTTTGACCAGGAACACAATGCTCCTTTAAAGCCACAGATTCACAAATAAACACCACTTTTCTTATAAACTCCACTTGCTGCTTCGATGCCAAATCATTCCTTTTGCAAAAGTACTCAAGATCACCCACAAACTCAAAAATCCCAAAGCCCTGCCTGATCTCCCAGCATGTCAGAGCTGTTAACATCACGGTGCGTGCAGGGAACCTTGGTGAGACAGGGGTGCTTGGGCAAAATCACCAGCAAGCAGAGGGACCACTTTTATCCCTCTTCCAGGGGCACAGATGAGAAGACTGCTTGTGTTTTGCCTGAAATGCTGATGCTGGGTCATGTCAGAGGCTGGGTGGCTCTGGAGGGGGTGGACATTGGGAGTGGCAGTAGATTATTTTTATTAGCTATTATTTATATTACTGTAATTCCTTCTCCCAGCAGTTTCTGCAGCCCGCGCCTCTGGATACATGCCACCTCTGGCAGGCAGGTGTGACAAAACTCTTAGGAGATGGAGGCTTTTGTGTGAGAAGGGGCACACTCAGTTTTCTTCTCTGAATTTGCTACCTGGATTCCCTGTTGCAAAACAGAAAGTCAATTGGTTGTGTGCCCCTCAATTCAAAATCTGCTAAAGGCATGCAAAATACACCATGCTGCTATCTGTACACTTGAATATACAGTGCCTGATTTGCCTGAAGACTTTGCATGTACACTCACACATAATCTCTGACTCTGTAAATTGCCCATAGGTCCCACTCTTGCTCTAGCTCTCTTGATAGTTCCTGGTATATCCCTCTCTTCCCCAAGGGCTCCCCCTTATTTGTCTGAGTCCCCCCTACACTTCATTCCCCACGCTGCTGGGATGAAGGATCACTTCATTTTAGAGACTTCCAGCTTCACCATGCTGGTGGACCCCCGATCTGCAGGACCTCCATGAAAAAGGGCAACTGCAAAACAACGTGCTGAGTGCCGCCTTCTCAGGGCAAGTTGGCTGAACTTGTCCCCCAGGCTCAAGGCAGGGCAGCAGGCAGGAGACTTTATGCTTTTAAAGGCAGTTTCATCTAAAAAAATGATTTGGATTTAGTGCTGTTTAATCCCATGGCCGTGGCCAGAGAGAAAAGCACAGCCGATGCCATGCCCATCGAGAGACCTCACGAGGGAATTACCGATGTCACTCAGAGCTGGCAGCCTGGATATAAATAGGCCTGCCCAACAGCTGCTGGGTCTCCACCCTTTTTTCCTTGCATGAACTTGTGGTTCCTGTTAAAGACGCAGGATTATTTGAGGTCTGGCTGGAAAAGAGCAGATGTTCTGCAAATGACACCGAAAGCCCCGTGCCTTACGGAGGCACAGACCTCCCAGGGCTCTTCCCTTGCACACGCTAGCTGGCAGGGAGGGTTTGCAATAGGGACAGGCTTCCTTCTCCTCAAAAACCAATTTTCCCACAGCAAATTCTCATTAACAAAGTCCCACTCCTATAGTTATTTTTAAAATGAGGTGGAAAAAACAGGCTGAAGTTTCATGTTTGTCTGTTCAGCTGTGGAGAATAATGTAAAATAACAAGAAAGCCTGTTTCTCTGGCTATGCCTCCCCCCCTCTCAGCAAAAGATCCTCACTTCAAATGGAAAATGTAAACCTCCCCCCACCTTCTTGCATTATTTTTTTCCCCCTGAAAATCTTTTTCTTCCACACTTCCAAAGCGTTGTCCAATTAATTACTTCTAGACTGCATCTCGCAGCATGGCTGAGCAATAATGAACGAATCCTTGTGGCTTACATGCTGGTGGCTTTTTTTTTAAAAAAAAGACTGTTAATCAGCTGAATGAGCACAGGGGCATATCCTATTGAACTCGAGCATAAGCAGAGAGCCCAGAGCAGCACCGAGAGCAGAGCGTGGCTGCAGCCCGCTCGGTCTGGCCTGCGGCAGGAGCCTTCCCTCGAGCGGGTCCCTGGAGAAGAACGAGTAGGCACTACCTCATGCACATTGCAGCCACTCCTAGGCTGCTTGGCAGGCAGGTGAAATGGTTTGTAAAACATTACCGTTTTCTCTCTCTCCCACCCTCTCCTTTTTAAAGCCCCATTTTTCAAGCTGGGTGATTCCAACGAAAGTAATTTTCATATGTTCCCCCTCCTCCACCAGTGCAAGGAAAGATGCAGCAAAACTTCAGCTCTACCCGCAAAAATCATGAAGCAAAAGTTGTGCTTTCCCTCCTATGACATTATTTCTTTTTCATTGCAAATATTTTGGGACCAGCATTCTTTTTTACTCTCTGTACAGCATTAAACAGTGAGATCATCAGCGTGCTCTCTATCTCCTACCGCAGTCTGAATAATAAGGAGTAATAACAATTCCCATTCCATCTTCTGGTCCTGTTTCTGCGCAGAATGGATGCAGGCTTCTGTGAAGCACAGAGCTCTTTGTTCCTACCTTCCCTTGAGGTCTCTAACAATAAGATCCTTTAACATCTCTTTACTACATACTTCAAGTGCCTTTTCTCCTAAGCACCTCCTGCGTCTGTATACCTGTCTCACTCCTGTTACAGACTTTTGGTTTTTTTAATTACTTAACTGTATACTCTTAAGGCACAATTTATTAATATTTTGACAGTTAGCAACATGCCTCTCACCCAGAAAATGCCTCAAAGCCCTGTACAATTCTACTTACAGATTGCATCTTCCTTAATCTGATCAGTGGCTGTACTGGGCTAGTAAGGAATTCTCTACTTGCGGTGAATACTGGCAATTCTTTAGCAAAAAAAAAAATCCCACTCCTTGCTAAAATTTCAACACTCTGCAAATGTTGACCAGTGTATGGGTTGAAGATGACCAGCTTGTGACAATACTGTCACATTTTCCTCCTCTCAGTATTTCAATTTCAGTAGATTTTTCTGCCAGCTCCAGAAAAAAATGCAGCCAGCTCTGATCAGCAGTGAATCACCTGGCCCACACATCAAGCATTGCATCCTCCAGGGTGGAATGCAGCATGAGACGTTATGCAAAATTAATTAGTATTGCACAGGCTGATTAAAAGCACTTCCTAGGGCAACAGGCTGCTTCTGCCTCTCTCTCTCTCTCTCTTTCTAAAAAAAGAGCATAAGTTTCCCCAAAAACTGACCAATACAAAACAAACCTGTGACTTGGGTGAGAGGTTTGTACCAGCTGCTGTTAAAGTTGATCTCCACCTGACAAATGATAGCTCTCCCAAAAACCATAGCCATTTTACTTCAAGAAACTGTGATCTTTCCCATGTTTCTTGCACTAACTGGACATGGTAATAGCAAGCCTTGGACCTACAGTTTGAGAAATTTCTGGTATTGTCTGTGAGTGTCACAACCACGTTATCATCCATAATTGGCAGTGTTCAGAGGAACTTCTTGGGGCCCTTCTAGCTCACCATGGTCTGTCCCTTCTGCTTTGGCCAGGCTTGATGCTGTGCAGGGAGTACAAATGTGGCTTGATTGGATTAAGGCCTTTATTTCTGTAAGGTCTGCTACTATTCACCGAGGTTTAATTAAATTTGTGACCTCCAAGTGGTCAGGGAATGTGTGTCAAGTCAGGCACGTAGGAAAACTGATTCATTCTGCGAAAGCTTTGGAGGTGGACAATGCCATTTGAATCTTTCATGATATTGATACCAAGAGAAGGGCCACAGCATCAAGTATCATGCTTTTGCTGAGCCTCTGGGACAAAGGTTTGAGCTGGGAAGGTTCAGGAGTCCAGGTGAAGGCAAATTTCCCTTTTTATCCCTCTCTAGTTCCTACTACTTGGCTGGTCCAGTTATACTGGGGCAGTGAAACCCTTCCTGAGAGACTGCATCCCCTGGCAAAACTTGTGGAGTGTTTGGCACTGGGGGACTTGGTACGGCCTCTCCCTTCCCTCACACCCCAACCCCCAGACACTTCCTTGGGGCAGTCCCCTCCCTCACCCACTCTGCTCAGTCTCCTGCCTGCCCCAGGGCTCTGCCCTGCTCCAGTGCTTTGTGGAGAAGAAAAGGAGCAACACAGGCCACGTTCTGTGCAGATAAGGTCTTCCTATTGCTGGAGACAGAAGCGTAATAGTCTGCAGTGGAGACCAACACACAAAGCAGAGCACAAAGTTAGTCTTGTGGAGTTTGTGGCCTCAGCACCTAGTAATTTTGGTAGCACTGGATAGGGCACACTTTTCAGATTGTAACCCCAGTGTGGTCTGATTGCATTGACCATTACTACTTCAAACCCTGTGGGAGCACGGGATGAGTTTGGCAGTCATATATTCCAGTCAACTACTTTGGAAGTGGTGTCCTACTTTGGCAGCAGGTAGTCCTCATATCTCAGCTGGACGAAGACTCTCTGCCTGGTTTTCTAGAGAGCTGAAGGGTGACCTATTGCTGTTCATGACAGTGTGGTAGGGACTCTTACAGCAGCATGAATTTTAATAGTGACAGAGACAGAACAGGGCTGTTGCTTCCAGTAAGATGGCAAGAAGCCTGTCTTTTCAGAGAAAGTGTCTCTCTGAATGGAAAAGAGTAGACAAAAGAGACGTGTCTCAAGGAAGGAGATTGTAACTCAGCATGTCTTTGCCTAAAAGGTTGGAAGGGATGTAGGCAGAGGTAGCATCATTAGTTAAACAAAATATTATATCTGAGAAAAACAACCAAACAACCTGGCCTTTGGGATTGTAAGCACTCCTTCAGGTCTGAAATGGGAAGCAACAATCTCACCAAGGTAAATGTGGGTGATAACAACTGGGTTTATGCTAATCCGCTGGACAATCTGAGAGAATTGATAGCTGGTATTTGCAGGGCAGGCTGGAGGAGATGAGGAAGGGGAGGAGCATTATGCAGAGGTGACAAAAGGAGGTAGCTCATCATTCATTCCTCTCCCTTTCCTCAGGGTCCAAGGCCAGGAAGGTCCTTCCTCATGCTGAGGAGGGATGGGGCTGTATCCTGCCCCCCCAGCCTACAGCTCTCTCCCAGGGCAGCTCACACATGAAGAGGATTGGGGGATGCTGAGGTGGCTTTGCCTGTGATCCAAAGCAACAATAGGTATTTTTGGTATTTCAGACAAGAGCCCAGTGAAGATAAGAAGACCTGTCTTGACGCACAGTAGCAAGTCAGTTAGTACTGGGACATGGTCACAGTGTGGAGGGTAAGGAGGAGACAGAATGACCTTTCTTATAAGAGGAGTGCCATGACACTGAAGGAGGGAAGCAGAAGATAAGGAACAGTAGAACAGAGCTGGGGAAGACAAGGAATGACTGACAAATGCACAGTGGAGGGGGGTGGGAGAGCAGAGGGAACTGTAAATGGCTGACAGATTGGGAAATGCTCTGTAGGTGGCAAAAGGAAATTATAGAAAAGAGGACACGCTTTTCTAGGAGAGAGGGAAAGATACTGCAGCTGAGAGGTAGCTCATAAATACTGAAAAGGTTGAGGGAAAGACACCTAAGCAATCACCCTACCAAAACAAGGCTCCTGCCTGGTCTGCCTCAGCAGAAGTGCTTTCTCTGACAAAACTGGTTGAGGGATCCAGAAGGAGCAGCTTAATCACCAAGAAACATTTAGAAATCCATAAACATTTTTTAGTCTAAAATGAAAGGCAAGAGAACCCTGAAAAGAAGCCCTCCAACTGAAGAGAGACTCCAACTGAAGTATTTCCAAATGGGGTAGGATTTGATCATCAAGAGGACTGTTTCCCAAATGTAAATAAATATGCTGGAAATACACCACCCAGAGCAGTAACACATCCTGCAAAACAGCAAAGAACCCTGTACAGTTTAAAAACACTGTCTTGTATCTGCAGGCAACCGCTGGCCAGAATTCTTGTTCCATCTTCTTTGAACAGCTATGGAATTACAGGAAGAGAACCTGGACAAATGTCATCTCATTAGAAGACATTTAGGGTGTCCGTCTGTCATTTAGAATGAATTAAAGCCGTGGAGAAGAAATTGCCTGCTGTCCCCAGGCACACACCAAGGAACATCTCAGCAGAGTTTTCACTCTGGTGATGTATGCTAGAGCCATTTCTTGTTCCAAGAGTCAACAAAAAAAAATCAGTCTTAACCATGGAAAAATTGCAAAATAACCACATTTTGAATATTTCTTGTAATACGTGTGCCTCTTCTCAAGCTTTGGCTTTGTGTCTTTATTGGGTTGGTGTTTTTTAACTACGACCCTAAATTTTACTGTCCTTACCCCTTAAATACAATAATCATACTTAATGTGGAGAAGGACAGTCAGCAAATGGTCCTAGAGCTTTAAGATTTCTCTTCCATGGCATTATCAATAGTCTCTTGGCAAAAGAACTCATGGCTTTCCTTGTGTCTGATGGTGCCCAAGTGACTTTAAGTTTAAGCAAATAGCTTAGCAAATGTATTTCTAGGCAATCATCCTCTACACCGTTCTCTGAGCACCAATGTCAGAGAAACACAGTAAGTGCCCTGCTGCTCAAAGGATCCAATACATCCTTCGTCCTCCAAAGCCTGCAGTTTGTAGTAAACGGCCAGTTTTATCGATTCAGTACTTGCCCTTTCCCCCTTTCCGTGTTGCTGAGGTCTTCACAAGGAACCCTGAAGGACAGTTGTCAAGGCTTTGCAGATAAGTACATTTGCATACACCAGGGAGCCCAGCACTGCCGGCTCTCAATTAAGCAGGGAAAGTGTTTCCATGACTTACAGCAGTCAGACGGTGAGCTCTGTAGTCCACATCAGCAGCCAGCTTGACTTTAGGTCATAAAGAGAAGGGCCAAGATGGTGTTTGGTCCTCTGACCTAGCATTCTGCCTGATTTGTGAAGTGCCTCGCCTGGGTCACCTGTGAGCTTGGTCTCCAGCACATCCCAGGGACACAGACAAACTCTGCCCAAGCAATGCCACAGTTTCCTGGGGCCATCTGTGTTGAACCCTGCAGACCTTCCTCACTTTTTCAGCGGTCAGTCAGCCACCAGTCTGTTTGCCAGCTGGGCTTCCACACAGCTACCCCATGTCTGCAGCAGATGGCCGGATCCACAGCCCACGTGGTAGTTGCCAGCACCTTCCCTGTGAGCAGGAGATCAGAGGGACTCTCACACATAGTCCTTCCTGGCTCTGATTCACACTGGATGACGCTTCAAGGTCAGGGATGGCTGAATAGAAATCACAGAGGCACCTGTCGTTCGATCTGGTTGCTGTGGTCTTTCCTTTTCCAGTGTCCCTGCCACAGGGGCTCGCCCCAGCCAAAAAGCAGGAAGGGAGATGGGCTGTGCCTTTTGGCAGCGCATCCGGGGGAAGGAGCATGAGACAGCACTGGAGGGTCTCATGATGAAGCTGACCTCCTCTTCTTCCAAGTGCCTTGCACGTGCTGATCTTGTCATTGCATTTTACCCAGGCACGCCCTTTTGCCAGGCTGAGAATTCATTCGTTAATCAACTTTAACATTAAAAGCCACTTAGCGGCAGATGTAAGAGGGTCGTCAGGGCAGAGTATGAGAGTCACCTCTGGTTGCTGACATTACAGGGGTACAACCCTGCCATGTGATCCATTAGCCTCTGTGAGAGTTAGGGTACATGAGGGGCCGACACCGGCTGCAAATCATTTTGCATATGGCTTGCAGCCACTTGTGCTTTATCATCGTTGTTGGATATCATTAAGATGGATGTCAATATGTTGCTTATCTGAGGTTTTCAAAGGCCTGTTTGGTCTTCATCAAGGAAGGGGCTCCCTGTGCCTACGCTGTGTAATATGGCAGACAAGGGTAGCCTTTCGCTCGGTGCCCTTCTCATCATTTCATGCACAGAGGAGGAAGACTGTTCTCCCCACTGAATATTTAGTGTCTTCCTTTTTCTGTTTTGACTTCTGAGGATGTGTGGAGGTTACGTTTTTCTTAACTGTTGAAGTCTGAGGCCTTCGCTCCATGCCTAATAAATCTTGCTGAACTTAAAAAGACCTTCCCCGAGTAAAAACAAAATAAAAAGAGTAGAGTATTTGGGGTTTGCTTTATCCTTTCTAATTTTCCTATGATTCTCTGTGCCATTTTGATGTATATTTCCATCTGCCGGGTGTTATAAGAACTTTTATATTCTTCCTACAACACGTCCATGTGAAGGAGACCAAGGAGTCCAAGCAAAGGCCTAAGAAGCCCAGTGCTGTTTACTCTTGATTGCTATTGAGACCTCTCATAGCTGTGATGCTCATGCCTAATGTCTTGAGCCCAGACATGTTGAGATTAGCTACAGAGATGCAGTGACAACTTCTTCACCCCCTGCAAGATCAGCCTGCAACCTTGAACTGAGACAGGTGCTGGGAGCATGTCTTCTCCTTGCATTAACGATCCTCCCTTTCAGACTGGCTGGTGCTGGGCAAGCTGGCCCTGGCAGGAGCAGCTCCTGTAGAGCGTACTAAAAAGGGAACAGCAGCGTTGCTCTTTTAGCTGTCCCTTACCCCACAAAATCTGCCAAATGCACGGTTGCCAGTGGTGTGGTAGATCCTCCTCTGCTGGGCGGTGCAGCACTGAGCTCTAGCATGACTGATGGCAGTCTCCAGGCTCCTGCTGCTGATCAACACTGTCAGTGCCCCTCATATAATGATGACTTACCTCTTCCCAGATTGGAGAAAAGGAGGCCTGTGAAAAGCACCGTTGCTCATAAGTAACTACTCCTTTCAGCTTCAATGACATGTTGCATCCATCTTTGAGCTCTTCCAAAAATTCCCTCCTGGGACTTTGCTTTCCCTGTAACTTGAAGTGACATGCACCGGCGAGGAGGGAGACGAGGGTCTCGCTCAGCCTCAGTCCTGCCATGTGTAAATGAAAAGGTGGGGTGGCAGGGGGTGGAAGGAGAGGGCTGTGGCAGAGTAAATAAATTGCACCCTGCATGTGTTTTGCCAGCAGGGTTCCAGAACAGTTCTACAGGCTTTCGTAAATGGGAATTCACCTCCTCGATCGCTCAGGGCAGTGCTGTCAAACAGTGTTGCCAGGCTTGTGCCTCATCCAGAGGTCTTGAATATTTCCCAAGTCGCCCCACTTCAATTTACTTTCATGAAATGATTTTTCCCTTCTGGGAGAGGATGGGTGGGTGGGAAGCAGAAAAGCAAGCCCAGAAAGCCCATTGAGAGGCCATGAAAGGAGGGGAGGGGAGACAGCAGGTGAATGGGAAGGGACAGGAGGCTGGATAAGACAAGAGCTTTCACAACACAGGAATTCAGGCTCTTCCTCCCATCTTGTCCCCCGTTCCACACACCACCCCCCCGCCCCGTTGTTTGAATTTATCATGCGTCCTCCTATGGCGTCGTAATTACTAAGATTACCAAATGAATCTTTTGCTTCTGTACACACCGGGCATTCAGCGGAGCTCTAATAGTTGTCATTAAGTTTTCAGGGAGGTGGGAGAAGATAGATTGAATGCATGACTCCAGTGCTGCACAGAGCCCATTGATGGCTGCTGAGTAATGATTTTTTTCTAATTGGTGGAGAGCAGCGGCCCTAATGGATGGAGCCTCTCTGTGCATTTACACTGTCTCCTCAATCAATAACCCTCGCTGTGCCTGGCACGGAGGAGTTCCTAAAAGCCCCTTTGTAATAATGGATTGCTGGAGGTTACACAAACCACTGCCTCCTGCTGAGTCAGCCCTCTGTCAGGCACCTCGAGCTTCCACGGGGCCCCAGCTTTCCAGACGGGACATCCACACAGGGGGCCCTCACCTCAGGTCTCTGCCCCCATCCTGCAGCCACCAGCACCCCGCAGGCTCCCCGGCTGCTGGGAGGGTTTTGTTCCCTGCAGAGCCCATGCCAGCTCGGAGGAGCGGGAACAGCTGGGAAGCTTTTTATTGGCTTTGGCTTGGGAAGTTCAGCTTTTTATAGGAGGCTTTGTGGGTTTTTTTCCCCTCTCATCTTCTTAAAGAAAAATCCACGGGTCAGATGCCAAATCTTTACTGAAGCCAGAATCATTGAGAGGCCAAGCCATGCCAAGCAGGAATCTTGTGCGGAGCAGGAGCCCAGCTCAGGGAGGACAAACTTCAACTGCCCATTAACCATTTTCCTGCAGCATGTGTGCACAGGCTGCTTGTATCTTATCCCTCAACATTCCCCCATTTTCTGCTTTCCTTTCTGAGGGACGACGTGCAAGTAACAGTCACAAGACGGCTCTTGAAATTCAGCCTTGCCAGTGGATTTCCAGGAGGCAGGCAGGTCTGGCAGGTTGTGGGACACATGAGAAAAGGGATGTTATGGGGTATTTTAAAAGGGAGGCTTCAACAATGTGCCTGCTCAGCCTTCCTCTTTCCCACACAAGGGAGCCTTTTACTGGGAAAAAAGAAGGGATTTCCATGGTTTGCTGAGATTTACATATGGCTAGACTTGGTTTCTTCACTGTTACTCTGTTTCTGTGAAGACTGTGTCCTCACAGCCCATTGCAGAACATTTCCAAGTGCCAGCATGTTGTCACTGTAAACTCCAAGCCCCCCGGGAAAGGTGCACATTGCTGGGACTGCTGAGAAGCGAACCTGCCCTAGTTATGTGGTCCAGACCCCCATAAGTCACAGTTCCCAAGTGCCCTGCATTGTGTCTGCTCTTGCTGGTTTGCTAGCAAGGTTTTTATGTCTCATTGTGTACCTGAGATTTACCCAGCTGCACAATTTGGGCCATAGTCCACCCCAGTCTCTGGAAGGGACATTACTGTGAGAAGGAGAGGGAAGGCTTGGGATTGCCCTGCTGACATGGCTGGCTGCAGCCTGTTCCACCATGAATGTCTGGATCTTCTCCGGCATTGAGGCAATTGGCACTTTCTGTTGTCCTCTCCAATGCTTGGGGTCCTCAGAGCTTGTAATGATCTCGAATCCTTCTCCCTGAGACTGAATGTGAGTTTAAGGTCTGCCCCCAGCTTGCTTTGGTTAAAAGCTGAAAACACTGAAGGATAAGGCACGAGAGCTGATTTTACTGGTGGGGCCATTAGAAGGGAGGATCTAGCCTCAAAACTTTACACTGGGTGCCAAGCCTAGACCTTAGCAAGTGGCTATTTGGGGCTGGGTGGCAGAGGGCATCTCAGTATGAAAGCAGAGTATCTGCTGATTCCTCCAGGGCTAAGGACTTAGCAAAGAGTGGGTCCCAACATCCCTGCATCACTCCCAGTAGCCTAGGAGCATGACTGGGGACAGGAGGGTGATCTGGGACTCTGCAGTGGCATGCATGTCATTGCTTGGCACATTACCACTGGAAAGCATCCCTCAGGGTGAACTTCAGCAGAGGCTATTTCTACACTGTTGGGTACACACCTTAGTTTCAGCTGAAGAACCAGCAAGTAAAAGGGTTGTGAAGAAGAAATATTTTTTCTTGGTTCATGCCACAGCAAAGGGGAAGACTACTGAATTAGTTTAGGAGGTGGAAGTCTGATTCATCCTCATTGTCGCTCCTGACTCTCTGAGTGCAGTGAGTGATTTTCTCTCCCTTTCACAGAGGGAATCAGTCATACATAAGCTACTTTCTCACTGAGCAAGGAAATGGCAGAGGGAGAGGGAGGGAGGTGGCCTGATCCTCTGTTTTTCAGCAGTATGTCTCCCCAGCATGGGCAAAGGTCTGGGCAAGAAGAAGGTGAATTCTTCCAGGATCTGTGTCCACCCCAAGGTACCATGGCCCATGGGTGTGAGATCATCCCTCAGGTCTTCCTGATCCCTGAGATCATCCCTGAGACCATTATGTTCTCATAATCTGGGGCTGCTCCTTGCCTGTGCCCAAGGTGACAGAGTGTGCACTGGGAGGACAGGGTGGCAGAAACCCCAGCCTGGCAAGGGAGACACAAGCAGCATGTCAGCAGGCAGTGACGATATCAAGAAGAAAGGTCCAGCAAGGCCCTTTTTTAGAGCAACCAGGACAGAGGGTCTTCGAAGGGAAACTAGTGTGACAGCGAGGCAGAGGTGCAATAGCTGAGGCATCCCAGACAGAGACCCGCAGCAGAGGACAGCATGTTTCCTTGCTGCTGCTGTCTTGTGAGTGGAAGTTCCCTGGCCATCAGTAGGGAGGGACTGGCTCACCACAGACCAGAGGCAGCAAGATAGACTGAAGCAGGGTGGAAAATTTAGAGGGAAGGGCAGGGCAAGAGGATTTTTTTTTTTATCTTTTATGAAGATGTTTTAGAACCCTTTTGTAAGGATTATTATGACTTAAGCAAAGGGGCAGGCCAGTTCAGCAGTGTAATTTGTGCTGGAGAAGGGAGCTGTACCTGGAGAAGGGGGCCTGGAGCCAAACCAGGGAAGACCTGGAGATGCCAGCAGGTCTGCCCAGGGGAGCCCTGCCTATGCTGTAAGGGCAGGATGGGCAGCAGCAGGAAGATGTGCAGAGGCAGCTCTGGGGCAGCTGGCCCCACAGGGCCCCAGCATGGGCAGCAACAGCCTGCCCCTGTGGCGGGGGGAACATGGAGCAAGCACTCAGGGTTGCTGCTAAAAGGGTCCCCAAAGGGGAAGGCTATTGAGAAAATACCCAGATCAGGAAAAGCTCCTTAGCTGGCAGAGAGGAGAAGCCAAAGCAATGGCAAATGATACACATTCAGGAGCAGGATTTGGCCCAGCTTCCAGCCCTGACTTGCCAGTGCAAAGGGAAAGGATCTGTCTCATTCACTCTCTCTGTGATAGCTGTGTTAGGTCATCAGTGTTGCAGGAGTTAAATATATAGGTTTTCAGAGCAGGACCATGCTTCACCTATTGTGCAACTGATGTGTAGGTTAGAGCAGGTTTGGCTCATGTCCCATCACAGCAACAGAGATCCTTGCAGTGGGACTTGCTGATGGTCTCGCAGCACAACCTTGGGAAAAGAGCACAAGATCTTGGGAGCCACAGTGCAGCCTGAAGGCATCCAGCCATTCATTTATGTTGCTGCTTCTTCACAATCCACCTACTAGCAGGTGGTTCAGATAAATCTGACTGGAAATATTTCCATAAACTGTACTTTCTATGTGTTTTTTGGAACCAGAGAAAACCTGTGGACTCCATCCAGGAGTTCAGGTAAGGGGGATTATGATAGCTCAGGCAGAAGTGTTCATGCCTCTCTTCCAACCTCTGTTTTTCTGCAGTGCCCTTTCAATGCAAGAAGCCTGCCCGTCTATCTGCAAGGCAAGTCAGTGCTGTGAAGTAATGCAAGATGCCCTCTCTTGCTCATGGCAATAAACTTTTATTCTTTGTTTATTTGCAACCCTCCTCGATCTAGAGGAAATCGTCTTCACTTGGGAAGCATAGCTTGCTCTTTGTTTATAAAAAGCACAACCTTCTCACCTGCATTTGTGATTTCTCCCCTGACCTGACAGCTCCTCAGGGACTCCAGACCTGTCCTCTGCAGCTTCTTTTCCTCACTTTTCTCCATGCTTTAAGAAAATAATGTCTGCTTTGGACTTTATTATCAGGCAAATCAGACAAACCAGGATCTTTCCAAACTGTCCCTCAAAATAAGCCCATACTCCCATAATTTCTGTAAAAAAGCTTACAATGAATGATGTGAAGATAACCTTTTTTTTAAAAAAAAAACCAAAAAAAACAACCACACACACAAAACAATAGAAGCTGTCTGAAAGAAAATTGCCACAAAGGAAAGGAGCGAGGGCTCAGATTCTCTGACAATCAGAGTGCTACAGCTTGCGTGAGAATTTATTTCAGAATGCTTCTTCAGCACACACCAGACTCCCAGGAGGGTGTTTCATATCTCATTTCCTAACTTTCCTGATTGGAACTGAGGCTTGCATTCGCTTGGCTTTTTCTGTTTACACTATATCGTTCAGAGTCCTACTTGATTTCTTACAACCTTCCTGCCCTGTGTTCCCCACCTCTTCCCCAGTCCCCTCACCACAGTCCAGAGAGATAAGGAAATACTGAGGATGTGCCAGTGACCGGCAGCTCCAGCAAACTTCAGTTAATTTCTGCCCCTCTCCCAGCAGAAATCACTCCCTTCTCAGAGGTAGTCCTTGGCTATTTACAGCAGTCAAAAGTTCAACTTTTTTTCCTAAAGCAAGTTCTCATTATAGCTCAGGGTAAAGGCTCCCCAAGAAAAGCAGAAACATCTCTTCCATGCTTTCCAGTTCTGGAAAAACCAGCTGATCTGGCCCTTCTGATGGTCTCCAGGGTCTCCTAGAACATGGAGTTAGCCAGTCTTAAAAGGAGCCAAGGGATGAATATCCTGCATGAGTTTCAGATGCGTTCCTTCGACACATGCAGCAGCTTGCACTCTGTGCAATCCCATTGGCCAAAGAACAGCAGCATCCAAGTCTCACAGGTGGCCTGAGGGTCTAGGTCGTGGCATCTCATCCTGCTTTCGCCCCATGGTACTTCAATTTGACACAAGAAAGTTTCTTCTTCCAAGTGCCATTTCAGTTCAATCTTGCTTCTTTCAGGCTTTTTTTTTTTCAGCTGATGTGGGAATACAACCTGTTGGGAGCAGGAGATCCCTGCATTTGATTACAGATCTTAGGGCAGAAGACCAAAGTGGTATTTAATAAACCGTTACCTTTGCCAAAAGCAGCAACATCAAATCCTGTGAAATGGGCAATTCTGCAGCGGCGATAGCTTGAGCTGGTGTGCTGGCAGAGCGACAGCACGCTGTCTCTTGGCTACTGCTGAGCCAGGTTCAAGAGCTTGAACCTGGCTTCAAGATCTGGCAGCAAATCTGGAAGGCACCACATGCCCAAGCATCCCAAGGGCAGCAAACCCCCGTTACATCAATGCCTGCCACCCAGTCTGTGGAGGGGTGTTGCATCAGTTCCAAGAGCAAGAGGGGAGAGTGTGAGAGAGAGATGTTCACTCAAACTGGCAGCTGCTTTTTGTTTCGCGATGGCAGCTGCCAGCAAGAGACAGGCAGGGCAAGGGAAAAACACACAAGAGCAACACGCTAGATGCAAAGCATATTACACGCTAGATTTAAAATAAAATAGCATGCATGAGGGGTAAATATTCAGCATAATGCATGACGACTCAGCCCCAGCATTCTCCTTCCAGTTCCTAGGAGCTGTGGAACTGGATCTCCCTGGGCTGCGCTGGCCATTCTGGAAGAAAAGACAGGGGCAACACTCAAATTTTATAAGCAAAGGAATCAAGTGTCTAAACATCAACTTTCTTTATCCACTTCAAGCAGGTGAAAGGAGAAATATCACTTTGGTGGAGAAGGGTGGTCTGTGGATGATCCTGTACAGTGGGCTCATTGTTTCTCTCTCACTTCTGACAGCTCACTTGCTTCCTTTCCTCCCGGGACTGTATTTCAGACGGTTTAATGTTTTTGGCAGGGCAACAGCTCTGGAGCCTGACCTCCCTCCCTCTGCAGAAGCAGTGCTGGCAGCAGTGCCTCACATCCCTCTCCTCTATTTCAGCCTCCCTGCCAGCCTGGTCCCAGCACAGCACCCAGCACCACCTTCCACCCTGGGGGAAGCACTTTGCCAGGGCAGTATCTGCTTTGCAACAGCTGCCGGGGCCTGGGCAATGGTGGATAAGGTCCACATCTGCAACGCTGAACATCCCTGGCCCTTCACCTCCCCATGCACCCCAGTGTTGTTCCTCAGAGACATGCCAGCAAAGGTAGGCACGCATTTCGCACTCCTTTCTTGAGTGCAGAATTTGACAGCAAAGTGAATCTGGCTCTGAGCTCCCTGGTACCACAGCAAAACCACTTTGGCCACGTGGCAGTCACTCCACTGGTTTGAATTTATTTTAATGGTTCTGACAGGCCACCTTTGTACCAGCAGCTTCTTCTGCCAGATCAGATATAGTTTACCTGCCCCACTTTAACTTTATGCCATGTTCAATATCTTCTCTCCACACTGAGCTCGCTTCATGCCAAATCAGGTATCATCTGTCCTCCCTTGGCCAGCACAGAGCATAAAGCTGGCATACATTTCCCACCGTGTGCTCTGACTAGTTCAGCAGAAATGCAAGCACACGCCTGCACCTGATCAGGACCATATTCCTCCTGCTGAGCGGTCTGATGGTGCACAGATCTGGTGTTTGCTGCCAGGGGAGCATGGCCTCGGCACGCTCTGGCAGCTGCCAGGAGCACCGGGCACACCATGGAAGCAGGCCTCCAGCTTCTCCCAGCCCTGGCCAGAGCAGCGGGAGCACCTGGCAGCTGGAAGGGTGATGCTGGGACACTGGCATAAACATGCCAGTGTGTCAATGGAGGGGGGAGGGAAGAGGAGGGGGAAAGTTGTGTTTTTTCATACTTCGGGTTAAAAGGGGAGTGAGGTGAGCTCTACTTGAGGCTGAATTCAAGCTGCTAGCCCCCTTTTTAAAAAAAAAGTAAATAAAACCAGGTTACTGTGTTTTTTCTGCTGTCTCTGCCTGCCGGAGCTAACTCAAGTTAGTCAAGCCACACTAAAAACCCTTTCCTTACTTGTTCTGATCAGGGAATGTAAACATACCTGAAGCGGGTCTGAGCTCCTTTTTATGCAAGGAAATGTTTCAGAGGAATCCAAGGAACCAGGACTTTTTTGCATGCGAGGTAGAGAATGAAATAAACTGTCTGAAAACAAAGTGGCTCTGAAGGTGGCCATGGAGATAAAATGGGATTTTCAACTCCTGCATGCAAGAGCAGCATTTCTCAAAGACAGCTTTTACCTATTTCATCTTCTTTCTGTTTATTTTAAGTGAAGCCATTTTTTATCTCCTTCTTTAGGTTTTAATCTTTGTATGGAACATACTCCATGACCCTGACAAAGGAAAAGCAGCAAAGTCCTACCTCTATAATTGTGTTTAGAAACACCAACTGATCAAAGTCCATGGTGAGCAGCGACTGAGTTACTCCTATTGCCACATGTTCCCAGGTCTGACAGACTGCATCGTCTGGTGTGTTGATGTATCAGGATTCCACACACTATGAATATTCACCGCACACATTAAATTAACCAGGTGAGAAAATACAGGTTTGTTTTGCATGTTAACTCTGTGTTAACGCTGCCCCTAAGTGGTTAAGCTGGTTTATTGCAAGTTAATTAGCCTTCATTTCAGGCAGTTATTTATTTATTTGTGGAAGACTGTCTGGTTTGGTTTTTTTTCTCTTCCAGCTTTGTGACTAGGCCTTGCCTCTCTTTCTAGTTTGTGTCCTACTCTGTGTGGGTTTCACATAACCGCAACATTTACAGTCAACTCAGCTCAGAAAACATGCATACAGGGAAACATGGATGCCTACTACATGTTTATTAGTCAACCCAAGCGAGGCTGTGATCCTGTCAACAGGCTCGCCTCCCTCAGCTCATTTTAATTGGCATTTCAAGGGATGCTTGATACAGCAAGCTGGTGAAGTTTGAAGTTATGATGGTCTGTTCTTTGCATCTTTCCTCCTGAATTAATGTGCCACTTCACGATCATCTCATTGCCCAGGCAAGCCTTTTCCCAGGTGCCTTGGTATTCATACTTGTGCTCCTATCCTTCTGCATGGACACATGCAATGCACCAAGATCACACCTTCTCCTCTCCTCTGGCTGCTGTTGGAGTGGCACGTAGGCACGGGCACACTGAGCAGAGCATCTCATGCTTGCTCTGGGGCCCCAAGCTTCCCTTCTTCTCAGTGTGTGCCCCTCTGCCTGCCCCACAGAGAAAGGCAGGTGAGGAAGGAGGGCAGCCACACACAGCTCACTGGCTCTGAAAAGCCTTATGCTGATAGAAGGGACTCAGCCAAACTTCCAACCAAATGACTGTAGAGCTTACTGGCATGCTGGGCTCTGAGGTGCCTTTTAAAATCATCTACCATGGACCTCCTTGGTTTAGTTGCTTCCACGCTGTGGCTGAGGAGCCTGAGACTGCTCCCCAGTTTGGTTTTCAGTGACCAAATTCTCCCAGAGTGCATTAAGAAGGTGACCACAATGACCCCTTCAAAGTCCAAATTCTTCAGCTCCTTCATTTCTGAAGCGATTCAGCTCCCTTTGGGACAGTGTGTAGCAGAAGCGCACCTTGGTGCCTCATCCTCCGCAGGGGTCGGGGTCCAAACAGGCAGGGTCACACCAGCAGCAGGCAGAGTACTTGCACACTGGGCTTGCACCTCCAGAGACCTGGATTCAAAGTCACAGTAGTCTCTAGCTGAGGAAAGCAAACCTGGTCAATGCTGCAGGAGCAGATATGCCTGCACTGCACCAGACAGCATAGCTATCCATCCCTGCTCAGGGCGTCGGCAGCACTGGGAGAGGAAGGTGAGGAAGAGCACGGGCAGTGCAGCTCAGGATATCTGGATATACTGGCAGAATCTCTGTCTTAGTTATCAGTCTCTTCACAAGCTCTAAAATTCCTATCTAAGACACCATAAAAACTGAACAGCAGTGAATCTTCAGGAAGGGCTCCAGGTTTCAGCACAGAGCACAGGCTGCTTTTCCTTCACGCCACCACTGCCCTTCACCTTGAATGAGCGACATTTGTCTCCTATTCCCTTCCCTCCTGAGCATGCAGACCGGAGTCTGGAGAGGTGTCTCGCTGCCTCGAGCTCCATGCAGCTATACATTACCTCCTTGTAGCGCATCCCAGTGCCAGGACTTGGAGGGAGATGTCTGGCCTTGCGAAGCAGGGGCTGGGGAGCACGATGGGGATGAGCAGGCATCCGTCCTTTCCCTGATGCCCTGCTCCAGCTGCAGAGAGCTGCCTACATCCTGGCCTTGCGCAGCACGGTTGGACACGGAGTTAAGGAGTCCAGACACTCCAATGAGAAAGGAGCTGTGACAGTGACAGGAGCTTGCTCATCTGAAAGAGGCTTTAGGAGGGTATTCACGGTGGCACACTTAAAGGGTCCCTGCTTCTTTGCTTCTTAAAAACCTGCCACCACATCTCTTTGGTGCTATGTTTTTCATCAGGGCAGAGAAAGGCTGCATGAAAGCTCAGGTCTACCTTAAATACCCTTAACCAAGCCTTCTTAAAACTCCTATTTAAATAGAAACACTACAGCCAAGACCGCAGGCTGGAGGTCTGCCCAGTGGCCAAATAAATCAAAATATTCCTGAGATCCTGTTTGCAAGCACCCATTAAAGTCTGACAACTGCCTAATACCAAATGCAGCGCGGATCTGAAAGACAAAAACAATGTGACCCTTCCTGCAAAGCAGCCCAGCTTTATTTCTTGCCCTTTCAAAGCAGGGCTTGACTGCTTTAATGCTGTCCTCTTCCCAGGAGCTGCAGAAAAGGGTTGCCAGGTGGCCTGGCGAGCAGCTCAGGGCAGCGAGGGCTGGGGTTGTGCAGCCGCAGCTCCTCACACCCCCAACCCCACCGCCAGCACCGGCCACCCACCAGCCTCTGCCAGGGATCTCCCCGTGCAGGACCAAAGCCTAGTGCCAGGGTTCAGGCCAGCGTGAAAAACAGTCATTTATTCGCATTTGCTGCCCTGATGATGTCCGCAGGCACTTTCTGTGCTCTTTATCTGTTTTCTCAAATAAATTAATAAATAAAAGACAGAGAGGCTGGAAGAAATGACAGAGTAAATGAGCAGATTTTGATCTAGTAAGCAATTTAAATCTGGGCTGGCAAGCTGCATTCATTCATTCATTAATTCAGTCGTGTGCTCAGAAAACCCCAGCAGGACTCCCTTCCAGCGCAAGAACTTCCGACTGTGAAATAAACCCCGCATAACCAGATTAACTATGAGGTATGTATCAGCCAGGTTTTAGGCATTAATTCAAGCATACTTTCCTTGCGCTGTACACTGCCAGAGCCTGATTTCTGGACCAGGTGCCGCTCACTAGCAGGCATAAACTCTCTGAAGTTTCCTGTCTTCCACCTCCCCCTGTACTGCTGTTTCCTTGCTCAATAAATAAAAAAAATATTGTTATATGTGCTGTCAGGGAGTCTTGATTCAGCTGTTAATAGCAACGTTATCAATACCTTGTCTTTCAGTCTCACATAATTCAAAAGTGGCTGAATGGTTTTGTTCTGGCATTACAAAAATGAATCACTTCTGGGTTTAGCCCAAGCATAGAAAATCTCACCTTAAAACTTCAACATTTTGAATTCAGAACGTATTTAGTGTGCAGAAACTGATGGGCAAGATAGAAATCTCTTCATAAGCTTAGTGCAGTCTTCCACCGAGCAAGTCTGCGCTATACTGAATCACCATATGATTACTGTCTGTATGACTGACTTCAATTATAGTATTATTATGCTATTTATCATTTGATAAATGAAGCAGGATGGCAGCCCATTTGTGTCAGGTGCTGTACAAACATTCAGATGTGCTCAGACAAGATCCCGAGGACTATCCATAAAATCAACAGGACATGAGTGGGAATCTTCAGACAAGGACCCCTTTCCACAAGCAAGTTGATCTAGTACTGCCATAACAAGCACTGCAGTCTGACTTGCCAGCAAACTCCTGGTTTTCTCTGTGTGCTCCCCTGTGGACTGAACATAGAGGGACAAAGTCAACATTAAGTCTGTACAGACTTGTTTTGAAAGTGGAGAGTGAGAGGGCTTGGGTTGTTTGGGATTTTTTTTTTTTTCTTTAAGCCAAAATCTTCAGCTGTTCTGGCTCTCAAACCTTTTTATTATTATAGCCATCTAAAGTATGGTTTATGACATAGTTAAAATTCATGTATAGCCTCTACTGCAATTTCAATACTTTATTTCAATTTCAATTCTTTATTTGCTGTGGGGAAATCTAATACATGATAATGGTAAAGCTTCAGTCATGAAGTAAGATGGGATCATCCAGTTGGTACCAAGTTGTTCCTTCTTTCCTCACAGAGACAAATGCTAAAACAAAACTCAGTCACTGAGTTCTCCACCACATGGAGAAGTTGGGGTTGCCAGGACCTTTGGCACACCTGCTCTGCAGATGAAAGTGTTTAATTCCTATTTTTATCAGTCTGACACCTTTCAAATATATTAGCTCAACTTTGTTTTTTTTCAGTGAGTGCCTTTGCACACAGCATGTATTTGTGCTCCTGCTATCATTCTGAAGTATGGAGAAATCACTTACTACCTGGCCCAACTAATCGCCAAGCTGTTGCTGGACTGGAATATGGAAACACAATGTATTCTTTCAGTGTGGCCTGCAAATCCCATTTCTTAAATTGGATCTTTCCACACAAAGTCCTCACCAAGTCATTGTTTTTCTGGTGACATTTGGCCATCTAGAAGCCACATCATAGACAGCAGGGATGAAAATATGCAAAAATGCATTTTTTATTTTCTCTCATCTGTCCCAGTCAGAGAAAGAGGTTCACAGGTTGGAGAATTCATCTTCATCAGAGTCCTCTAGTGCTATTTACCAACTTTTAGTCCAAATAAGAACTGTGAATATGTTTAGCTTATTAGCAATGAAAATGCTTAGCTGACATTGATTTTAGAGCTACATGTTTCTGAATAAAAGCTGGTGCTTTTGCTCCTGAGCCATCGGATGAAATGCAAGAGCATGCTCAGAGGCTGGCTGAGATGAGAGTCTCCAAGGTGCATGTGTTAACATTGCAGTGAAAAAAGCAGCCTCATCCCACAGACTTTAAAGAATATATATGACTTTTTGGTTCCTAGACAACTGTAAGCATCATCTTGTCTCACACTGATACAACCTGCTTTCTGTTTTCACAAGACTTCAAGGGACAGTGAAAACGTTTCAAAGCAATTTCAAAATGTGAAAAAACAATTAACAATGTTTCCAGGAGAGGAACATTCTAGGTATTCATGATGGATCCTGCAGTCACAAACAGACACAGGTACCTTTCCCTCTGACAACAGTATTCAGAATTACATATTGTATAATATTCTGTAAATGTAACTTTAATTCATAAATCTTTATAAGTTCCATGGGCAAGGGACACATCCTGGCTTTTTGCTCTGGGATATATGCTCACCTGGTAGATAAAAGACAAAGGACCTTCCAGCATCAGAAATACTTTCCCTCTGCCTGCACTGAAGTCTAGTGATACTTCAAGATTTTTTTTCTTAAGCTTGATAAAATGAGCTTCTTCAGCTTCTCCTTGTAGAGCAGGTTTGACAGATTGCAAATCATTCTTCCAGACATTTTTAAATCCTTTCCGCTTTTGCAACAGCCTTTGCAAAGCAAACAGAGAGGGGAGAAGGAACTAAAGCCTTCTGTTGTATACCATATCTCCTCCCGTGAGCACTGCCCAGCACAGCAGAGGAGCTGCCATTTGCATGATTCTCAACAGCCACACACAGCTCCCTGCACCAGCGGTGCTCACCTTAAGAGCAGACATATGCTCTCATTCACACCAGAATGGTTGTCTTGGCAGTGGTGGCTACTTATGACTTTTTTGGAAGTCATAGCCCATGTGCCCCTCTCAGCACTTCTACTTCCAAACACACAGTCTCCTTACTCTAGAAATGTGACCAAATGTTTTCTTTCTCCCCTTGCTGTTTCAGATCTACCGAGGCTCTCTAAACTCACTACATCAAGGGATCCAGATGCTCTGTAGAACTTGATGATATCTACAGTCATTGTGCCAGCTGCAAACTGCATAACAGTGATTTTTTTTCCCTGACACACAAGTCAAAGTTCACTAACTTCATTAGTCAGATTAGCGCAAAGAAGAGAAGAACATGACTTTGTCCTTCTAGGCAGGTGAAAACAACAAGGCTTCTTGCTCCTTCTGCTGCAAGGCTCAAAGGCTTCTGCTGCTACAAGGGTAATGTGTCACATGCAGTCCAAATCCACCACTTCAGCTATGCAACCCCCTGGATTTCAGTCCTCACATGCAGAGGCATGAAGGTCCAGGTTACAACTTTATTTATGACTTCTCTTCAGAATATGGCTTAAAATGTGGGGACCAATTAAATATAATTTTCATTATTCAGGCTGTTTTCTTGCAAACAGCAGAGATCTTGAGTGTAATGGCTAAGCTCTCTGGCAGAGCATGACGCAAATCCAAACTCTCGTTTCAGCTCATACCTGAGGACTAGATTAACTCAAATCTGTCTCAACCCTGCTAACACATCCCACAGACAGCAGTCCTCATCCAAACCCTCAGCCTCAAGAAAGGCTCTGCATGTCATTTCCCTGAAGGGCAGATAGGGACAAAGTGTATACAGTACATCCACACAGTACCAGGTTTACATGATTGTGCAATGGCAGGAAATGCCACAGAGCTATTAGTGTGTTTCAAAATACATTACAAGCCACAGAACAGACACAACTATTCTCTCTTTTTTTTTTTTTTTTTACTGAATCAGAACAATGGAAAAGGGGTATTTCAGTTGCTTATACAGACTGAAACCACAAAGATAGGCACCAAAACTCTTAGCCTGATTTTATATACCACTATGCTTTATCCATAAGGCATTATAACATTTCAAGTTCTGAAGAACTCTAGAGAAACCAGATAGACCTCATCTCTTGATATATGGGTTTGCTTGTGAAAACCTCACTTTGGAGCCAAGAGAGATAGCCAGACATGTCCTGCATCCTAGGCTAATTGTACGAGACTATTATTTATTCCATTCAGTAAGTGTGCATCTGGTAGTGATGATTGCAAAGCCTGTAAGAAGGCTGATACTTCCTAGCAAGTGACATTTTTATGGTTAATAGAAACTGTCATAGAAACCACTTGGAGAGGGATATGTACAGGCTTGATTTTCAACTTAACAGTAAATCACTTCAGATTAGAATTAGATATCATGACAAAATCCTTCATCCTGTAAATTTCCAGAATGCAAGTAGCAGTGGCTCTGGGAGAAACTGTGATAAAACTAGAAGAAAAGTTTCTCATTTGGTTTTGACATCCAGTGTGCCTGAAATCGTGTCTTCTCCGTAAATGATACTGCATTACACGTGCCTGCTCTTTCATTTCTTGCTATTGTATTAATAGTAAGAAGTAGTCCTTCTTCTAGGCCACATCTCCTTGGGCAAAAGGCAGTTCAAAGATCAAGAGAAAGATGGGTGTCTTGCCAGAGTGCTGCAAGAGTCTGAGTCACCCCAAGTCCCTGCAAATACAAACAAGTCATGAGGACCTAGTGGGGCTTATACCATCAGCCTGTTGAGATGAGGACACAAGGGCTGATGCCATAGGTAAGGTGAGGGTGTCTCTACCTAAATATTCTTATTCCTGGTTTGGAGCAGCTGCAGACTTCTGTAGTGCTCATGCCACTGATCTCCTGCCAAATGTCCTAGTAACCTCAAAGTAGTTTTGTGGTGACTGTAATGGTCAAAGGACATAGGTAAGTCTGTGAGTAGAAACAATATCTTTTGTTAGACCAACAGATTATAGATGGGAAAATTAGACAAGCTTCTGGGCACAGAAGTCCTTCTTCAGAACTCTAAAAAGCACTTTTTGAAGTGCTTCCATAGAAAAAGACAATCAGCACAAATCACTAATATTCTCCTGAATATTAGAGCTTAGCTTTGCCCCTCCAGCAAGATATTGAGTCAGGGTCAGTTTTGCACCATCCACCCTTCAAAGGAGTCTGTTGCCCCCCAGCAAATGCTGGGGCACTCCCAGAGCCCTGGAGTGGTTGTATCTCTGAGCCATGGGTCTCCATTCCTTCCTCTGTTACACAGGTGTTGCTGGCCTGCCTGACGTTACCCTCCTGCCTGGCTGGCTGCAAGGTCTTAGTTCTTTCAGGCCTCCCCCATGCAAGACACAGAGATAAAGCCTTCTTTCTGATCAGCTTTGTCTTTTTCACAGAGCTGGAAAAGCTCCACGGGGCCATGGGGCAGCTCCTCAGGACAGTGTGCAGTGCTCAGCATGGGACAGTGGGGCCATTGTCTTCAATCTGTGCTTCCGTAATGGTAGGAATAACATTTCAGCATTCAAGACACAGGGCAACTTCACCAGGGAAACCCCAATTTTCCAGAGTCAAGAGAAAGCCCCATGAGAAAATCAAATATGAAACCAATGGAAGATAGAAACCTAGGTGTGAAAATGTTTGGGATGGAGCACAGCCATGGAGCCAGATTATATTCCAACTTTCAAGGGTCCCAGTACCCCACTCCCATGGCGAGTGATGTTCCCCGGCTGCTCTCTTTCAACTGGGCTCTGCTTCCAGCAGTGAGAACAAATAACCGTTTCAACAGAAGTGACACTGCACTGTACAACATCTCTCTGCAGCCCTCGCCAAAGCACCAGTCACACACTATTTACCACAAGCTGGAGAATTCACTAAATCTGGCCTATTTTGAATCAAATGGGGGCAGTTCCAGCCCTCACAAGGACAGCCCTGCCAGCTGCCCTCCCTCTTGCACAATAGGGAGAGGCAGGGGACATCCATCTCCCGTACCCAGGCTGAGAGCAGCCACGGCAGTGTGCACAAGGAGACAGGTGGCTGGTGGGGAGCCACAATGGAAAGGCAATTGCACAGCACCTCTCACTGAGTACAGGCACGTGTAAAAGGCTGTAAGCAGCCTGAGCCAATTAATTTCCATATTCCCTTTCAGTCAGATCTGGAAACGAAGCGCATTGCATTCAGCATGGGACACTTGATCCAGGGGGAAGGAAAAAAAATAAAGGGGGGGGGGGGGGGGGGGGGGGAATGATTCAGCAATCAGCAAATTCAGAGGAGGGACAGGAAGAATGGTTCTGAAGAGATGAATCAGCATTGGCTTCAGGTGATGGAGGGAAGGAGGCATTTCTGCTCCGCTGATTTGTGCAGCCTGATTGAAGTCAGCCTGGGCACTGGCATTGCATCGGAATGGAAACTGCCTGATAGGCTGCGAACACTATGAGGGGAAAAATCCAGCAGTCATGCAGACAACATCTTTATTAAGTACATTTTGTGACCTCCCAGCTGATTGGACATTTTTTTCCTGACTTGTAGTAGATGTTATAGATGCTGGGGGGGGAGGGGGGCTGTTGTGTGGGGTTTTTTATGTGTATGGTGACAGTGCGTGGGGTACTGAATTTTAAGCAAGGCTGCATGAAATTCAATCACTTAATCTTAAATTACAAGCCACTGGCTGCCAAAGCAATTTTTGAGATGGAAATTCTTCTGATTCACAGATTCCTTTGCCTCTTTTAAGGAACAAATGAGTAAACAAACTATGAAAATGTTATTTGCTTTTTCAGAATTTGCTAGCAGGGGAAGATTAAATTTTTTTTCTGTGGCATTTGGCAGGGCCTCCTTTCCCCTCTGTAGCAGGTAGCTAGGAGAATGTGATTCATGATGAACAGATATCGTTTCCAACATTTTTCTATTGTATAGCCAAGAGCTGAGCCTATTGTTTAAAGTGTCACTGGGATGTTAATTAAGGTATACCAGAGATTACAAAACCTATTCCAGTCCCCTTGAAAGTCCTAGAGGAAGCAATGGGCCAAAGATATTTTTAGAGAATATATCCAAGGTTTTGGCGATATTCTGAGAGTCCTTAGTCAGCCAGGTAAAACCTCTTGGGATTACCCAAGGATTACTCACACAAGTAATTGTTGCAGACTCAAACTCTTCTGTGCCCACTCTCTGGCAATCAAGTTGTTGTAGGAAGAGCACTCTTCAAAGGAGATAAATAGCAAGGCATGAGTGCTCAAGCAGGTGCTAAGAGGAATTAGACCTTCTGAAAACCCGGCCCTGGGTCTCATGCCAGCACAAGACACCCAAAACAAGTAGATGGGTTTGGAGATCCTGTCTCTCTCTCATTGTGGCTCTGGTCTCCCTCCAGTACAAATTGGGAGCCCATGGTTCTAGTTTCATACATGTGCAAACGACAGGTAGTCTTGAATCCCGCCTGCAACCCCCCCACACACACACACAGCAGTCCTCTGAGGGAACAGCAGGGCTCATCATCTTGCAGAGCACAAGGGTTGTATTGGGAAGTATTGCTCTTGCAGTGCCTCTTTTGTGGTGTTCCCCATAAGTCGCTCTGACAGGATGAGCTGGGAAGAGGAAGGACGAGCCTGGAATGATGGTGCTGACCACAGACAGGGCTTCAGATGTCAGGCCCTGGGGGCCTGGGCTCAACCCCAGCCTCACAGTACCTGAGGTCGGGGCCCTGCAAGGCCAGGTTCCAGACTGAATCAAGTTACAGGGATATGGACAGAGAAGTAGGGAGGTGGCACCAGCTCCTCTCTGGGATTTGTGCCTCTGGGAGCGGCACACTTGCCTGCTTCACTTCATGGGCCTGTGATGAGGCCAACCAATGCAACAAACACTGCAGGGCACTCAGGTGCCCTGATAATGGGTCTGCATAAGTACCCTTGGACCAGGTGATCTTTCACATCAGCAGGTGCGGAAAAGAAGAGAGGTGTTACCATCACCCCACTTGTTCCCTCACATCAAGTTCCCGCAGTTACCCAGTTTCTGACTTTCTCCATTGAAAAAAAAAACAACACAAAACCAGTGTCCTGAGGAATAAACATCATGAACCAAGTCATTACAGGACATTTTTGTTCATTTGTTTATTTTCTAGATAGACATGTTCAGTGTAGCATAAAATTATTCACCCAAAGAAATAATTACCAAGCAGGTAATCTTCTTTTAATAAATGGTACGTATGTGATCATGCACTTCACTGAATTTTATTCAATCCAGAAAAAAAGCTGTAAAACAAATGTGGCTTTCCTATTTCCTCCTCCCCTTTATTTTGCAAATCAGGACATCCATGCATTATTGAGGCCTGCTCAAAATGGAGCCGCCTTTAAAGCAGACTCTGTTATTGAGGATTACGTGTGGATTATTGCTGAGAGATCATTCAGAATCGGAGCTAAGCATTTACCCAGAAATCATTTGTAATTCCAGTTGCCCCTTATTTTGGCTAATAGCGGCTGTAAGGACAATTGGATCAGCGCTGTATACCTGTCAGCTGCACCGAAATTCCCCATACAGTTCCGAATTGTGTGCTTCATGATTACCAAGGGAAGCTCAGCGCTGTGCCTTATCTCTTTTATAAATCCTCTTAATGCGGTTGCTGCCGGATCCCCCACACACCTCTGAATCAGCACCTTCTGTCAGTCACCCGGAGGGGGCTCTGCCTTTGGATGAACTGATTCAGCAGGGCTGGGGACCACCATACCGGCAGCGCCGGCAGCCTCCTCGGGAAGGAGAATCCACACATGGGTGAATGGGGATGTGGATGCAGGAAAACAAGACAGAGGAGCGAGGGAGGAGGGAAAGAGCCAGCGGGCAAAGGAGAAGCTGCCCAGCATCAGTCAGACCCTACCCAGGCTGCTCCCGAGAGGGGCTTGCTGTGCCCCCAGGACACATATCCTGCCCGCAGGCAGCAGAAGGGAATCCCCCCACCCCTGCGCTACCCCCTCTCCTCAGTCACAGTGAAGGGGACAGGCTTCCCAAATGGGGCAGGGGGCCCAGCTCACCCACCCACACCAGGAATCCCCTCACCACGAGCAGGCCACACGCTGAGCCCACTCTTTGAAAAAACCAACCTTTCCCAAGCCACAAAAGACAGATCACTAACAACCTCAAGCCACAGCATCTCCCCACTGCAGCCGTCAGGTTTTTTTAAACAAATCCCCGCCTGACTGAGAGAAGGGAAGGAAAAAAAAAAAGGTTCCTTGGGTTTTATCCATTTTGCATGCACATAAAAGATGAACTTCCCTTTGGAAACAAAATGCACAGAGTTGCGGTTTGAAAGGGGCCTCAATTTGGCTTCGACCGGGTGCAACTAATTGCAGTTGCAAGCGCCGGCAGGTGCGAGCAGGCAGCTGAGCAGCCCTCCCCCCGCCCTGCCTGCCCTGCCGGCTCCCGGCAGAGGGCACGTCCAGGCCTCGCCAGAGACAGCCAAGAGACATGGGGGACGGGACCGCTGGGTGTTTGCAGCATCTGCCCAGCTACTGCATGTCTGAGAGGGCTATATTCAATGTTGGCAGGGCTGGAGAAGGTCCCAGAAGGTCCTGAAAGGCCCCGGAAGGTTCTAGAAGGCCCTGGAAGGCTCCAAAAGGCTAGCAGGGCCACACGGGCCAAGGGCAACACTGCACCTGGCCTGGGAAAGGCCCTCTACTCTCTCTGTCCCCAAGCTGCGTTTGCACCCTGCCCGGGCCCTGTGCCCTCCCACAGGGCCAGCAACACCACCATGTCGGGAGGCAAAATTGGTGCTACAGCAAGGCCGCAAACGCCTCTGGTCTTTCCTTGATTTCACCCGTTTCACTGCCAGGGAGAGGCTGTCTAGGCCCTACCTCCCATTCTGGCCTCCCCTCCATCTGCCCTGAGCTCAGCTGAGGGGCCAACGTGGCCCGGTGGCCACTGCCTCCAGCAGCAGGCAGGGTGGAGCCATGCAAGTCCTGGCCAGGGTTCCATCCATCATAGACCCTCAAGCCAACCAGCATGCCTCCCTCTTGGCCACTGACCTGATACTTCACTAATGCTGGGGTGTTTGTTTTCTTAGAATGCCCATGTGGGCCTGACTGTGGCTGGTGGCAGTCCCACTGTCTGTAACTGGTGGGCCAGGAGCCGTGCTTGGTTCACTGCTGCTCCCCAGGTCAGCTTCACTCCAGACAGGGGCTGCTTCTTCCTCTGCTGATTTTTAGGGTGCTCCTTGCCCTGGCCAAATTCAGCACGGCCACAGCAAGTGGAATGCAAAGCACACTTTTTCAGTATCTTTCCTGAAAGCTCATTTTGTCTGCAATGCTTTTAGCAGGGCAGACAATTAAATTTGCCATCTTAATTCTTTCATTATTTTTATGTCTTTTAAGAAGTAACTGAATCACCAAGATAATGCACAGGCTTTCACGAAGGGGTTCTATGATCCCATCGCCCACACCCTTCTCCTCCCCCGCTTACCCACTTGTCCCCTTACTTAAGAGCCTGGGGTATGAAATGAAGAGTGTGAACCAGTTTGGGCAGGCGCTGAGGGTATTCTGCATGGTGTCTAGGTACTCCAAGGGCCAGTGAATCACAGGGGTGAGGATGGCAAAGGCAGAGCAAGCCAGCTTGATTACCTAGCCAGAGCTCCCAAGTAACACACACAATGAAGGACATATCTGAATTAATTCCTGAATGAACTAGAGCACATCTGGGGGGGTGGGGGGGTGGCGGGAAGGGGCAGGTGGAATTCTAATCCTAATTTAAAGTTGTTGTTGATAGTCCCCACAGTCCTTGGTAATTAGTTCCACTGGTTAATTACCCTCACTGTTAAACATCTGCACCTTATTTGTAGTCAAAAATTGTCTGGCTTCCAACTTCCAGTTGGATCATATTATAGTTGTGTCAGCTAGATTGAAAAGCCTTCTATTATCACATTTCTGTTCCCCATGTCAGTACTTGGAGACTGTGATCAAGTCATCCTCTCAACTCTGTCTTCGTTAAGCTAAACAGATGGAGTATCTTCTCTAGTCTGTCACTTCAATCCAGATTTTCCAGTACTTAGTCATTTTGTTCTGTGGCCTTTCTTGGATTCATCCTCACCTCATCCACAACCTTCTCGAACTGTTAGACACACTCATCTTTTTCAGGGTTAATCCTCTCTAGATCTGGAATTCCCTGGAGTCCTAGGATTCTGGTCTGTATTCTGTTTCTGGATGTAAGTTCTAGTGTTTGACTACATAGAAAGATACATTTTGGGGGTTGTACCCATCTCATTAAGTGATCCAGACCATACCACCTCGGTGATCTATCTGTTTCACACTTCATCTGGCATTACCACTGTTAAGAAGTTTCCTCATACACAGTGGAGCTTGACATGCCGCCTTCCCTTCCTTCTGTTAAACTTTCCCATTGCAGCACTTTAGAAGGACTGAGGCAGGTGATAGGAACTGGCATGAGGATGGGACAATCTAGCACTCAGCTTTTGCCTCTGCTGAACACAGAGGCATAAACTTTGCCATTGTAGTCCATAATGCTGGGTGATTTATTTGGATGATGGCAGAAGTTACCCTTAGGAGTGCAGTGGGTTCTGGCTTCACTTCACCATGGTGTACGGCAGAGAGATCCTGCCTAGCTTTAAACAAGCTGGGTATCAAAAGCACCGATGCTTCGCAAAGCCTAGCCACAGCACATGCTGCTGTTTCTCAACAGATCAGCCTGTACAGAGGTGGATGCTACTTCTTCTTAAACAGAGCCCACTGAGGAATCAACATCTCCCATGGATTCCCGGCATGCTATTTATGGCACACAAAGTGCTTCAAGGAGGGTCACCAAAAAACATCCAAACCATTGTTTTTTCCCTAAGGGAGACATGGAGCAGCTTTTCTTGTGCCCGCACAGAGCACAGAGCTGGGACTGCAGCTCCACAGCACAGTCCACTTCTGTTTGCATAACCACGCACAGGATACAGCTCCAAAGCATAGAAAAATGGGGCAATGCAGGTGGCCCATGGGCATCTGTGCCTATTTCCTGGCTCATGGATATGACCGCAATGTGATTTCCCTGTGATTCCCAGAACTACACTGAATCCCAGGCCCGCACCACCAGTGAAACCCCACAGAGTGGGGTCAAGGTTTCCAGGTCTCCAGTTCCCAAGCATCAGCTAGGTAGCCAGTGGGAAGCTGGACATTAATGCAGTACCAGCTCTTCCTCTTTCCCTTTTAATACTAAATTGCCTCAAAACTAGATAAAGCTTTGCTTGCCCACTACAGTGACTTCTGTAGGTGTCATGGATGTTGCAGGATGGAAGAAAAGAAGTGGTGGGCAGAAGTGTTTCTGTGGAAATTGCCCCCACTGGATTTGTCCACCATGTGCAAATGCCTGAAGATGCCAGTTACAGGAGCAAACTGGGATGCTGTGCACACTGCTGCTTTCTAATCATCTTGTTCCTGGGTGGGGGAAACAGCCATGTTGTAACTGGGGGTGACCTGTGTTTTGCCTTTTGCACATGGAGTCTAAAATGTGCTGAGCAAAGCCTTGGGACAATTTAAATGTACAGGAGTTTTGCCAATGACTTCAATGGATCTATGATTTCACCACGACATCTGTCGTGCATTAGATTCATCAGTATTGGTGTAACAGGCTGAAAACCAAGACCTGGCCTATGCCAGTTTAAAGTCAGTGGAGGAGTGCTGATATCAGTATTTGGGGGACAGCCAGACCCAGACACAGTACTTTCATTTTCGGTATAACTGCAACCAGACTTGGGTGTTGTGGAGCTTTTATTATTCTAGTAAAAACAATCCCCCCTCATCAATATAGTTATAATGGTACAAAACCATTTGGGAGGGAGACCTGGTTTTCATGTCACTGGAACTGGGATGTACTGCCTAATTCACAAGTGTACCCTAACATTAATTTCACTAACACTTACAAAGCACTCTGAACAAAATAAAAGTACTATATTGTTTCACTACCACATGGACTGAAACATTTTTATACCATGAAATATTATTTTCATACCATAAAATAATTTTTAAAAAGCAATGAAAATAATTGATCACAGAGATCTAAGTAAAATTAACCACACACAAAAATCTAACCTATTCTCTGCACAAATCTAATAAATACCCCAAATATCTGGACTTAACAGCAAAAGCCTGGTAAACACTTCAGTTTTGAAATAGAAAAAAAAAAGCCTTGGCTTGAAAATAGCTTCTCCTTTCTGCAATTTTTTTTCTCACAGTCCAAATAACAGAGTGAAAAAGAACCCAATCCAATTCCCATAGGTCTCATTAATGAACCTGCAAAGGGAATGTGTTGGAATAGCTGAAGGCTCTCACTCCATTTAAAACATGTAACAAACTCCAAAAATTACTTATCTTCAGTGTTTCAAGGATATACAAAGTTTGTGTTCAAACTGTGCAGCTGGAGATTTCTGGCACAGACAATACGCTAAATCTTCTGGGCTTCCCGCTGTGCCCCTTGCCAAGCTCTTGATGCAAAGCCGGAGCCAGGTCCTGCCTACCCACAGAAGGTGGGGGACCTTCTCCACCATTAGCCCCACTCCTTCCAGCGAAACCGCTCACAGCCAGGCTATATTTGGAGGCTGGTGCCAGCTGCCCAAGGGACTGAACTTCCCAGCTATTCTGTGCTTCTTAATTGTACATTCTCCACCCTGGGTTTGCTTTTCTGAAGCATACCAATGAGAGTTTCCATACCCCTGCTTACTTTAGACATGGGGCCAAGAACTGAGTGGTGTGATGCACTGGTTGCTCCGCCCCAGCGACTGGCAGGAGATGCTGGGCCTGAAGCACACCTTGGTTTTCCCCTCACTGTGGAGGGAGTGGGAAGCAGTTGCCGGACATGAAAGTGTTGCTTAGTGCTTTGGGAACTGCAGTCGTTCAATGCCGTGTGTGTGAATTCAAGATTTAGTTAATCCACCTGCACATGAGCCTCACCTTCCCTTGTAGCACTGTGAAAAGGTGCAGCCTAAGCTACAGCCTAGCTCTCCAAGCTATTGCATTCTTTTGTCTGTATCAATTTGGCTCTTATGTCCTATGCAACACCAGCATGGCTGAGCCAAAATGAGTTATCTGGGTTGGGGATCCTGGCTCAGCACAGCACAAATAAAGGACCAGATGCAAACCTTTGCTTTGGGTTCCTGCCATCTCAAATATACATGAGTGGAGCTAATTTTGTTCCAAATAAAATGAAAATTGTCTGGTTTTTTCCTCCCGTGTCCTTCACATAGTTTGGTTTTGTTTATTGAGACTGGGGTTACTCAGGCTTTTAACTAGGTCCTATTTAGGAAGACTGAGTTTCTAGGTCCCTCCTGCTTCATCAGATCTAGTCCCCTGCTATTGTAGATAATCATGTCTCATAATGCCATTCATGAACTGATCAAGTGCTATCTAAAAAATACTTGGGGATTTTGTTGTTGTTGTTTTTGTTCCCACTGTTCATACTGAGAAGGTGCTCCAGAACCTCCTATTTCAGTCACGCTTTTTTGCTCAGCACGATGGCAACTCCAAATAAGAGAAGGCAGTCCAAAAGGAATAAATAATATTGTGTGGGGAAGAAAAGCAACTAACCTACACATTATCATTAAACAACAGGACGTGACAGGCAGTGTAATGTTTCTGGTTTTGTTGTGAGTCAGGAAGATGAAGGTCATGTGATATCAGCTCTTTCTGCAGCACAATAAACCTTATTAACATTATAAGATAAAAATAAATATTCAACAATTAAGGGGAAAAAGGGTCACACGTTTGCATCTGCTGGGGATTATTGACAGCAATCTGACATTACCGTCAGCTAAACCCACTGCTTTATTTTGTCCAGAGTTTCTAAAGCCATTATATAATGATCAGTCTAATAAAGTCTAGATTAGATGCATTTCTCTTGTGTACAAAGAGACTGGCTTTTGGGATGCCTTTTGGAAAAGCAACATTATTCTTAGGGAGAGAAAGGGTTAGTTGTCTCTAACAGCAATCCTGATGAAAAATGTAAACTGTCTGAGGCCATTTCAGACCTCCGGCAATATTTTATGCTAACAGGTTTATGTCTGTATTAACAAAGTTCTTTAACCACTTAGTCTGTTAAAGTGCAGTTATTTTTTCCCCCTTGCTAGGAAAGCATGTGCCAACCTAAATTTGGATTGTATTTATTACTATTTGCAATCACCTGGTGTCAGAGGCCACGTGAATCTTGTAAGTTTATCTGATTTGAGTCTGGAGCGTCCAAATGTACCTTTCAACTTGTTTCTTCATGCTGTGCATGTCTGGAGTGTTTTGCAGTAATACCATAAGCCCCTACAAGTGCACAGAGTGATAGGAAGGAGCAGAGTAAGATACTGTCCCTTGGGTACCACATAGCTTGAAGGAAGGTGCTGAATTTGAAATATTCCGTATCCACTGACCCAGCATCAGAACGCAAGCTACCTTTCTATTCTTCTTTTTTCCCTTAAAAAGGATGGGGGGAGAGTGCAGGGGGAAGGGAATGTCACTTAAGTAAAAGATGCTATCAAGCCAGGTGGAACTGAGGTATGACTCGTCTCATACACTATTTTACAGCACACATGAATATTAGCCACACAGCATTGGCATCTATCAGTTACCATCTGCCACAGAGCTTCTCCTACTCCAAGGCTGGGAACCACAAAGTGAGGGGTGAATGCCCTCGAGCCACCTTCAGCCCTACTGGCTCAGGACCATGGTAGGTGGGTGGACCAGTGCCTGGGCTGCAAGTGCTGTTGCGGCATCCTCAAAAGCAGGAGTTCCTAGCAGATATGGGGCACTGCACTGACACAGCTGCATCACTTCCTCTCCAGAACAGGAGCACAACAAGAAAAATGTCCAGGCAGGGGCACAAATCCTGTCCAAACTTAAATGCATAATGTCTGTCTGTAGGCTTCGGTATCATATGGAAACTAAGAGACAGACATGTGGAAGCATATGGACCTTAGTCTGGGTCATTAGCAAATGCTGGACATGCCTTTTAAACCCTAGCGGAATATGATATGGCATGAAATATCTAATTACACACCCTGTTTAATTTTATTTCTGTCTCCTATACAAATGCACACTTGTAGTGTAAGGTTCAGAGTTTGCCACCATGCAAAATTCATGAGGACTCTATGACAATAGTCTAACATACTGTGGATGAAGGCCTAGAGTCACCGGGCTGAGCACCGCTCTCCATGTGGCAGCACAGAGAGCTAAAAGACTGAGCCAGGATCCAACTGTGCTGCTGTCATGTGCTGTATGGGTGAGTTTTTGATTGCTTTTGATTCCATCCTTTATGGAAGGAGATAATATTTGTTTTACTTTCCTTGGAGGAAGGGTACATATTTGCCTTGATGTTTCTTAAGAATTAAGTCCTCCTTCATGTTCCAATTAACTTTTAGCACATTTAGACTGTGTCCATGTAGCATTTTTCTATAGTGCTTTTAAATCTAGGAAGAGATACAGGTTGAGCTTGTGTCTGGAGACTGGACATGCACAGGCATTCTTCCACATAACCCTGGATGGTTTCTCTCTCCTTTGCCTGACGCAGTGCAGCCTCTGTGCAAGGTATTAGCCACCAGCAATTAGCACTGGAGTCCTAAGGGGCTTTAAAGCAGGGAGGGAAGTGGCATACTTATGGGGCAAAAGTTCGCTTTTTTTTTTTTTTTTTTTCTTTATGCAAAATTCATTCGGGACTTAAGCATTCAAGCATGCCTTTTCTTCCTTTCCTGCATGCCAGAGAGGTCTCCTAGTCAGTGCTAGTCAGTGGAAAAGACACCTTCCCCTCCTACCTGTCTAATACTTGCTCTCAACCTGAGCTGCCCTGCTTTAGAAGGACACATTCTTTTAATTTTAGATCAGTGATGTTTTGCCGTTAGCCAGTTACCTTGAAATCACTCATATCAGCTGAAAGTAAAATGCAAATATAAGTGTTTATTTACAACTCCCAAAACAGACCACACAGTTTAAAAATATGCACACATAGAAATGCTGAAGTCTTCCTGTAGCCGTTCTGGTAGGTCCAAAGAGATTCAAAGCTTCCCATCAAAATAAATTCACTTATTTTCCTCCAAAAGCTTACCTCTAAATGTTTCAAAAGGCAGGCTTGCTTCTCTGCCAGTGAAAACAAGCACTCTCACTCAGAGATGCAAATGTCAATGCACTAGACCAATGTGTCACATCCTGTTCTCGACTTGACTAAATCAGCAACTCCTTCACTCAGTGAAGGTTAAATCCTTTCCTTCCCCCCCAAAAAAAAATGATGCAGTGTGACTCATCTTCACTGCAAGTATGTCTGTCCGTTAAATGGTATATTTTATTTCACTCCAAATATTAGCCAACATACTTACTACAAGCATCTGCTAGAGACAAACACGGGTAGTTCATTAATCCCTCTTGATTGAGACCAGACACTGCAGTCATTGACTAATGCATGATGACAATGGGATGTAGGGATTCCACCCTGACATCTTCTCTTTTCAGGACTACAGGAACAGGTTTATTTCCTCATCTCAGACCCCCAGGTTTCTGCCCACCTCCCACTCCCTGCCAACAATAAAAGAGTGACACAGTAGTTAGTGCATGGGAGACTGTTGTCCATTTGCAGGGTAGGTGCTTGGCTACCAGTAACGTAGACAAAGCATGTAGTAAGGGAAAAAGAGGATAGTAACAAGTACTGAAGGGGATAGTGCTCATTCCTCAGGCTGCCTTCAAGCAACATCTTCTAGCTAAGACTGCATCTCCTTGGTTTGTGGGGATCTGTGAGCTCTGAACACCACTTCAACTCAGTTTCTCCTGTGTTTTAGAAAGTTGTTTGTGGCAGGTTTTGTTCTTGGGAGAGCAAATACTCCCAAGCCCTGTCTTAGAGGGCAGATTAATTTGTTTTCATGCTAAGAAGGAAAACCACCGAATATTAAACAGAGTGCTCTCAAATCTGATGTTTAGGAAGAAGCCTGGCAGAAGGCCGCCTGGCCCAAGTTACTTGGTCACCTTGACAAGGTGACTGACTCACCTTGACATGTTTGTAACTGGCTGACCTTTGTCCTTCAGAGACTTGCTCTACACCCTCTCTCTAGACCTGTGTTGGGCATGAAAATACTCCAGCTGCTAATAGTCTCCCCAGCGTGCTGAAGACCTCTCCCAAAATTTTCTTCCATTCATCACAAACTTCCTCCTAGTGAAGACACAGATCCTAATCGACCATCCACCAACCCCTCTCTTTTCATTCCACCTACAACTGCCAGTTACAAACATAATAGGGATGCCTTGCCAGATCCCCTCCCAATTTATTCTGTCTTTCAAGATGTACAGCCTTTATTGAAAGCTCCTCTCAAGTCTGATGGAAGACTCAGTAGCTATCTGTGTCCCTGGCACAGGCAAAGGTGCTTTCCAGGGCAAGGCTGTCTAGTCAACATGCATAGAATTGCAAGAGAGTCTCCAAAACCTCTCATCAAAGACAAACTAATTTGCTGTATTCTTCTCCAAGGTTATTTTTTAAATTGCATGCTGGAGGAAGACCTTGCTAGTAAGTTACTCTCATCTCCTGATGGAACCAAAGCTCCATATTTTCCTTTAGCAGTCCCTCACTGATTGATCTCCCTGTAGAAATTACGCCCCTTTATGTGAGGCTACCATGCTCAGCTTTCTCAAGCCCAAGTCAATCAAGCCTGTGGGGCCTGAGTAGATCCCCTGTAGAATTGGGAGGACTGCATCTAGATGGAGGAGTTCCCCCTGTGTGCAAGAGAGTTCAGATTCTACATTCCTGTCTCTTCCTTAGTCAGATGGATGAAATAAGAACCAGTTACGAGCCACCTGCAATGAGGGGAAGGTCAGAGTTACTTTCTTGTCTTGGATGAAACTCACATCTCCTCTGGCCTTTGTCTACATAAAAGCTGTTTTAAAAGACAACTTTTTGATTTGGAAAGATGAGGTGGCACCAAACAGCACATTCATGTACTGAATGATTTCTCAATGGAAGATACACTTTCATTGTGACCATCAGCCCTAGGGCACAATGCAATTAACTCAGTCTATTGTCCTGAATCTCTTCACTCTTACACTGGTTCTCCAACTGTATTCCCTTAGTGGCTGGAACAGTTCTCTCTAGTTTGTACCAGGAAGAGAAGGAAGTCACACAGACTTACCATTTTCAAAAAGAAAGGAATAGTATTTCTAGCAAAATGTAGCACAACATAGTCTTGATGCCACAGGGACTTTAAGGGAGCCCTTCGTATGTGTTTGTGGTGCTCCTCACACCACAGCTTCCTTCTTCACCTATGGCCACGAGGGAATGATGTTGTTAAAAGCTAAATACTGTGTTGGCTGGTGCTACCTCTGGCTACCTGGCCTTCAAAGGAAGGACAGTGGGTTGACCAGTTGATCACTGAGTGAGAGGATGAGAGCTCGTTTAGCAAGCCATAGCTAATTCTTCCATTTCCTGGTGTTGCAGCATGTTGGAGTTTGATCCAGTTTGTGCACTGAATTCCATGCCCATGACCTCTTTGCTTTTCCTTTGTGTGTCTGTCACAGCCAGATATCAACAGATAGGCCAGAAGTAGTAATACTCCTGTGCAGTTGCTTCAGGAATAGTCTAATCCCTGCTCTAGCCAGTAAAACCCTTTAGGAAAAAAACATTCCAAAACAGAAAAAAAAAAAGGCGCAAAATCTTAGCCTGAGAAGAAAGCTGAGGCAAAGTTCCCCGTAACAGGCCATCAGGCCATCTACTGCTCACACACACTGTCCTTAGACAGGAAATCTCCTAAAAGACCTCTGCTGATTCTGGCTCTTTGAGGCTCTGTAGATGTACGTATATATGTATGAAGCAGAGAGAGGACAGGCATGTCAAAGTGTTGATTTCTCTCTAATGACAGTTGCAGACAGACCCAACACTCAGAGCATGAGATAGCATTGTGCCTGATTTACATCAAAGCTACTGATGTAAAGGAAAAAAAAAAAAAAAGGCCAGACTCCATTTCAGTTACTTAATTCTCTGCTGTAGGTACAGCAGAAAGCAGCATTTAAACCAAGGATAATTGTGTCCGAAGAACACCTATAGAGTGACCTGTAGGTACTTACTATTCAAAATGACCCTTCATTTTATGATCTGTTGCCCACAGGGCCCTCTGTCATATTGCTGGTAGCAGATGTATTTACAGCCTTTCACACCTTCCTTCTACATTTTGGTTGTGTTACTGCACAATTGCTAAACCCCCCTGACATTCTTAAGCATTAGCAAAGACCTAGTCCCATCCAGGGGTAGAAGACAGTGAACATTCCACGGCTGCTTATGTTACAGCACTGATACTGCTTCACCAGTACTCAGCCTCAAGCAGAGGAAGGATGCAGGACCACTGCACTGTATGTGCATCCCCTCACATGTGACATCTTCTGAGTTTATACTAAGTTAGCTTGTACATTTCTGTGCCTTTACTGTTGTAACATTGACACTAATTTCTCTAGGCTATAAAGGGAAAGTACAACTTTCTCCTTTTCAAAAAAAAGCAGGTTTTCTTGGTTCATTTCCATAAAGCCCAATGCATTATGCATTGTCTCATTCAAAGGTAAATAGTGGATACACACATGGATGAAAAATTAAATCCTGGAAATTCTAAACAATTGGCAGGAGGCATAACCATGGCAAATTGATTCTGTTCCCCCTCTGCAAAAAAGAAATGAAAGAATATTTGTGCATTTTTTAAATTACATGTAAGATTTAAAGACATTCAGGGGTTGGTTTCTTGGGGTTTTTGTGGTTTTTTTTTAATGAAAGTACATAGTGATTATTGGAAAGTTCTTTGAGTTCAAAAGATTATTTTAAAACAAAACCTCTGGCAACCTTGCTCATTGCTTTACAGTATTACGGGCCTAAGTACCTGAATAATAATGCCTGCATCTATCACAGCAATGATGTGCACAGGCAAACAGAGTCAGACAGAGTTCCATGCAGAAAAGAAGAAAAAACTTAAAGAAAATTGTATTGCCCCAAAGAAAAAAGGTTAATTTAAATATGTAGATGATCTTGCTTGATTGGTTGGGTTTATGTCAACCCTGACCCTATAGTAACTCCAGTCTTACCGATCAAGGGGATTATGCTATAGGCTCCAGGGCTAAGTCTGTAGTCCGTAAGACTTTGCTGTATCTCTGTGTATTGCTTCTCACAGAGCTGTAGTTTGCTATCCAAGGGCATCAGCAAGAAGTCCTGCTATCCTTACTGACCTTCACTTGGACTCAAAGCAGTTTAAGGTGTTGATGTACAGTCTGATCACAGAAGTCTTTGTTTTCTGTCCTGTGTCACAGCCTGGCAGTGGGAAAAGCAGTTAGTGACAGCACCATCCACAAAGAAGGTAAGGCGTTCTGAGCCTAACAGGTATCGTTACTGCTGTACAGACACAGATTTGATGCCAAATTGATCAAGCATATGGTTTCAGCAAATCTCTGCTCCTTCTCTACCTGGAATGTTTAGTGCACCCAGTGCACAGCACTAAGAGCAGGCATGATAAAGCAAGCCTCGCTACTCTTGCCCATGTTGGCCAGTATGGTAGCAATTCTATTCGATGGTCACTGGGGCCAAGCAAGCCACTTTTTTCTGTCCCTGTTCATTCCTTATTGTATGTGAGCATGCCTGTGCGTACAGGTGTATATATGAGCTCCTGTTGCCTGGAGGGGGTGAGGAAGTTGCCTGCCAGAACAAACATGCAGCCTTTCCCACAGGCAGACGTGTGCTCTTGCACAGTGGCCTGGTCATCTGCAGTCTAATTCACTCTGCATCTCTCCTGATGAAGTCCCTCACCTCCCTAAAATAAAGGAGCTATGAAGCAGTGTGGCAAATGGAACAGGTTCTAGGTAATGGATCAGAGAAGCTTATGCTTGCATGGTCATACTAGGTGAGCTTGTTACATAGGCTAAGACCAACAGAAACTGCCTCATCCTCCCCTCCACTTCCAGCCACACATTTTCTTTGGTTCTTCATGCTGGTTATATTATCTGGGTGGCCTAGGAGGAAGCTAGAACAGGAATTCATCTGACTGAAAAACATTTTTTATTAAGATATAACCCATTTCCAGATTATCATCAATACTTATTCTCCACGATGGTCTCCCATACTGTCCCATCTCCACAGGCTGGCACCTGTGCTCTTCTCTTCTGTGTATCACACCTCAGTGACCCTGATGATGCATTTGACAATCAGCCATGCCTCTGTACATCTCCAGACAGCCCACATACTGATTCAGTGGTATTACTCCGGAAGGAATACTTGGGTCCTGTCCAGACAAGGAGACAATCAAACACACATCGCTATAATGCCACCGCCAATAAAACATTACCGAGGATGGATTCATGGTCTAACTGTACCGCAAGACCTTTGGAAGTGCTTGAAGAGGACATATATAGTTCCTCTAACCCCATCTAACAACACAGAAAACTGGCCACTTGCGTGACCTGATGCTGCAGGATTTGAGTAATATCTCTACTGCTTCATCCCACCTATGTAAAGCAGATAACGAACACAAACTCACAGCCTCAGTTTTCGCTTTTGCCAAGGTTACGAGTTTATCCTCCACAACCCTGAGCTCTGAGCAGGAAGGAGAAGTGCATTCCTTCAGAACAAGAGGGGAAGTGCAGGGTGGAGTAACAGCCACCAGCTGACACTGCTTCCTATCACAAACATACTTGCTCATGACAAGGCTCAGGATCCTGTCTGCTCCTTGAAAGTTTCCTTGTTTACTTATTCCCAGACCCATCCTCAGCCCCACATACGTGACCACACATGCACATGTGCACACACAAACACACACAGCGACCTACCCTACTCTCAAGAGAAGCCTGGAAAGACAGACTGCCAGGAAAACAGCCCATAATTGTTTGACATTTGGTTTTGCTCCTACAGGTGGGGTTTCTGTAGTATCAAAGCATTTCACTACTCAGACTTTTACTTCTGTCAGTTCTTATTGTCCGTGTTGGACATGGTCACTGGTAGACACAGTTCTGAGTTCAGCAACGAAGGTCAGAGAAGTAAAGAACCCTTCTTTCTCTGCTTGCTTTTTTCGATGGTACAGTTGCCAACAAGGCTTCATACAGCCCCTCTTTGAACCCTTACAAACACAGTTTGAACCTTCTCAGGCCTTTAGTGCCTAATTAGAACCAGAACATTGGTCGCATCTCAGCAAACAGAGTGCATCTGTTCCTCACAGGTTTTCCTGTACACCACTGCAGTTGTGTCAGGACTCAAAGCAGTCCCATCAGTGTTCAGGTTTCATCTGCCATTCCTAGAGGATTTCATGACTCCCTCAAAATGTTTTTTTCCTACCAAGATTTCACATTGCCAGGTAAGTTCCCTCATTGCCTGCAAGCAATAGAGCCTCCCTGTCCCATAACTATTATATATAAATGGCAGAGCAGTGGGGTCTGTCTGCTTGTTTTATTGTCACTATGTTCAGGAGAAATTTTTTTCAGTCAGTGTTCTTCTCATTGAAGAATGCTTTTTCCATTGTCCTGAAATGATTGTTGAACTCAGTGTGGACTTACCAAATTGCTTTCCTGGAAAAAATGTCAGGATTATATTCACAAAGCTGAGAGGAAGACAGCCACTTTTTATTCACTCATAAAGGATGTGGGAGTCCTGGGTTTAATTTCCTCCTTTGCCTGGGGGAACTTGAACCAGCATCACTTATCTCTCAGGAGAATACCATAAGGTTGTGTTGTGCTGCATACTAAGGTGGGTTGTTCTTACTTCCCACCATTGATGTGTCCTGGTCTGTGCAGAAGGTCTTTCTAGAACCTCAGCTGAGACCCTGACGTGGAAATGGTTGACCTGGCTTCCCCAGTCTGTGCTAATGAGTATTGGACTATTAAGCAACACAAAAGTGCTGTCAACAGAGTGCTTCCACCAGGATCCCCCTGCTCTCATGGCTGTAACACTCTCCTGGGAAACCAGAAGGGCAGATACAGCAGCCACAGAGGGCATTGCACATCCTGTGCAAAGCACTACATCAGGCAAACCCATACGTTAATGCTCATAAGGTGAAAAAATACAGCTCAGTCTGTCAGAGAAAATTACTTGTATAGTCAGCACAAGTTAAAGATAGGAAGACCACATTAGTTCAAACAGAAAGTCTTCCTGATATCACCCAAAGGCTGTGCTGAGGTCAGAGCTGATACACAAGATTAATGCCAAAATCAATGGACCAAAACTAGCGTGCCAGGAGCTAAACCTAACTGGTGGCTGCTGGCATGTTCATTATCTTCTGAGGACATCCATTTTGATACTGATAATACAATAGGTAGACAGAAAGTAGAAACAGTGGTGACAGCTGTTGTTGCCAACTTTCAGACCTAAGTCAACACTGTGACACTGCTGTTATGTGATCTGATCAGACCTTCTGGACAGTTTCTGGCCAGGAGACATTCAGATATCATTGCTAGCTCCACGATTTCAACTCAATCCTGGAAACCCGTTTGGAAGATGAGATGTGGGGTCCTGGTGTCACCCCTTTCTTAGTTTCTGTGTCATTTCCTCAAGTTTCTCGTTCTCTGTCCTTCACCTTCTGTTTAAACTAGCCTAGACAGGAGGGGTACAGGTTGTGCAACACAGCTGTGATCTGCAGTCAGGGAGACACCTAAAAGCAATGTCTGAAAGATGCATACACTGGTACAAAATTCCTACATCTCAGAGGGGTTAAGTCCATGTATTGTGCTTGTCTTTTCCTAGAAACGAGGCTGCAAGTAAAAGCACCAGAAAGTCATATTTTTTGTCTTTGTTGTCCTTTTCTCTCCCCTTGCGCATACATGTGTCTTCAAGTGAGTAGAGTGGAGTCCAAATACGAGTAGTAACAACAGATCCAGTCTGTCTCGATGAGTGTCTCTCTTTCCCCAAGAACAGCTACTGCTGCTATGAACTTAAATAAAGGGAGGGAAGCTTTTCTATAAAAACTGTCAACAGCTAAGGGAACAGGAATAATGGACGCTTTTTAAAAGGGAAGTCTTACTTAATACTTTATTTTTCAAGTGCTTAAACTGTTTTTCCTCCTTTTTGTGTACCTTTAATTAAAGGTTAAAAGACTTCTACCGGTGATTGTTTGCCATGGTAACCAAGTAGGCTGAGGTCTCTGAATTCAAAACCCAAAACCTTTTTAAGTGTTTAATGTTGCACAGTGTCAGGGCCATATTAGCATCTTCAACTCACTGAGCCTCCTTTCCCTGAAATGAACACAGCTGTGCCCTAACAGCCAGACCACCAGACTAGATGGGGACAGCTCTCTCAGCTCCATACTCCCCCTTTTAATCTAACCCCTTCCTCTCACTTCTCCTTTGGGTGCTTGAATGTTTCATTTTGAATTAAATGCAAATTTCATTATGAAAGCTATTTCTTTGCAGTTTGTCAGTGAGAGAAAGAAAAACTAATCAAACTCCTCTGTTCCCACCAAGATGATGTTTTCTTCTTTCCTGCTGAACCGACCTGCACTTACTTGTACCTTGCTGCTATTTTTAAGAGTGGGGCCCAGCTGTATGCTTCAGAGGCACCACTAAGACTTAAGCAGCAGAATGCACATCATAGTGTTTTCTAGTTAGTTAAGAGAAATGACTGGCAAAGTCATATTTGCAATGCATGCTGTCTGTATCAATGCACGTGTGTGTCTTCATTACATTAGTCACCTCAGCTACTAGAATGACTTGCAATTAAGATTGCAGTAGTACCTGAAATGTCACATTGCTTGTCCCTGTTCTGAAAGGGGCACTGTCTAACCAGATAAAGCAAAGAAAGATATATGAGGGCATGACCAGACTTATCCTTATAACCACGTCAGAATGGCTAAAATGCTACCACACCTAGTAGAGAAATATCTTTCAGCTGAGGCAGAGTCACTGGCCATGTGCAAGCTCTCAGTCTGTTGTACCGCAAAGATGAGCTTCAGACATGGAAGAAACTAACCCATTTCACCTTGCATTTGCAATAGGCCCTGAGTACCTGCCCATATGGTTCTCAAGTCTTTCCTGTGAGACAGCCGTCCCCAACCACAGTGGCGCACATGTCTTAAGTTACTATAGCATGACACACAGCATCATCTGCGTGTAGGCTGAGTTTGAGTGAAATGCAAGCAAGGCTATTAGAATAGGAGTACCCACATGGCGAATGTGTTGCATCAGTTTTGCCTGTAGATAGAGGTTGGTGTGAGTTTATATTTCTGTCACATGAAAAACAGAGCTGGCACCCTGGCCCCTCCAGCAGAATGTGGGCAGGTGGCCCCTGCTTGGGCACCCCAGGAATTCCATGCTGCCTTCTGAGCTCGTCTTTATGGATCACAGCCCAAGGCACCAATGCTCCCCCTCTCTTTGCCTCTCCTGTGCATCCTCCATTGCTTTCTCACCAGTTGAACAGTCTTGCTCTTTGATCCCAGGGCCCTTTCCTTCATACTGCATAGATGAACAATATGACTTGTTACTGTAAGTGGTTAAATCAATGAAATTAGGAAAGAACGATAGCACCAATAGTTGAATGTTGGGATGGATATAAAGTATAGGCAAGCCATCCAACTTTCCCCTCATGCTCTTCTAAACTAACTGACAGAGGTGGTCAAACTGTGGCACAAAAACCCAACCACCTGTTTTTTTCATAAGGCTCTCTCACTTAAATCAGCAGCTTAAAAAAAATTATAAACCAGTTTCCCCAGGAGAAGAAAAGGCAGTAAGCTTGTGTTTGCTTCTATCCTCCTTCCTCAAAGTTTTTCTAATTCATAAATTTCCCTCACGACAAATATTTTCATATTAAATGTAGAGAAAAGAATAAGATTATCTGCTTTGAATATCAGCGGACATACTAATTTGGACAGATTCTCATCTGCCAGATGCTGGGAGAGGTTCCTTCTGTGGAGATATGTCAAAGTACCCAAGCCAAGGGTTTGGACTTTTTTTTTTTTAAGAAATACTTGTAGTGACTTATGTGCTAATTCAGGCTGCTGTGTTGGTTTTGGATGAGACACAAACCTCTTTTAAATGTTTTTTTACAAAAAAGAAAAATTGTCTTGTCAGTTCCCTGAAGGCCTGTTCTGCAGGGCTCTATGGCCAGCTTCTTTCTTTTTTTTGTAAACAGTTCTCCAATTGCTATATTTCCTAAGCCTTTAAATTTGTATGTCAGAGTATAAAGTTTCTATGGTTGCAGAAGTCCTTATTGAATGTCAGTAGTACTCCATGAAAGCACTTGACTAAGTAGGAACCATCTAACCCTTGGGAGTTATTGGCTGCTGCCTCCAAGGGCATAATTAACAAGTGGCAGAACTTGCCGTATGGGTCATGATTTACAAGATCCCACAGTATCGGTATTGATTATGATTGTGATTAGATTAGATTAGATTAGATTAGAATAGAAGAGAATAGAATAGATTAGAATAGATTAGATTAGATTGATGGTACATGCTTATTTAAGTTTTGAGATTTTCAGGCAAATTGTGAATATCCTGTCATGAGCACCACCAAGCACATTTTGAACACAAAACCACTTTAAAATTATAGTTATAGTCATCACATATGCAATACCTTGAGGCATGTATCTATGTAAGACACCGAGCATGCCAGAGAAAAGCCAGATTCCTGTATCTAACACATGACAAGCTAAAGGCAAAAAAGAGTTCAACACACTAAAAGGTAATTTTACATTAAAAAGAACAGCTTACGGAAACGTCTGTTCTGTGCATACCTGCCAGCTAATGGCACATATGCAGAATGATGGCAGCAAATACAGCTGGGCTGGCACACCATGCGTTATTGCCTTGACACTGATCCTAAGGAGACTTTGATAAACTTGTAAAAGGGACAATTTTATTTTTCAGTTCCTCAAAATATTTAAGTACTTTTTTGAATCCTGAAAATTCCATGCATCTGTCAGAAAATATCTGTTTTATTCAATAAAGACAGAAGAAGCCAAGATTACTTTGCTGCCCAAGCCAGGGTGTCTGTTGCCCTTTGGATGTGCTAGAGCATCTAAGACATCTGCACGCAGCTGCAGACATGACAGAGGACCTAACAGAGACCATGCCTTTGCAAAGCTGCGGCTGAAGGGAATCCTGAAGTATCTCATATATCTCTTGTTGCCTAAGGTTAGGCAGCTGAATCTCACCCATTTTTTATTTTCATGTGCCACTTGAATTTTCTAATGTCTTCTGACACTCTTTTTCTCCTCCTCTGTCTTACTCTTATGTTCTCAGTAACAAAGTGGGAAAAGTCTAACAGGAGAAGAGATAAAGAAGAAGGGGGAAGGGGGAGGGGGGAAGGCATGATGAGGGGGGGACCGACAACCAAAACCCGGAACATTTCTTAATTTTAAAAAGTCCAAACAAAAGGAATCAGAACTGTAAAATCTTTACAACAAAACATTTTCCTTGATTTAAAGTGACTTGCAGCTCTGTCTGATCCACTGTACCAACTAACGCCTGGAAAACCCTCCACCTCATCTATGAATACTCTTTTCCTGAGTATAAATAACTGGCAGATTGATTCAAAAGCCTGGTTGTGCCACAAGTGATCAGACGATGGGAACAGTCCAGTGAAGCTTTTCACAACATCAGCCCAGGCTAGAGCCTCCTGCATAATCTGGAAGACAAGTTAGAGAGCCATGAATGGGGATCCTGTTGATGACCTCCTGAACGGCCTCGGTTGCCGCACTTCACCTTCACTGGGATAGCAGGAAAGAGTAATGAACCCCAGTGCAGTGTCATGAAGATTCATGTCAAGTATTATAACTGCAAGTCCTCTTAGCTGCCTGCAAGAGTTATTTCAAAACCCCATCTGAGAGAAAAGCTGGTTTTACTGGCAAATGAGCATAGAAAATGAGAGCAGAAAGTGCCCTTCTAGCAGGAAAGACAGCAGATCTTCAGACTGTGAAGTCTGTGGGTGTTTGCGTGTGTATGTGTGCAGCAGGGGAAGAAGCAATAATTTACTACTTTCCAAAAAGCAGCAGATGGATCTAACTCCCTTGATATTGGAAGTGCTTGGCCCTAGAGTCATTGATTTGACTCGGCTCTCTTTGCAGCCAAGGCTCTAAGAGATACTATGGCCACAGCCAGAAGTATTCCTGGACGCAGCTGTGGAGAAGCAGTGGGGCTCTTGTGTCAGAGGATTTGAGGCTTGCCACTGCCCAGGGCCTAAGTGCCTCTTCCTAGGAACACTCCAAGTGAAGTTACCATACTGCCTTGAGAAGGCAGATCTCAGAAGAAGAAAGAAGCTGGGCAGCCACCAGTCTTTCAAACCCAAGCACATTCTGAAAGAAAGCACATATATGCAGTTTGCTTAGGTATGGAAAGCTGTGTTACGAAACTTCTGTTGCTGCTTTCAACATATTACAACACTGGGGTTTTTTTTCCTCTGAGGTTTTATCTTCTCCTGGGTACAAGGTACTGCCAATTCTCAGGTGCTCTGCCATTAGAGTTGCCTAGCTTTGATTGCAACACCATCACCTTGATAAACCCAACACTGAGGGCCCTCCTCTGCCCTTCAGGCAATCACGTAATAGCCCTCTGCTGCATAATTGGTAACTGAAATATGATGGGAGAATCTGACAAAGAAAGTCTCTGTGGCCCTGGTGCAGATGACAAGGCAACTGTCAAGGGCAATATAGTGACCTCACCAGCTTTGTAGATCTTGGCAGGTGGAAAATAGCAGGGAGTTTCACACTCATCTCTGTGACCATCATCTTCCTCACTCAACTCTCCTGTTGTCCTGCCCAGCTCTCACAGACACACGGATCCAGACAGAGCAGAGCGGGCAGCTATATTTCTTTCACAGCACTGAAATTTTCAGCCAATGTGGCCTGTTGGGTTGGCAGTAATTCCACCTCCACCACTGCCCTCGCATGCTGTGCGCAGCCTGGGATGAAACAGGGGAAACCCAGACCCAGCTGTGCCATGATCTGTACAGCTGCAGCCAGCCACGGACTGCTGCTACTGCTCAGGAGCAAAGGAAAATGGCACAGCCACTCTTCATCAGCATCTTTGTGGTGTAGCCCATAATCCTCCACACATGTTCTACCAGGCAAATTATCAAAGCAGAGCTGCAAGTGTCAGCAAAGACTCTCCAGTATCCTTGGGTGATAATGTTCAGTTGTTTTCACAGACTTTACTCGAGCCAAGTTTACAAAAGCAGGCAGAGAGCAGTCCAAAAGTGAGCATGAGAGAAACACATAAATCAGAGGGTACAGACAGATTCCTTCTCATCCAACTCTGCTGCAACCAGCAGACTACAGTGAAGGCAACGTACCTTCACTCCTGACATTCCCTGAGAAGTCTCTCCACTTCCAATCCCCTCAACATCACTTTTTCTCCCTGGCAGCAGCATAATCCTCTTTCTCTTCCATCATAGTCTCTTGATGCCAGCTGTGTCCTGCCACAAAAAGGCTGGGACTTAGCCCCACCACTGAGACCTGCTTAGACCTGGGTGAGGCATGGAAGAGCCAACCCTGTGAGTTCATGTTGGGGTGATTCAAGACATTATATTAAAGCAGGCAGCTGCACACTGTCCACAGGACCTCTCCTCTGACGGTCACTGATGGTCATGCCAATGGCAGAAAAGGAGGATGTGCCTTGTCTTTGCTGCAGCAGCTCACAGCCAAGTTGCTAATCTGTGCCAGAGAGAAAGCACCAGGCACACCTCCCTTGCGGCTGCTCACATGCAGAGGCGATACCCTCCGGCAGCACATCAAGGCGTGTACTCTTAGAACTCATCCCAGTGGGACTTGCCAGGGCTTTATGACCTAGGGCCCCTGGAGCAAGCCTGAGCAGCCCCACCATGGGATGGCTGGTCGTGAGATGGCCAGCAGCAGAGCTGCCGCAGCCTTCCTGCCATGGAGGTGATCTGGAAAGAGGGGTTGTCATCATGCGATTGTAAACTCATGGCAGGGCGCATCTTTCATCCCTCTGACAGCACCAAGCATGACAGGGGAAAGCAGAGGGACGGTGCCTAGCTGACCCCTTTTGGCACTCCCCAAACATAAATGTTTATTAATAATAATAACACAATAAAGGGAACCAAAAAAAGGCAGACCCTGCGAAACAGTGCAACAGTTACCTGCCAACTGAACCCTACCAGCAGCAACAATAAACACAGTACAAGTAGAAATTATCAAAGACAACTTGGGAGGAAACCACAAGAAATGGCAGTTGAGCCTTATTAGTGCTATAAATCATAGAACTGGTTTCAGTTCCTGCAGCTCCTCACAAGCCGTATGACGCTGTCTCTCGCACAGCAAGCAATAGGGGTCTGCACAGCCTGGAGGCACAAAACAAAGCAGGCGGGGAAAAGCGCTGCTTTTTACCAAAGTAATTCTTAATTTAATTGTAAATCAAAGGCAGGGGGGTTCTGTTGCTGTCTGTGAGCGACGAAAAGCAGAGTAAGACGTATGTGAGGTGGGAGAAACATGGACTTTCTGGGGTTTGGAAACTTTTTGAAGTGTGTGTTCCAGGCAGACATTCTCACAAGGCTATCTGCTTGTTTATTTGTTTATTTATTTTAATAATAAATCATATAAATAAACCAGGCTCTGCGTTTGCCTGGTTGTCCTTAGACCCATCATACATCTTGAGGTTTTTTTCTCCAGGGGTGATTTTGACAATGGGAGCTACAATGTTTGATTCCACTTCTGACTCTCCTCTGAAGCGGAGGGGGCAGAAGGAAGGATTAGTCCACCACACCTCTAATTTTAACAGTGTTTGAAGCTTCTTGAAGCACAAGATCATTTTTTACCTGGGACCCCTCCATCCCCAGCCATTAAATGTGCGTCATTGATTATCCTTCTTTTCCTGCAAAACAAATCTATACTGAATTGTCTCAGCAGAACTTTAGACTCACCAATAAACACTGTTATCTACCTTGTTCGGGCAAGCAATGAACCTGGGAATTAATAATAATTATTGCTTATTTTTCATATTATTTAAGAGTCAGCAATGTGCTCAGCATGGTAAGAGACCAAAGACTGAGACAGCCATGGCCTCAAGACAAACGCTTTCACCCCAGAAATATCTGTCACTAGGGAAAATTCTGGCTCCCAGGAGTTGCCACAGAGATTTTAAAAGGAATCCCCAACCCAGAGAGAAATCCCAAACATTAAACTGTGTTTTTAAAGCACACCTAAACAACAGCACCCTGGTCATTATGTGATGCCCTATGCACTACTGCATCATAAGGAATACCTAGTAAAGACATAACCCCAGCAGGCAGCACAGTGTGGAACAGCAAAGCAAATGACAAAGACTCAGACCAGAGTGCTCTAAGAAGTTTGAAGGAAGAACGAGTGAAGTTCGGTGTCTTACTGAGATTGCTTTAAGTTTGAATTATTGATTATCTTCTCCTGGCCAGTAAGAAGACAAGAGTCACACAAGCCCGATTGCCTTTGTTCTCAGAAACCAATCCTTAACCGTCTCACTTGAAACAGTAAAAGCTTTCACATCCTCAGGCTCAGGCTAGATGAAGGAATTGTGTCTGGGACTGCACATTAGGAGAGGAAGCACCACCAGGATGGTGAAGCCTGATTACAAGGCACCCATGCAGGCATTGCAATACACTCTAGCTTGCTTGTGTTCTCTGCATGTCTGAAATGCTTAATAAATGAGGGAACATCAGTGGAAAACTGATAAATGCAAGGCAGTATTTTTGTCCTGTCTTGTGTTATTTCCCAGCAGCAGCACTGAGCTTTTGGGGCAGATTCTCCCAACCAAGCTATGCTCTGCAATAGCAGAACCTCAGAGGAGAATGCCATGGTGGCTTCAACCTGCCATGCAACCCCCATTTGGTCCTTGATCCAACCACTTCAGCTAAGGACATCTTAAAAAGGCTAAAGCAACCCACTCTTCCAGTCAGACAAGGAAACCATAGGCTCTGCATTACCAGCAGCTACCCAGAGAGAAAGGCAGGGCCTAGATGGACCATTTCCAGACCACAGGTACCGCGCGTGGCTAGGGCAGAAGCAGAAGGTAGGTTGTTCACGCTCCTGAGTGTTAAGCTACCGGCAGCAAATGGTTCATGTAGAGACGCTACTCTGCATTCGTTGAGCTGCAGGAGCTGGTTCCATCTGTAGGACTGTGTGAGCCTAGAGAAAGAAAGATTTGCAGCCTGGCCCTGGCAGGGGACAGCAGCTGACACTACAGTTTGGTGATCACAGACTAAGCCACCCCCTGCCAGAGGAAGCTGTCCTAGCTTCCCCTGCCTCCTGCCACTAATTTGCACCCTGAGGTCATCTTCGTCTTTGGCTTCACAAGAACTGACCCCTCACACACACTATTTTCCTTCGTTAATTTTAATCCAGACTAATTCTTTCATTCAGGTCACTGTGTGGCCTCACATGCTCTTGCATCCAGCAAGTGAGTGAGCGCTGGCAAGCAGGACCAGGCAGCCAGCAGGAGAGATTTCTTCTGCTTACTACAGCAACTGCTTATTGCTGCTGTGGCTTTTTGGATTCTGTTTGGGTTTTTTAAAGGGGAACTCTCAATTATGGGGCAGAACATTCAAGTTCTGGCTCTCTGCCTATGGCTTCAACACGTTCACAGTGATCTTGGCTCCTGAGCAAGAAAAACTCATGTAAACTTTTCTCAGACTTGGACCGACTGCAGACTCTGCTCACGTGCTTCTGTATTACAGGCAACCTCAGAAAACTTTTAGGGCATATAGCATGAACTCCATAGTCTTGCTGGGTGCATACCTTATGCTGACTCTGGTGCCTTGCCAAATTTCTGGGCGTAAAGATAATCTATCCCATTGTCTGAAGTCCAAGATAGCCTGGACTTCTATCAGTCGTGCTGATATACCTACAGCAGTATATCAGGTACAGAAACATTTTGTGTTCAGCTGCTGTTGCTGATGGACGGCAAAGCAAAGAAGAATAGGATACCTGGCTTTGTTCTGACTCAGTGTGGTTGATCTTCTGGGTGTACACCACTGCTTTCAGTAGCAGTACCTATATATGCCTGCTTGAAATGACTGTGAAGTTCAGGCTTGATCAATCACTGTCTTGCTCAGGGAAGAGGGCTTTGTGCAGTTTCTGAAAATAAGCACATCACACCAAGAGTTACCTAAAAGCACATCACTTCCTCCTCATCAACAAGATCATGAAGACCCAGAATTCATCGGCTTCTTCCAACATCATCTTCTGATCCCTCCAGTACCAAGCTGGGAGCTGGAGGCAGTCCTTTGCCAGGCCAGCTGCCAGCCTGCAAGGACATTCCAGCAGAGTGAGCATCCAGGAGTTGTACGTGGTTTTGCAGGGGCCAGGGAACAGGTGATGCAAGTAGCCATCACAAGAAGCCACTGCTCCTGACCTGTTCTGCTGCACAGAGTAGGAAGTCTCCCTTTAGGATGGAGGAAGCTGCTCCTTTCCCTCCCACACAAGATTGCCACTTGCCATGTTTTTAATGGTGGTGGCAGGGTTGATGTATCACCTCATCACACAACTATTTTAATCTGCAAAGACTTGCATTGCTTGTCTGAGGATAAATCAGATTACAGGAAGTGAGGAGAGGCATATGCAGGTAAAAGAGGAGAGGTTTGACCCTCTCAATATGGTTGTTGGAAAGGAAAGTTTGAGATGTAATATCCAGTAGCCCTGGACCAATCAGACATTTGATCTATAATCCCAGCATCCCTTCTATTCTCCAGGCAGTACAAAGAAAATATCCATTGCACTAAGGATTTTTGAAACAATGAATCTGTAGGAGTCTTCAAGAACTTCCTTCAAACGTTCAGGCCTTTCTCCTCAATCTCATCAGCACTGAAAAATAAAAAAGAGAGAAGAATGGGATGCTTTATTTAACAGAGCACAAGCACACAAACGAAGCTAAGGGTCTGGGATATGGGGTTTGTAGCAGTGATGCTGGCTAGGACTTTGGCATATCATTGACACATCCAGGACTCCATTTCCCAACTCATAATGTGCAGTGTTTGTCTAAGGATATGAAATGCCTGAGACAGAGCCAATTTGTGTATGACAACAGTCATTTTGCTAGATCCGAACAAAACTGATTCCGACATCAGGCTGAGATACTGGAAACGGAAATGGCCTTGGCACATGATGGTGAGCATGGTCGTCTGTCTTGTCTTGATAATGCTGTCTCTGCTAGCTAGCTGCCTTTGCCTTCTGCTGGAAGTTTCCTCCACCCAGGCTGTCCCTTGCTCCCCTCTCTGCCATACTAACCCAGCTTCCTACTTAAGATCAACTCCCCAAACCCCACTTCTACTGTCCCGGCTCCCTCCATCACTGTGTTCCTTTCTGAAGTGTAACAGGCTCCAGATTTTGATACAGCTCTGTTACAGAGAACCAGCTTCTGATTAGACCCTCCAAATAGCATTATCTTCCCACCCCTCTCATTACTTAGAGCTATTCTGAAGACAATAGATGATCAGATGTGCCCAGAGAAACAGCTGGGGTAAGCACAGGGATAGAAAAGCTAACTTAGGAGAAAAGGCACTGACAGAAAAACAGTGAACTGCACTTTCAAGTTTTGCCAGCATAGCAAAGAGTGTGGGAACAAATTACAACTGTCAGTGAGATACCTCTGGCAATGAAAGCCCCAGTTTCTTCAGGAAACTGGTGTAAGTTATACTGGCAAAAGCTGTATCTCCAGTAGGAGTTTGTCAGAAAACCCTTCCCAGGGTAGGCAGAGCCAGTAATATTAAAAGGCAATAATATAGCCCAGCTGTAGGAAGCCTCTTTTCATGGGGAGAAATATTTTCCTGTGACAAGTCTCAAGCAGTTAAGCTCCAGAGAGCTTCACAGTACAGGCAGAAGCTTTGTACATTTTCTATATGAATATGTATTTAATTATGGCTCCAATGCAGAACACATTAACATAAATAAAGAGGAGAAATAGAAAGCAGGAAAGGAGGGAGGGGAAAGGTCTGGTTTTCACCTGTCTCTGTTAGCAGCAGCCCTGACTCCTTGTCATTCTAGGGAGGACACGGAGCTGTGCTTGGACATAACAGCTTACCCATCTGCTCCCAGCAGCTAGGATCAGCCTCCTCAGCCCTGCTGATCTTAGGGATTAGTGCATGTAGGACCATGGTCAAATAACCAAAAACCAGCATGATAGACTTAGTATGTTGAGAAGCAGAGGAAGAAGAGGGTGATTTTTGGGGTGGGGGTGGGGGGGGGTGGAGGTGTTGAGGCAATCTGCAGACCCACAGACCCTAAGAAGAAGAAAAGTCAGCCACAGGAAACCCTCTGTCCCCCTATTTCCCAGAGCATTTACACTGGGGGAGGCATCTCTCCAGGCCAGAAGAGCTTTCTTCTGGCTGCAGGCATCTGCCACAGGCTCAGTGTCTGAGGGTAAAGTAGGGTTCTGTCCCCAGCCCTCCACCACTGTGACTCCAGCACAGCCTTGACAGGAGGTCTTCCCTTACCTGCTGCCTTCCAGGGACCTGCCCTTACACAGTCGCTTCCTGCTACTGTATTAACCCTCCACCTCTTTTGCTACCCATGGGCAAGGGAGACAGCATGCATCTCTGTGGTGTCTCAGCTCTCCTACTCCCGTTCCTCCTTCCCCTGCCTCGGACTTGGTCCTTCCCATAATGACAGCACTTTATATTGCCAAATGATGGGCAAAAGGATAGATGAACAAGAATGGTCGTGCAGGAGAAGGAAAGCTTTTCTTGAAAACCAAACTTCCTCTGCCCCTCAGTCATGCAGGACTGGCCTCTCACACTTGCATGAACATCCAGCTCCCCTGCCCAGTACATGCTGATGACTTGTAGCCCATCAGCTTTCTGAAGTAAATAGATCATGTCCTTTGCAGAGGACAGCAGAGGGTTCCTTCTATCAAGACTCTGCCCTGACTGTTCTGGACCAGAGATAAAGACCTCACATTTATTTTTTATTTTTTAAAGCAGGGGCCTTTGCCAGAGGCCAAATAATCTCACATTGCTGTACCAATACTCTCACATGCCCATCTTTAACTGGAGTTCAGTGACGTCCTCAAGGATATGATGAACTTCCAAAATGTATGATACTGTTTGATCTTTCATTACCGTGCTTCAAAAATGCACTCTGAGGGAAATATAAATCTCAGCCATTGACAGAAATCCCTCCCCTTCGTTTGCACTAAAGGTGTTTTGCAATCCAGTCGCCGCATCGCTAGAAGCAGTTGAATTCTAGCTCAACGCTAAAAGGCTGAGCAAAAACTAGCTATACCTGGGTTGTTTCTAGGGAACATGCTCACATGGAACTCTGTCAAAGCAGGCCAAACCCAAACAACTCTTTCAGTGCATGTGGCTACTTGGCATCCCATCTGTTGTAAAGGTCTGCTGATGCCACTGGAGTTGATCAGGTTAATACTAAAAGGACTTTTTCTTTGAAAAAAAATATCCATACTATAGATGGAGTAGAAAGTTTTAGCCTCTTGTGATCAAGGCTGGCTGATCTTGGTACCTACATTCAGGGCTGCCTCAACAAGTGCAAAGCTGTTTAATTATTGACAAGGAGAAAGTCCTCCAACCAGGCTAAGCTTCATTTTAGGAAGAAAAAACAACTCTATCCAAACTGGCAGTGCTTGAGAGTTTTGCTTCTTTGTATTTTTAACATTAGTGCACTGAAAGAAAATACAAGGCCCAGCCTGAACAGTAGCAATGAGTGTTTAATATTTTCTTTGCATAACCCTAACAAATTAGTGCGTGATTTAAAAATGTCACTGCACATCTGTGTTTGTTGTGTGTTGCTGCAAAGTGGGGCAGGAGGAGGGGGAACATGAAGAAAAGCCAAGAAGATCCTGCAAGCTATTTACCTCTCTGCTGAATAATTTCCCTGGCAGCAAAGCAGGGATGAGCACTGGAACTCTTTGCATGGCCAGGAGGGTGCCTCTGCAGGAAGGCTCCAGGTCCTGCTGCAGCACTTGGCCTCTGGGAGAGGACTGCTGCCAGGGGCTGGTAGGGGCTGCCCGGTAACCTCTGCTGCTTGACATGCAGATATCTGTGAGATCTCGCCTTTCTGTGGGTTTACAACAGTAACAGCTAAGGTCTACAATGAAGTGTGCTCAAAAATAATCTTCTAATTCTTCTTTTGGTGGCAAAAGAGAAGCTCCAGGGTTTGTTTTTTTTCCAGCAAATCTACTGCATTTATTGCTTTAATGAGGAAGCATGGAGTGGGCTCCCTCCATACATCCCCAGATGACAATTCACAGCCCATTAAGCAGCACTTCTGCAGATCGTAACTGACTTGGATGAGACCTGGCTTGCCAGAAAAGACAGGAACAGACACAGCTTCACACACCAAACCACCCACCACCCTCTGGGAGGGCAGTTGTTTTTCCCTGGTGAGTCCCTCTGGGATTTCTCCAGCTGCTCCTACTAGCAACCTGATGTACTTTCACTCGTGTCCCAGGCACTGAGCAAATACTCAGTGGGTTGAAGCGAAAGTACCACCATCTCGTGGTGATAGGCCACCATGTGCCTTTCCAAATATGAACAGAAAGACGTTCTGGAGAAATGTGTACTGCTTGTGCTGTCCAGCTCCAGAGACAAATAGAGGACAAGTCTCCATGCCTGCCAGTCTGGCACCTTTTGTGGGTAATAAAATACGCTCACCGCTTTTCAAGCTTTTCTACAAATAATCAGAACTGTTTGTCACTATGTTGAAGGAATTAGGGTTTTTAGACACTGCTGGAATGATTAAATAGAGGCCTTTCTTTCAGAAGGGCGTGAAATTTAGCTGAAAAGCAGGGTTTGTGAGTTTTCCGCTAGGCAGACAAACTAGCCAGGACAAATTTAGCAGGAAGAAAGGCAGGCTCTCTTAAGGGGGCGGATTTCCCCAGGTGGCATAGGAGCACAAAGCCCACTGACCTTGAGTGTGGTGGCAGCTCCTAATCCTGCCCATGTTGCTGTGTGGGATGAAGAGGACAGAGAAGACACGTTACAGTGAGTTAGTCAGCCTCCGGGACACGTAGGAGGGTTGTGGCAACTCCCATGGTGACATGCAAGAAGGGAGAGGACTGAGGGCCAGCCTGGGGACAGACATTCAGTTCTCATTGAGGGATATGGTGTGGGACACGAAGGAGAAGGTGATGCAGGAGCTGCCAGAGAATGGACTGAGTGAGTAACGCTGAGGAAATAGATCTGTGAGTTGTCAGTACAGAAACAATCACTGAATTGTGCGGCAGGAGAAAGCTACCTAGGGACAATGTGAGCAGCGAGGAGAGGGACTTAGGCAATGTCCTAAGCAAGGCTGATAGCAAGGAGGAGAAAATCACTGAAGGAAGACAATGCAGAAACACCTAGGGAGGTAGGATGAAAACCACGAGTGTGAAACGCTTTGGAGCACCTTGGGAAGAAAGGTTTTCGATAAAGGAGGAATGATCCACATCAAAGGCAGGCAACAGCCTGGGAAGGAGGCTTCAGAGTGTGCCAGGAATAACAACTGTGCCTCAGCTCATGTTGTGTTCACTCTCCCCCTGCAGCACCATCCTCTTTACATTTCATCTGTAAACTCTTCAGGGCAGGGACCTGGGCCTCCTCCCCGTCTAGCAGTTCAAGCAATCATTTGCCATTCGTACCAAGAATATTAATTGGATGAATGTGCATGTGGGCTTTTAAATACAAAGGGTGATATATCCCTGAAACCACACTGCCATTGATTTATTCATTGTACTGCCACCCTGAGAGTTCAAAACCCTGCATCAAGTCCTTGCCCTCCTTCCCCTCTATGGAAATGGGAGGCTGTATCAAAGAAGAAAAGAATACAGCATGGGAGAAAAGAGGGAACTGTTTGGGCTTCCACTTTTTCAGTTTCCCAGGATCACCCCCAGCACAGATGCAACAATCTCAGTATAAACATTCAACCTTAAATGCACGTAATGTACACTTGTAAATCTGAAGACCCTGGCTACCCTCTCTTCACTCACTTTTGCCCTCCTGCTGCCACAGAAAGGTCCCTTTCCATGCTGGCTGTCTGCCTCCAGCACCTACCATGCACCTCAGCTTGCAATGGCAACTTGCAAGATTCCAATTCTTCCAGCCCCTATCTATGCAGTAAGAGCTGTGTTCGGCCCAGAGAGTCTTTAAATATATTCCTGAATATTTATACTGTAGTTAGCAGTGATCCAGGAAGGAATTTAAGTGTTTCTTTGTGCATCTCTAGCTCCAGTGGCACTTAAAGCATGTACACAAAGGCTTTGCTAAATGGGAGTGGGCCTTAATGCACACTTAATTACTTTGCAGTCTGGGCCCAAATGTTTGCCTATATTGCAGTGATCAAGCTCTGTCTCTTGATTTCCTGTCTGCAGTACAGGGATAAAGAGAACAGATGATGATGTGTGTGATGGAGACTCCATTGGCCTGACCTTGGGATTGCTGAATAACTCATGATTGGCAAAATCCTGGATTGATTTCAGTTGGATTTTATAAGGCATGGAGCTGGAAAGACTGATTTTTCCCCTCCTCATTACATGGCAATGACTAGCCTAGCCATGGCTCCTCATCCTGCATTCAGTATTTGCCATGTCTTCTGGATACCAACTACTTACTTTCTTCTGTTCCTAGTGCCCCAGTTTTTAACCTTTTTTTAATTTCTAGACCCTGCATATTTTCTAAGGTAGAAGTGCCCCCCTTTAGAAATTCAGTAGCCACGGGGCTGTCCACACAGAACAGAATTTATGATAATGCTGAAACTAGTTTTCCTTACTGCTTTCCACAGACCCTTACAGGTCCATGGAGAGTGGACTTCTGAGCACTGCCCCAGCTCTTACAAAGGCTTTTGTCTGCTCCCAGTTTCAAGTGCTACCAGTGACCACCAGTATGTGAAAAGCATTATTTGGATTTAGACTGGCACAAAGTCCCTGTAAAAAACTTCTTATCATTTTGCCTTCCCTGTTCAAGTGGATCTATTCTCTGCTTTCAGTAAATTCAAATTTTAACACTACAGATTTTCTGCAGCAGAACTGCCTTGATAACCATTTAGTATGTAGAGTAGGAAGCCATTAAAAGCAAGCAACAAAGAGGAAAGAAGATTACTGCCTTTTAATCTTTCATTTATTCTATGGGCAGCTAATAATTACTTAGACATTATGGCCAGTTACTATTACTTGCAAAGTTTCACAAAGCCCTGTTTCTACAGTCATCTTTGAAAATGGTAAAGGAAACTGCGTATCTAATAGGAAGAAGCAGTTTCTGAGGGTATAGTCACAGAAATCCTAGACCAGATAGTAAAGTTTTTTAGACACCTTCCACTCACTAAAACCAAAAAATATTAGACACTGTTAATGCCCTTCCAAATCTGGATCCTCGTGACTATAGCACTTGCTGTCAAGTGTAACGATGGCAGAAACCTGAGATGAAATTAAAACCTACATCTACTCACAAGGGGCGCAAGCTGTTTCTCTGTAGTTGTTTTTATTTTTATTTTTAAACCAGAACTGCAGGACAAGTCTTTTCTTCCCGTTGCCGCAGTGTTAACAGAAGCCACATTTTCAGCTCTGATAACAGAAAAAAAAAAAAAGGTTAAAAAAAAAAGTGTGGCAAACCAGTTGTGACTTATTTGCTTAGTATCAAAAGCCATGGAATAAAACGTGTAACATCTGTGTCTTCAGCTGCCATTTCGGGGAGCAGACCTCTCCTTCTGCCAGCCAGCAAGAGAGGCCACGAGGCCACAACAGCAAACTGGCTTGTACAGTCAGAGCTGGAGACCAGCCACAGACCAGAGGCAAGAGCTGGGTGCTGGGCTCCAGCAGCCCAGGATGTTTCTGACTCCACTACTGATGGTGTGAGCACAAGTGAGCTGCTCACAGTGGCAAGGCCAAAAGTCTTTGCTGCCACAAATCACCTGCTTTAAATTCTGCAAGGGGTTTGCTGTGGCTTCACAGGGGGTCTGCATGGCAGGTGGTGCCCCATCCTCTGCACTCTGCAGGCTTAGCTGGAGCAGTCTGGGAATGCAGGTCAGTCCAGAAGAGCTCAGACCTGCTGGTCTTCCAGCTAAACTGCAAAATCTGCCCCTTTTCCTTGGGTTCTGACAAGGGAGGGAAAATAAAAGAGTAGTGATTGGCAGGAAGCAAACTGCTGCTGCGTGAGAGCTTTATGTCATTGTCTCCTTTAATTTCACCATCACTAGCTCTGTCAGTGAGTTTAAATATGAGCAATGGTGTTGCTCAGTATTGTCAAGGGCACACAGAGCCCCAGTCTGGTACCTAAATGAAATCCAGTGAAAAATGACTAAATGGCATTAGCACAACCGAAGTGCAGATACAACACACACCCATGCTCATGAATTGTCCTACACCTATGTGCACAGGTGCAACAGCCCGCATCTCAGACAGCAGAAGAAACCAGTGTTGGTGTAACGGGACCAAGCCCTTCCTCCAGGCAGGACACTGACTGTAGCCCCCTGTGAGGGCAAACAGCCCTGTAAGAGGCTCCCACCCAGGCAGCCGCCTCCAGACAACTGAACGACCTGGGGTGCATGGCAGGACTGGCATGGTGCATGGGCCTGACCCTCCATCCATCCACTCACCCCTGCTGCAGCCCCTCTGCTAGTTCTAGCTGCAAAACCTCCAAGAGCTCCTGCACCTCAAAGCAATCATTCACATGTGGGTAAAATCCCTCTCCATGAGAAGCCAAGGCGGGAAGAAGGAAATTCTCACAAGCTCAGGGTCCTGCTTCGGGCAGCTGCCCGCAATGTGGTCCCCCCAGGCTGTAGGCAGGGAGATGGCATTGCAGGCAGAGCCTTCAAGCAGGAGCAAAGCCTCCTCGGGGGAGGGCCCTGAATTCTGCCATTGGTTTCTCTTTTCGATCTGACAGGGCAGAGACAGATTTTATTGAGCTGCTGAGCAACTCGTGAGGCCTGTCTACTCACCGAGGGTTTTCTAAGAGTGTGGGCTGAGAGGTTTATTGGATCAGGGGATAATTTAGTATCCATTTTTCACAGTGTGTCCATTCATATTAACCTGCGCTCACAGTCTGTTTCCCTCCCTGCTACCCCAGGTACCAGAGGGATAGGAGTGGAGGGAGCACCTTGTCTCTGATCTGTCTCTGATCACCTTATTGACACCACAGATCCCTTTTTTCAGGGTGGGAGGAAGGGGACCCCAATGAGATCTGTCAGCTCACCCCCCAAATGCTGCTCTGCTACCCTGCACCAGCTCTTCCCAGCAGACACCAAGGGGTATTTCTAGAAGACACATTAACTGTAAAAGAACCCATGCCTCACAGACAAAAAAATCTGTCCCACCAGTCAGGAGGCACACCAACATGCCTCTTCTCCTGCTTGGCTGCTGAGGATGACCCACAGGGAGACAAACAGGTCCCTGGGAGAGTTGCTCTGAGTTGAACATTGCATGCACCAGGTTTCCCCTGCATGAAAGCTTTCACTGCTGCACACCTGCTGCTTTAGACAATGGTACATGTTCTCCCTAGGGGTCATTTGAAGCAGCACCATATTTCATCAGCCCACTTCAGGTCAGGACCAGAAGCCCAGCTCAAGGATCTGGTTGCCTTTTGGAGGGTCCCCCATAGCTACCTTAGATCCAAAGCTTACCTAGACTTGTCACTTGGAGGGAACATCAGGGATGACAAGAATAGCATCTACCACTACATTAGCAATAAAGGCTAAACTGAGAAAATGTAGGCCCGTTGCTGAATAGGGAAAGTCATTTAGTGACACAGGGCACAGATAAGACTAAGGTACTCAATGCCTTATCTATCTTATTTTTCATCAACAAGGTCTCCCAGGACTCTGGGCCCAGAGGAAAACTACCAGCAAGCAGGCAGGCATTGACTCAGGGATTCTCTGAGAGATCTTGGTCTCTTCAAGTCCATAAGACTCAACAGTTTCATCCAAAAGTGCCAAGAGAGCTGGCCCATGTCCTTGCAAAGTCACTCTCTAACATCTTCAAAAAGACTGTGGAGGTCCAGGGATTTCCCTGACAACGAAAGAAAGGCAAATGTGAGGCCTGCCCATACCTATAGAAAGGTCACCAAGAAAAGGAAACTGGGAGCTTGACCTGTGCGTGTGGCAGAAAAGCGAGAGACAACAGGCGTAAAATAAAATGAGAGATTCAGACTAGACGCAAGGAAAAAAGTTTCCCCACAAAGACAGTCTAGCAGTGGAGCAGGCAGCCCAGTGGAGCAGGCAGCCCAGGAGGCTGCGCCGGCTCCATCCTGGGAGGTTTCAAGCCCTGACCTGACACAGCCCTGAGCAGCCTGGCCTGGCCTGGGGCTGACCCTGCTCTGAGCCTCCCGGGGTCCCGTCCAATCTGAATTATTCTGTGATCCCATGCTGAGTTGAATTGAACAGCAACAGTAGGAAATTAAAAATACAGAAATATAATCCTACTGTTGACACAAATAGCCCAATTCTCCAGGCTGCTTTCATTCTCGGTCTGCTCTGACTTACGCAGGAAGTCAGATTAGCTCTCAGCCAGGACAGCAGTACAGATCTGTCCTCCCCACTCCTTTGCCAGTCTGAAGCCTTGAGGCTGCTATTGCTAAGAAGAGTCAGATGTGTACAAAGCAACTGCAGAGGCTGGCTGCTTCTGTGAGGAACCAGTCACCACCACCTCCACTCCTTTTCCCAGCTCCCTTTCTCTCCCTTCCCTCTTGCATTGCTCCTTCAGTAAAAACCCAAACATGAAAGCAAGCTCCCAGGACTCATCTTACAGGCTGTGTGTCCCACCTCTCCCTGTGTCACACCGCTCCCTAAACCTTGAGGGACTTATACCAGGCCACAGTCCCTCTCCTGGGCAGTAACAGCAGTGTCCCCCACCGATCCCAAGTTGAACAGCCTAATGATATTACAGGTCCTTTCACCCTCCTTCCTAGTGTGGCTGAGGCTAAGTGCAGCTGAGTGAGCCCTCAGAAACAGGAAGCTCCTCACAAGCAGCCCTGGCCAGAGACACAGTTTTGAGGCAAGGCTACAGCAACCTCATGTTTAGAAAAGATGCTTGAACTCCCCTCCTAAGCAGTCATGGAAGCTATTTTCATCTTCAGCTGCTGCAGATTTGTTCCTCGGATGGTGGCTGCACCAAGTGGCTGACACAGACCTGAGAATCAATCAAAAGTAATTGAAACAGAAGAGGCTCAGCAATCAACCTATTAGGTTGCTGGAGCCAGAAAAATGCTGCTATGAGGAGCCAGAGAAAGGGGAACTGACTTCCCTTCTTGAAAACTTAATGCGAGGAAGAAGCTTCAGCTGTGCCGTCTTTTCTTACAAGAAGAAGGAAAATCTGTGGAATTCTTTTTGTGTATTTTTGTCCCCTTTAATGGGAAGGGGAGAAAGGAAAGAAACCATTAAACCCTTAGCTGTAAAAAATGTCATCTCGTTCTCTTTTCTTTCCCTCATTCCCCACCCTCCATACGCAATAAAATGATTCTTTGCTGTCAGTTGTTGTCTGCTGTGTCAGTGGTTGGAATGGGCTTTGTTTTTCTTCACTTCACTGCTCCTCACCGGAGGACTTTGCTGGCTGCAGCAACCTATTAAGCTGGTTGCTGGCTCTCTTCTGTCAGACGGGGAGTCGCTGCCAGAGTCTGGTTATTTCCAAACGCCGGCATGAATCGGCTCCCGCAAAGCCAGACCTCGGGCCGTTGACAAGAGCGTGAGCCGACCTGTTAGGGGGTTGCCAGCCTCCACTTATTAACAGTATATGCCCCTCCATCATCCCTCACCCAGGTTTCACAACCTTCTGGCAGGTGCCCCAAGGGGATTTACAGCAGTGAGCTTAAATATTTCATCTAAATCATTAGAGCAAAAAAGAAAAATTAAACATAATCTTTAAAAAGGAGGAGAAGAGCTTAACCACTTGCATTCATGATAAGGTATATGCAAAGAGAAAATGCAGCACTGAGAATTCAAATTTGGAAAGGACTGCTGTATATGCTGGTAAAACAATACCTTACCAGCCTTCTCAGAGAGCCAAAGTCCGAAGGGCCACCCAGCCGTCTTTCCTACACAGGTAGCATGCTGAGCTGAATTACTTAGGTTACAGAGGATGTACTGGTTTGACCCTGATACTAGAGGTTCTTGTTGACTCTGAATTCTAAGCAACGCATCCTTGGTTGTTACGATGCAGTTATGAAACATAATAACTCCGGTTACTGTCTGGATAAGTCCTCCCCCCACATCAATTTCTAATTAATTTGGAGGGAATGTAAGCAAAGTTTCCCCTTTCCTTCTCACCTAGATGATACAGCATGGCAGGGAGCGGGGGTAGAATTAATATTATGACTGAGACTTCTATTTTGATCTGTGCAGTGGGAACAAACTAGTTAACTAAGGGGATTTGGCTTCAATTCTGGGGTGATGAGAGCAGTTCTGCCTTGTTCACACTCTCTATGAAGAGCTCGGATGCGCAATGTTGTAGGTGCTCCTGGCACTCCCCTACGCCAGGGATTTTTCCACTGCCTGGGCAGGCTGTGGAGAGGGCACTTACAACAGTGAGGTTTTCTGAGGGGGGGTTCTACCCGACAGTGGTTTTATAGAGTTGAAGGGAAATACGTCCTGGGCTCCACAGAGCAGTGCTCCAGGTTTTATCAGTACTTACTGCCTTCTGAGGGTACCACTGAAAATGTCTGGGCAAACTGCAGGTTTGGGGACCTTAGCAATTCACACCTGCAGCTAGCCAGTGTCAGTGCAATGGTACAAGCACTGTCCAGATTCACCATCAGCCACAATTTATGTAAAGGATGTGCTCTCCCTGTGGGCTTAAGCAATAACACTCCAAACATACCTTCAGAAAAATACTGCTTTCATGAGAAGTTTACATGAAATAGTGGGGGAGGGAAAGGGGTGAGAGAAATAAGAAGCTGAAATTGTGTCCTGACACTGCTAAGAGAAAAAATCATTTTTTTTTCCCACTAACCCCCTACAGCAATGCTTGATCCAGTATTACCCTCCTCCTCGGAAGCAAAGACTACAATGTCATGCACCGCTCAGGGGTAATGCTGGAGTAACACAGGAACTCATAATTGCAGAAGAACCACATCCTAAAGAAAGTCTCCCCTGCAAATGCCGAGTCATCAGAAATGCAATGCCCTTCTGCCATCATCTGCAAACAGCATCTGAAAGAGGTGTGCTAGGACCAAATTTGGAGTTGGGACCATACAAATTCTGATGCTGATTCTAATACAACCCTCACATGCACCTGGGGAGTGTTTAGTAGGGCTCAGATGTTCAGAGGTTCTTAACATCTGTCAGTCAAAGGTGTTCAAATGCACTGTGGGTACTTAAATCCTCAAAAAACTGATATTTAACCTTCGGAAAACAGGCAGAAGAGGAATTAAGGTTAGTATTTGTAATGCGTTTTTAAGAAGAAAAAGGACTGAGTAGTACTTTTAGTCCTTCATTACTTCACGCAGCAGAAAGCTGGAAGATATGAGAAGATGAACAGCAGGATAGAACTGATGTTAGTACTGGGAGTGTTGCTGGGTCATTTCTGGGGTTTTATGGCTACCTTCATCAAATAAATGGATGCATTATATGCACCATGAAGGAATAATTCTGGACAGGTGATGTTTGTTGCATCAAAGAGACACTCTCAAAGGACATGCAAAGTCCCCTAAACTTTCCAGGATTAGCAATGAGTGACCTAATTATCTCCTCCCACCACTGGTGCCTAACACTTTACAGAAATTTATGCACAGAATGTGACAACTTGTCATGAAATGCTCAACTTCATGTATCCCATTTTCCTGTAGAGTTCTCTGCATAATATATAAACAGAGGGGGGTGGGGGAAATCTCTCTGAAAGCTCCTGCCAACTCACATCTATTTCATTCTTTTCTTTTGAAAAGAAACCTATTCCAGATGGTTTATCATTAGAACTTTTTAAATCTCTGACATTATGAAAAACAGGAAAAAAAATATGTAAGGTCAGTTCTAGCACGGCTTGAGAACTTTACATACTGAACCTGGGCCTGTACATGCATGTCCACTGCAGGAACCGGTGGACTGCCCTAGGTCGATGCAGCCAGCCATGGGATATTGCTGACAAGGCAGGATTTGGGCCAGCCTGTGACTGGGCAATCTGTTTTCCTGCCCTCAAAGATCTTACTCTTCCCAGGGCTTGCGCACCCACTGTACCACATAAGCAAATATGCTCAGACCAATGCCAGCAAGGTCATCCTTGCTGTGACCCGGGCAAGCTGTCCACGTTTATATCAGGGCTTCCATGACACTCTACAAACAATATAGTGAACAGGAGCTGCAGTATCTCCCCCTGAACTGCATGACCTCCCGGGTGTCAGGGCTGCAGCCGGGCAGACAGCCAGCATGCTGAGGGATGTCTCAAGCGAGGCCTCTGAGACAAACCTCTGCTTTCAATAAAGTGCCACAGGATTTTTAATGCCCATGCAGAGCAGGCAGCTGTTACCCAAAGGACATTCTCCACCCTAAAATTACATGGAAATTATTTGCCTCTGAACTATGTTTAGCCTACAGAGATTCAAACATATAATTCCAGGATATCTAGTTATTTGATTAAAATGCTAATATAGCCACCTAACTGCTAATGCTGCCAACCAGCCAGACTCCCTGGGGCAGCGCTGTATGTTTGCTTTTCGTGTCTCACTCTAAGCCAGAGTCTCACCCTAAATCGGGGGATCGTGATCACTGCTTTAAGCCCAGGGCTTCAACCTCCCCACCACAGTGACTCAGAAGAGCAGCCAGCTCAAAGGCTAGAGAGGATGCATGGAGATTTGCCCACTGCTTCATTCCAGGCAATTTCCCTCTCCTGCTATGAGCTCCCAAGCAGCAGCAGTTCTGAGCAGTGGTGAGTTCCTGAGGAAGGTACACCTGGTGAGAAGGCACCCCTTCTACTGCGAAACTGTGATTTTTTAGAAGGACCAGCTAACTATGTGAACGGGTGCCATGAGCTTTCCCCCAGAACTTTTTTTAATCACCTTTTTCTCACTGTCACTACAAGACTGGAAATTGTGCCTTCCACAATTTTCCAGTGAACAACAGCTCTCATTTTATCCAAAATTACCCCTGTCCAACTTGATTTAAAATTCATAGTTTGTCACAGCTAATTATTTCCACGGAAAATCTAGGAACCAAGTTGCTCAAAACCAATATTCAGTATGAAGGAACTCACTGCACATCATTTTAAGCTCCTGCTACAAACATTCTTTCATCCTACATCCTTTTCCTGCCTCAAGGTCTCAGCAAAGAACTATGCCCCAGCAATACTACGTGATTTTATGATAAATAGATCTACGTTCTTCTAATGATTCCTGGGGTTTGTCACAGCTGCTCTTCATTTTTTAATAGTCCCTTCTGCTGAGGGGGCACAGAAGTGATGACCATCCTGATGGTGCCAGTCTTAGTGCTCCAGCCTGACAGCAGGGACTGAGCACGAGGCTGGCAATGCTGTGCGTTTCACAGGGCCCGTGTCTGTAGAAGCTGCCTCACTGCTGGCTCCGCAGGAATGGGGAGAGAGTCTGAGAGGGTACTTTTTCAGAAGAACAAGGAAGGGAAGGATGAGTGTACATGCCTGATTAGTTACAGGCAATTAAACACGTCTAGCTTCCCCTTGCCTCTCATCCCTAACCTCCAGCCAGCGGAACAGCTCGCCTAGCAGAAATCCAGCACAGCCATCTCCCGATGCATGAATCCTATATCCCCTCTCCTTTATAACACGGTGCCTGAACTCTTTCAGCCCCTCAGCATCAAGGCATTTACACGCACTGCATACAGGAGAGTGAAGCACCTCAGGACTGTAAGGAAGGAGATCACCTCTTCTCTGATGACCGATTCTGCCTGCAGTCACAGAGCAACACCTAACCCACCCCCTGAAACTGCCACTGCTCGTCTTGAACCAGAACAGAGGTGGCTTTCAGAGATTCAGGGTTGCAAGAAATTTCTGTCACCCTCTGGTCTGCAGGCCCTTGGGGTGCCCTGGCTTCACACTGATTTGACCCAGGGCACTTCCCTTACAGAAACATTCTGTCTCAACCTAATTTAAAAACTGCTTTTGCTCCAGCACCTGCCCATCCTGACACTCTTCTTGACTAAAAGCAGCACAGTCTCGGGGGTTCTGCCATAAGCTCACTGCTGTCCTAGGTTGGGAAGGATCAGCTGCATGCCCCCTTCCTCCTGTCCTCCCCCAGGGACTGACATGTAGCCTCCTAGGACCCTATCATCCCCTCCCTCCCAGGGTTTTTAGTACTATGGCCAAGCTCTCCAACAAAAGTCTCACCAGGGCTGGGGATCATCCTCACCCACGTTCCCCATCCTGTTTCTTCTGCCACTTCTACCTCCGGGGAACAGGCTCTAGACTGCTTCTGCCAGCGAGGAACACAGCCTCTTGCTGTTTAAGGAAAGAGGTGGGTGGAGAGAGAGTCCCTTGAGCTAAGTGGAGAGGCAAAATCTGCAGTCAGAACTGCAAAAGCTGCTCCTCCCCAGCATACTTGTCCCTTCCAGGCCACAACCTTGGCCTTCTCCCCAGAATACATTTGACCCTGCTGTGTTAGACCCTTCCCACCTGAGACTGCCAGGGCATCTGGTCCATTAACACTAACAGAAGAAAAGGAAAGGTGTCCAGTACTTCACTGGCATTGCCCACCACCTGCTCTGTCCATTGAGTACCTTTCACATACAAACAGATCTGCAGAAGATGGTCACAGATCAGCCTCCCTCTGCCACTTGGGCTACTTTTTGCATCAGGAGCCCTCCCTAGTCTGACAGAAAATTCCATGTACCACAGATGATCTTTTCCGCCCTCCAGCTGCCACTGTTCCTACTACTGCCGAAGCTGTAGAGAGAGCTGGTAAGGCCAGTGCTTATTTCATTACAGCCTGTAACTCTTCCAAACAGGTTACAGGTACATGGATGGAAAAGACAGAAGAAAAAAGCCCATAGGATTAGTCTTACTACAGCACATAACTATATTTGAACATGGTCACCACCAAAAAATCACTACAACTGAACTCATTTTAGCTTTAAGTGCAGGCAAGAGCAAATCAGGATCAATTTTAACCTCCGTATTGCCAAGTCTTATCATTTTCCAAAGACCTTGTGATACCAAATACTCTTTAAAGCCTGTGTTCCAAGATTTGTGTTACATGCTTTACATGTCAGTCTCTTTTCCACATATACTTCTTCATATTTTCTTTTTGCCTCCCTCATATAGCTTTCTGACTTTGTGAACCTCGGAGTTTCAAAAAGTAGACAGACACCTTCTTCCTCACCAAGATTTTTTATCTCTGGACTTCTGGTTTTACACTAGTTGGACTCAACAGCACTGTAAGCGCAGTGACTCAAATAAAGACAACAGGTAAACTTCCAAAATGTATTTTCCTTGCTGACTCTGATCCAAAAGCCATGTATACTGTTGTGTCAAGTAACACAGCAAATAATTGTGTTCAGATGTGAAAAAATACTGAACTCAAGGCAGAATTTAGCACACAGAAGAGGGTTAAAAAGAAAAGATAAGAAGCTGAAAGCATTCTTACCTTTTTCTAAGGTCTCTCTTGATGCCCAGCATCTCACGTCATGGCTCAGATATACCTCACACAGCCCAAACCTTCTGTCCGGCTCTCGCTGCATGTCTGTTTAGCCATCTGCTGTAAGTTACTTTTACTCAGAATAAACCCAAGTTTTACTCCAAGTTATGTGCTGTCAGTCCAAAGTATCAGCTCGCTGTGCTCAACTGTAGGCATGAGGAACATTAGAAACTGTTTCCATAAAAGGGTACTAAGCTGTTATTTGATACAAGGGTCAGAGTAGAGGACATGGTCTAGATTTGACCAAGACAGAGTTTAAAAGTGGTCTGGATAAATGGAGTTTCACTGTAGAGTAGACAGGGTTAGAGGTCAGCCTTTGCAGAGAAAGAAGAAAAGAGTACTATTCCAACTAGGTAATTTCTGCAAAAAGCAGACTTATTTATCAAAAACTGAATTGATCTAGCTTGCACAACATTAAAGCCAAAGAATAAATAATAAACAGCACCTCCATTTGTCACATAGTAAAAAGAACAAAAGTGCACAACTGGGAAAATGTAATTTGGAGAAAAGTCCAATATGGAAAAAAATAAGGCAGAGTTGCACTAGCAAAATAAAACCAACCTGTGATTTATTAGCAACTATTGTGTGCTCTGTGCTGTATTTCTTTATTCAAATAAAGCCCTGTTCAAATTCCTCTGAGATGACTTTTCAGCAACATTTAGCACATTGCAAGGCAGGGCTTGAGGGTCATGAGTTCAAGAAAGGACTTGTGTTCCTCTGTCCTCCAGCCACCTGATCTGAGCTACAGACATGACTTATTCAGCTGTGGTGATGCTGCTGGTGGGAGGGAAGAGTCTGCCTTGTGCATTAGCGTCTCCTGTAAATTATCTTAGGAACAAGACCGATACAGCTACAGACTGAAACAGCATTTCAGCTGTCCTAGGCTGGAGGGAAGCTACAGCTGATGACAAGAAAGAAAAAAGCAAGGAAGAGAGAAAAATGTAATTTTGGAGGGCACGGTATGAAAATTTTAACTGCATTATTCGCACAGGCCAAACAGCAATAAAACACAAATGTGTTGGAATAACTTATTCTCCTCTGGCTTCAAGCAATGCAGGAAGAACTGCTGTCAGGTCTCCTGATGCCACTTTTTTCCCCCCCAGTTTTATTATTAGCCTCCTACATTTTCTCTGCCTTTAATGGCAAATTGCTTTCCAATCAGCATGCTGTGACAAGGCTAACCAGAGGCAGCCACAGCCCATGCAGTACAGGGCCCAGGCAGGCAGTGACAACTCCTATTCACAGCAGTGAAACCTCCGTGTTATTTTTCTTACCTTTCCTGACCCCTTGAGATCAGGGGGCCCTGACCATAATGCTCAGGCAGTGAAAAAACACAAATCCTGCTGGACTTGCAGCTGGGGGAGAAACAACCTCAGAAACTGGGAAAGAAGCTGTCAGCCTTCATTATTAATATCCAGCTGTTAATATTTAATGTCATAAAACCGCGGCTCCCTCCACAGCCTAGTCATCAGACATGCAGGGGTCACACCAGCCAAAATCCTTTAGACAGACGATTCAATGTCCCTCTGCTTTAGCTTCATGCCAGGACTGCTAAAGGTGTTCTAGACGTATCTGAGATGAAATGCTAGAAGCTTTAATAAAGCCTGAGATTAAAAAAAAAAAGGGGGGGGGGGGGGGGGGAGGGGTGAGGGTGTTACGTTTCTGCCTTCCCAGCCAGATCTGCTCTTCAGCGCTGACCCCATCCACTAAGCCAAAAGGCACCTGCAGCTGGCAAAAAATGAATAGTGCTGGCCCAAGCAAGCACAAGTGTTAGTAACAGCACAGAGGGCACCTACTGCTGCAGCTGAATCTGCAGGGACAAATCACTGCCCTAGGCGTGGTGTCCTGGCACAGAGGAAAAGTTTGAACACAAGGTAAAGAGAGGGACAAAATTTAAATCCTTTAAACTATTAAAGCCAGATTATGCTATGCTAGGGAAAAGACCGTCTAGTCCACCCCAGTCTGTGCTCCTGGGCACTGTGGCATGCACCAAGGGAGTGCAAGGCAAAGTGAGCTGGGATATCCTATTGTCTGATCTCTTAGCAGATGAAGGGAGACAGAGAGAAGGCCTCTGTCATGAGGGGCAGGCAAGGGGCATTTTAGTGGTTATTTTCAGAGCCTTCATCCTTAGAGCTCCCCAGACAGGTCAAACACCAATGTTGCTAGCAGGCAGGTTTCCTCTCAGTGGGAGCGGGAGTGCGTCACCTCTGCTGGCGCAGAGCCATGGGTCCTGTTCCCCCCTGCAGATCCTGGGCTCTCCCTGCTAGCTGTTCCGCTTGCTCTGCCAACCTTGCCACTAAAGCTGCCTCGCAGTATTAATTTTTAAAGACTTCTTCCTCCTCCCGGGCATAGATTCAGAGACAGCTCCAAAAGCCCACACATACATACCAGCACAGCGTAGCAGCCAAACACGTCAAACGAGATTTTAAGGGAGAATGGGGGAATAAAAAGCACAGCCAGAATGTTTTGGCACGCAGTGCAAAGATAAGCGTGGCACCCCATGCTACATCTGCTACTCCTTGGCCTTCCCTGCCTCTCCTGTTTCCACCTGTAAGCTCAGAATTGATTTCTTTCTCTCTGTTTCTTTACAGAGTGGCATAGTCAGAGGGGCTGGAGCACCCAAGGCAATGAAGAAACATAAGTAATGAGAATCCTCCAAGTATGTTAGTCTGCATGACATGAAGACAGCTGAGACAGTCCACAAAGAATCAGTCAGATCCAGCAGAGCTCATTAGCTCTGGCTTGGGGCTACTTCTGCCAGACCTGGGGTAGCACAAGGTCCCAGGTGTCTTCAAGCTGTACTGTGGGCCCCAGGCCACTGCATCGGCCCAGCGCTGGGCTTTGCTGGCACTGTGGCTCAATACAGCACAGCCCCTTAGCTAGGTGAAGTGCTGCAGAGCACTGCAGAGTACGATGCAGAGATATCTGAGTGGCTTTTCAGGAAATAACCTGAATGCAGCAGCGCCCATACTGAGATGGAGCTATTAAACCTAGCTGGGACTGAGCTGACTTTATGCAGTGCCCTCAGGTGCCTCTATCCTCCAGTCCCAGCTTGTGCTTTTGGGAACACAGTGCAGAGACACCCCAATGGCCCTGCCTACAAAGCCCTCTCAGGTTTGCAGAGATTAGTAGTGCAGACTCAGCACTCTGGGAACACCCAGGGTCCAGGCCCATTTTGGTCTGGAAGCAGATAGCCATGCCCTTGCAGCACAGTGCCAGAGTCCAGCTCAGGTTGTTATGCACAAGGGCAGTTCCAGCTTCGTACCCTTGTTATGGATAATCCACAACCCAATTAAACTGCCTACAGACAGTGAGGAACTGACTGCAAGCGGATACTAAAACAGGGTGGTTATGACTGTAGTGGTCAGATGTGACGAACAGGACAAGGCAAACCTCCCTTTCCACCACACTCGGTCACGGTAAAAGTGACTATTTACAGATAGTGTCTCCCTGTCTATGGATAACAGTAACTTCAGATAACTCTTGCAAACTAGGACAACAAGTGAACTCCAGCAGTTAATTATAGTAAATATTTACATAACGGCTGGGCCCTTCAAATTTAGAAGGAATAGTCAATGCAAGGACATGCCCTTTAACCATCCCATTTTATTACACAAACCACTAGGGAGGCCAGCACAGTAAGATTTGCAAATGAAGTGTTTGATATTGGCTGAGACATTAAACTACTTACCTAGTGCTATAAAATGCATAGATACAGTACATCATTCTTTTTGCAGAAATTTCAACCCCATTTACTTTAGTTAACTCCTCCTCTGCACTTAATGTTTTGTGTGCTACAAAGAAACACAGTACATAACCCTGAACAGACCTGATGCCACCGCTTAGCAAAATCTGACTTAAAATAAAGCTGTTTTCCCCTTTGCTGTTGCTAAATTTGGCATCACTTATGTAGATTCTATTGATGTGTCTAAACTACTTAACATCCCTGATGTTCTCCCGGTTGCTTGGGAATTGCACAAAAGATTCTGCTTCTGTGCCCCATCCCCTGCTTAGTCCACACATGCACTGTGTAATTAAGCCAGGTTCTGTAAGTGGTGTAATATTTTATTATCCAAAACAATTTGGTTCTCATGAGCGTTGTAGCAAGTCCTGTAATAGTAAATGCTGTGGATGCTAGAACTGAAGGTGCTGCTTGGTTTCCACCCAGGACATAATTTAAAAGGATCATGGTCTAAGTTTGAGAATCCAAGTCAGTCTCAAGCACCCTCGACGGGCAGAATTCAGATGTGCCTTGGGTAAGGTGCGATCTACACCAGAAGCAAGATGAGACACTTGGCAGCTCTCAGGAAACACCAGTTGTGGCTAGTGGCTGGAGTAACTCCAGAAATACCTGAAGACAAAGCACAAGCTGATCGTCTTCACAAGCTCAGAGTGAAAGAAAAAGGAAAGGGATGAAACACAAAAAATCCTAGAAGACATTTCCTTTTCCCCACTACAAAAAATTGCATTCCCATCTGCACAAATCAAATACAGGAAAGGATTGCCCGTGGTTGCATTAGACATAGTTTTAGGTGGTCCATAAAAGAGCTCTTCTTACTGAAATGTTATCCCAGGTAGTATTTACTGCTCTATGACTTCCTTTCTAGAGGATTTTTGTGTTACCTTGGGGAGGAAAATGCTGAAAGGTATCATAAGTCAAAGTGCCAAAGTGTGCAGTGTAAAATTAGCTGAGAAGAGAGAATGAAGCAGCCCAAGAAATGGTCAAGTTTAGCCAAGGGACAACCACTGCAAAACCAGGAACCCAAAGCACTTAATGAATGGGGGTTTGCATGCATCAGAACCTTCTGCCAGGCTGGCTGATTTATGTGACTGAGAAGGCACAGATGAACCCTCCCTCCTGAGCTTGCTCATAACATTATGGGGTAGGCTAAGAGGGTTACTCAATGTTATTACTGCTGTTGCTGTTGTTTATTTATTAATGCATCTGTATCAGAGACCGTGGCTGATCCTGGGAGTCTCACTGTGCTACGTGCACAGGATGCAGAGCAAGAAAGAACAGCCCCTGCCCAAGAGCACTCCAGGTGCTCCTTTTCCCCAGAACCGGAGCAAGCTCCTGAAGCTGTCCCCAGGGACACAGATCCTCCTTTGCACTGCCATGTTAGCCACTTATTATTTCCCAGCATAAATATGTTTTATAGAGAAATAAAGTCTGCAATTCTGAAAAGGGAGTGCTTTCACACACCCGCTTCTCATCTATAAAGGCCCATGATTTGGCATCTCAGGTTAGAGTATGAAATTATGACACCAGAATTGACTTTAGGAGTTTCTGATGCTTCCTTGGATGATTGCTTCTATAACTTATAGAGACAGGGGAGCGTTTGTATTCTACTGAACACATAAATTAATATCCATACATGAAAACGATGTGGAGAGAGCAGGATTGGGGAAGGGATGAGTTTTCTATAGTATGTAACACCGAAGGAGGGCTTGTCAACAGCAGTTTCTGTTGTTTGGAGTGTTGTGGTGAGAGTCTGCAAGTGTAATGAAGTAAAATAAAAACATTTTGTACTTTACTTTTTAAAGCAGCTGAGAAATTTACAGTCTTCTCCATCATCATGCCATTTTGTGGAGGCGGGGGGGGAAATATTTACTAAACATAAATATATATTTTGATCCTGGCTGGCAGATACAAACCAGATTTTCATATTTTCACATGCACTCTGTACACTTCGAATCATGAGCAGGGCAGGTTATTTTGCAGACTAAAGAACAGACGTAAAGGTATCAGAGTCTGGCCTTATAATGCATAAGAGATTTCTACTGTTCATGCTTGCTAAAAGCTTTATTTTAGTCTGTCATGGCAGAGACAAAATTATTTGGTTTTTCTTCTTCCCTACATTTCTAACAGCAGCAATTAGAAAATTAGAGCAAAATAGGCAACAGAATACCCCATCCCTTGCAAATCCATGGATCTCAAAGCTTGTTAAATCCATGTTAGCAAAGCGTTAAAAGCAGAGGGGATGAAAACTCTAGCCCCACTAAAGTCAATGGGAAGGTCTCAGCAAGGGACAGGAAATGGGACATAGATTTCACCACGTCCACTGTCTTACGTTAGAAACAGCAACCAGGATGTTTCTGTTTCTCTCACCTCTGATGCAAATCTTTTTAAAATTTAAAATAAAATGTTATAGATGCAACATCAAAGAGTTAGAAACACAAAGGAAACCTTGGCCTGTTCCTGGCCCTATGCACTGGCGAAACTGTAACACTGCGTGAGCAGACACAGCAGCTAAGACGCTCCCTTTGGTGCAGCACGCTGCTGTCGGATGCCGCTGCCGTTAGGAGCAAGAGAAGAACGATGTGACACGCTCCGGTGGCTGAACCAGATGGAGGCTTTGGACTCCACTGCCACATTCGAGTTCTCCCCAGATCTGATGGCAAAGTCATATGCCAATTTGTTAGTCTGGAGAGCTCAAAGCGATCCTGAGAGAAACCCTTATTCCACATAAGTCGTCTGGAGCTGATGGATGGCAGGAGCCTCAACTATAAAAATCTCAGCCAGAAACATGATAAATAGTTGCATCCTGTTAAAAATAGGCAGCAGAGCAGCAGTCACATACATTGGCTGAGTAGGAATGCCAGTCAATGACTGAACTGCCAAGGTATTTTGGCGTTCGGCTTCAGAACAGGATTTCAGGCTATTCTTGTAAGTGAACAACCTCTGTAGTAACCTGGTTTTCAGTCCACATTGAATTTCCTCTAAATACCTTAGGAGTTGGCAGAAGCAAACCCAGAGGAATGTTTTGGTTGACTCTGTTTTTTATACATAGCAGGTACTGAAGCCAGCTTCTCCTGGCCAAAACCAAGTTCTTCCCTGTGGGCATCATTTAAATTTGCTTGCTTTACCACCAAATCCTTATTTTGTATAAAGTACTCAAGGGAAAAAGTCACCTCCCTGCCTCCTCCGTGAGTGTTTCTGCGTTTACTGTAACAGTAGCATATTTGCATGGCGCCTGCTGCATTGGAGGCTGAGACTCCCATAGTGCAGGTAATAAACAAATATTACTGTGAGCTTTCTGGAGCAATTCTCTCCCTCAAAAGAACTTCTATAAAACAACAGGCATTAGATTACAGACAGAACAGCAAACCTTTTAAAAAATTCTCTCAACATTTAAAACTGCAAACTAAGTACCTTGGTCACATGTGGTTTCCTCTATATGCAGAGGAACTAATGAAAGCGTGCAAATTTGGGTCGTACACCCCAAAACTTCCTCCCTATGACACTTAAAAGTTTATCTCACTATGAAATTTCCACTTTAGCACCCCAAATCCTTCCCAAACCCATAGCCTCCACCCTGTTATAGCTTCAGGTCTCTTCCATGTTCCTTAAACAATCAAACTAGGTCATCTTTTCACCTCCACGGTGCCCTCCTCCTGTCCTGTGTGACTCCTACCATGCCCACATATGCCCTCACACCACTTTTCCAGCCTTTCAGCTTGGCAAGAGACAGCACATGCTGCAACTCAACCAGAAATATGTAGATTTGGACTGGGGAGCTGTCAGATGCCAAACAGCATGGGTTTCTTTGGTGGGAGTACTAATTGGTGTCTCTCCTCTAAGTACTGCCATCGCCGCTGTCCTCTGCCAAATTTGATTCCATGCTGACCACTGGAGCTCAAAAAGCTTATTGTTGTGGACTAACAGATAAACAGGGTGTTTGTGTAACTTTTGTGTCCCTAGGAAACAAGGCTGAGATGAGGAATATGAGCTATGTCCTGTTAGCATGTTTACAGATACCTTTCTTGCTAATATTTCTGTCGAACCTGTCCCTGACAGTCTGAGCAACTCAATGCTAAGCACTGTATAAACAGATACTAAGGCATGGTCTCTACTCCAAATAAAGAAGACAAGTAGAGTATGAAAACCTATACTGTTCAGCTATTAAAAATAATGGCTCTTGTAAATATGCAGTGAGGAATAAATTGCACACAAGCATGGCACACAAACACAGGGACAGCTTCAGGCTGGGGTCATCCATATCTGATTAGCTGAAAACAATGATAGATCCAAACTTGTCCTATCTGAACTCAACTTTGAAAACACACATGGCTTGAAAAAGGTATTCACAGTAGTTCAAATGCTAAATCCAAAGCCCCATCCACTAGTCAGGAGGAAACACTAATGAAAGGGGTAAGACTTAAACCACATCCCTGGTACAGCATCAGCCTCCCAACTTCAGACTTCCAACAGAAGTTTATCTTCTCTAGAGACTCACCACTCCACTGCCTCATCATTAACTATCCATCATACTTTCCTTAATAGCCATGGGTTCAGGACACTCATTGGCAGTGTGAACACTTGTCTCAAACCTCCACTTGGTCCAGACTTGAACCTCTATGGGTACAGCCTCTCCTCATGCTGCTGTTTCACTTCACATTTCCTTGGAGCAGAGACTGGCATCTTGCTCAGCTGTAGTTCAGGGAGATGCCTTACCCGCAAGATCACAGAGATAGCAAACATCTTATCTCTAATATTTTATCAATCTATATAGTTGTGATAGGCTCTGACTGGGATAGTCAATAACTTGATGGTCAGGCCACTTTGCTAGAAGTGATCTAGGTCTGCCCAAATTAGGCAGGGTGAGGCTCTGAAAACAAGTCTTCCATCTGTTAAGAGATTGCTCTAACCAATGGATGGTGGGTGGAACTTGCCTGCAAGCTCAGGAAGTAGCTAAGTGGGGAACACGGGTCTCTCGGCCTACCTTACTAGATGCCTGAGTGCGTTAGCTGCTATGGGCCTTATTTTAAAACTCTGCTATGTGCGTGAACCAAATCAGACTGGAGTTGTTCTCCGTCGAGGCTCTGCAGATAAGCAGGACACTCAAATGCCACCTTTCTTTTTCTTTGCTGCATCAAGGAGGGGTTATGTAACTTCAAACTGTGCTGATCAGGGCATACAAAACAGACCAAGCCCTTCCCACAAGGGCCTTGGCCGTCCCGGGAAGCTCTAGCATGCATGCTTGGCTCAGTGTCAAGCCCCTAAAAGAGCTCATGTCAGTTACCAACATGAGTAGAACATAGCTTCGGAACTAAGATCCCTGGTTTGCAAAATACTGCCATGATGCCATCCAGCAAGTAGCTAGAAGTTAACTACACACATTGCAACAAAATGGACATGTGAAGGTTCTCCTCACTGGTTAATATGGTTTGTGGTGTGGTTTTGGGGTTTTTTGAAGGAAAGAGGCTTTGGGTGGGTGTAGAAGACTTGGCAGTGAAGTATCAGGAAAGCAAGTCAAATAAGAAGCAGTAAGGACTTTAGGTTTTACATCTCATCTTGAATCCCAGCTTTCCTGCAACTAAATTTATGGGGAGGGGTGTGGAGAGGAAAATCTGCACCTATTTATTTCTGGAAGTGAGGATGAAGTCGTTATGGCTTGCACGGCATGTTTGCTATTATGAAGCTGCAAACAGAGCTACAGAAAGGGCATTTAGTGGGAAATATTGTCAGCTGGCAGTCTCGGGCACTTGAGTACCCTCCATAACATGCATAACAGAATCAATTTAAACCTAGTGAAAGGGACATTGTCTGATAAAGTAATTCCTCTTTGAACACAAGATGGCAGCCTTAAATAAATGCAGCCCCGCACAGCTTTTAATCTTACACATCATTAAATTCCTAATTTACACATTATGTTTTCATGGGCCAACCCATAACTCATTAGTGTTGAACTCATGAGTTGTAAAGACCAACACACTAGACAAATGCTGGTTTCTTTACCCGCTTTTCTTTGGGAGGCAGTTCTCTTTTAATTCACCACAGAGCCAAACTTCAAATTCAACATTAAGAAAGCTTTCTGATCTTGTGTGCTTTGTGCAAGCTCTACCCCAAAGAAAAACCTCTCTGATTACTGCTCTGTATCCACAGATTTTACTGACAGAGGGTGGAATAGGGAATGAGGAATACCAAGGCTTTTCTCCTTGTTCAAGATAGTCAAGTTCCTTGGAAGATACATCTTTTTGCGCAAGAATTTCAAACAGACCTTGAAGTCAAAAACAAAACAGACTGCAAAATGTGTAGGTTTGGGAGTTTGTCTTCCCACTTTCCCACAAAATTTAACACACCAAATAATGTTTTGATCTGTCTTTCCATTCTCTTGTCTAGGTGTTGCCTGAAAGAAGACAAGTCACAAGCACCATCTGAAGAGGAAGGGCTCCATGGTGCTCCAATACCACAACACTAGAAATAGCTATACCAGAATGGATGGTAATTGCAAGAGAAAGGCTACAATCACTTTCTCTGCCTTGGAAACTATGAGTCATAAAATGTCAAGCGTAGAAGAAATCTTTGCAAGACACCTGGTACCACTGCTTTAATATTACATAGAAGAACATAAATGGATATTGGAGCAGGTCAGGCCAAGGGCCCTTTCAAGCCAGCCCCTGGTCTTGATTTCCCTGTGCAAGCAGTGGCAGTGGGGAAGTGTGAGTCACCATGTGTGGCTATGGTGAGCAGAGCAGCAAGGCAAGGCTTGAGGCTGTTTGCTCTTCCTGGGCTGGGCTGCAGTTTATCATGGCTGTACGGTCATTGGTCTGCAAGAGCAAGCCAAGGTCCAGCAGCCCAGGGCCCTGTGTGCCCTGTTGGAACTGGGCTGAGTTTCACAGATGGCCAGGAACTGCTCATGACAAGGAGAAGTTCATGATCATCCCTTTCCAGCACAGTTGAGCAAGTTGCTAGGGAAAGTCAATATTCCTTGGGGGAATGTTCTACTGTGCCCAAGAAAAACCACAAACCTAAGAGCAAGGAACATTGATGAGGAGAGAGGAGGAATATACCCACCTCAAGTGTAAACAGTTAACAGATCTCCTCCTCATCCTCCACTAAGCCAAGGGGAGGCTGTCCATAACACCAGCAGAAGAAATCTTCATGCAAGTCCTCATCTATTCTCTTGCTAGTCATGCCTCCAGCAGCTTGCAGCACTTGCACTGCTGGACACCTTACAGACCCTTCAACCCTTTTAGAGAATAATGGTGTTGACACAAGTCATCTGCTCAGCATCTCCTTGTAGCTAACTTCTTATTCTTGTAAGATGGATGTCTCGACCCTCACCCAGTCCCTTTTTCTATTTGTTTTATTACATAAGCGTTCATTTTTCTCCAGTGTTCTTTATACCTCCTTTCTCTTTTATTTTGGTGGAGAAGAACATATAGTTTTGTTTATGATGAGTGAATGTCCAGCTAAAAGGGGGAGGTCTCTAGAGAAAGACATAACAACCAGGCAAAGTATCTTTCCACTGACACCACTTTCCCAGTGGAACCTCCCAGTGAACTTGTGGATGGTGAAGGACAGCCAGTGAGTGGCAGATAAAGGGACTATGTCTCTTTACAGAGAGTAGACTACCTGTGGAAGAACATGAGCTTGTGATGTATGACTCAACACCAGCATCAGTAGGGTTTGCTTTAATCTCTGGCGCAGATTGTCAGTATGACTTAAAATCATACTGGGCTTCTCTATGCTTTAGTTTACTCCTAGGAGAAACGGGTCTAGCACTTGGAGCATTTATATGATGGTTCCACTTCATGCTCCTGCAAACACATTGAGACTTGGGGACCCAAGTTGCATTCTGTCCTTCCTCTACATCTTCTCCATTAGTGATCACTCTAGAGCTCTAATGCAACCCCCAGCAACATCTGTGCAACCTCATAAGGCCATAATTTTAAAACAATGGATTGCACAAGCATACCGGGGAGGGATGGATTCCTTTTGTGGTTAAAGCATAGCAGGAGGCCCTCAGAGATTTAGGTTCCATTCTCAGCTCTGCCCGATAGTTTGAACAAATCATTCCATCTTGCCAAGCTTCCAGTTCCCCTTTATGAAAGGGGAGCAGCACTTAATGGGGACAGCTATGAGGATTAACGCATGTGACGTGAAGGAGGTGGGGGTTGTATTCTTAGATGTGTAACAGCGAGTACTCTCCTTGGCTTGCCAAGTCGCCTGTACTCCTGCCAGAGAAGGGACACAGCCTCCAGAGGTGGCAATTACAGCACCGTCAAGTACTGCAGTGATGTGTGGCACAGGGAATGGTCACCCTTCCTTGGCAGAGCACCTCTCCAAACAGGGCTGAACCACACAACTGCTCCTGGGTAGGGCAGTGCCCCTGCAGGCAGCCCAACCCTGCCCATGCAGCTCTGGGCAGCTGCAGAGCCAGGGCAGCTGGCGGGCTCAGTGCCTGCTGCTGTGCTGCCACCTCTGCTGCCATAAGCACTGTGGTGGGGCTCAGTGCAGCCAGAACAGGCCAGCACCCTGCCTGCGCTGCCCCGCTGCTTGGCCTGGCTGTACCCTGCCTCTGCCACCCACACCCTGCCTGGCCTGCCCTGCCTGTACCACACTGCTGCCCATGCTGCTTCGCTGCCTGCCCTGCTCAGGCTGCCCACACCCTGCTCACATTGCACTGCTCCTCATAACCTGCCTGTGGCACTGCTTGACCTGGCAGTGCTGCTCCCCCAGAGGCTCACAGAGAGCCCCTAACAGCCTTCTGTTCCCCTACACACACCCCAGTCCTGCACAGCCCCTGTCCAGCCAGCCCCCACCAACTCCTCCAGAGTCAGCACTTCCCAAGTGCCTGCCCCTGCCACTGATAGCCACACACACAGAGTCAGCATTATAAACCTTTCCATGCACTCCATCACAGCTCACTCCTGTGGGCACACCCCACCTGGCCATACGGCCCAGTGGCCCTCACCTCTGCACACCTTTTCCCTCACCCACAGCCCCTCTGCAACCTCCCATGTGCCCTCTTCCCCTTGCACACCGCCTCCCTCACACACAGGGCTTGGACAATCCTTTACACAAGGGCCAGCCTCTGCAAGCCTCACCAGAATATAAACAAGACATACCCTTCAGCTACACGCTGCCAAAGACAGCACCTCACACCATGCAAAGTGCTCCCTCTCTTTTGGCCTCCTTTGCATACCAGAGTTACTCCACGCCCTACGTATACCCCTTCACTCCTGCATGCAAACACCTGTAGATCCAGAAGCACGAACAACAGAGATGCACATAATCCATCTCTTACAGGCAGGAAACTGACTGGAAACACAGCAAGGTAGTGTGATCAGGCCGTTACTAGCAAGAAGCCTAAAAACCCAGTTACAAGCCAGCATGCTACCTTTTAGGAAATGTTACCACTCTTGCAACTGCATTCACCTCAGCCACATACCAGCTCCGTTACACGTTGTGTCACAGAATCTTCATCTGTACTCACCAGTTGCTGGTACCCCATCAATGTTTACCATCCAGGCTGTTTGTAAACAGTGCTGTAGCGGACAAACCCTATGGCAGAAACAAATGCTCTGAATCAAATGTATCGGTCCACCAGTCTTGCTCCACATACACAAACACACAAGTCCTGGCTGCAGGGCTGGGCTGCATGTCTCCTATAGTTCTATACCTGTATATTTTACAGACAGTACATACTTGATAAGTATCCCAAATATAGCCCCTACACTTCCACAGGAATGACTTCCAAAGCTCTCTGTGCAGCTCAGGCACATCCCCAGGAGTACATCCACACATCCCATATGGATTTTCACATTATCCAAGTCAATAGTGCTCTACTGGCAGGGCATGTTACATTGTGGTTGCCAAATCAAGAAACAGATCCCTTAGATCCTATTGGAGGTAGATGGAGTTTGCCCAGAATGAAGACTCAGAGTACTTAGAGTTTTACTCTGCTTAGTCATTTGTCCACCTGTATTTAACAAATTAACAAAAAAACATTGTAATATTTATTTTTATTTTTGCAGCAAAACATACATCAGGATCCCATTGTGTCTGACACTACTGAAAATAAAGAGCTGACCATTGCACCACACAGAATATATCCTAAGTAAGCAAGAAGACACAACAACCAGTAAGTACTGGAGATGATGGCATTATGCAGAGCTGTTCTGTTCTTTCCTCCTGCCTTACCACATGAATTTACTCTCCAAATCTCTTACCATTGTTAACACCGCAGCGGGCTGCTTTATGCCTTCTTGCACTTTGAACACTAGGAAAAAACTTTTTTTTTTTTTTTTGTCTGTCACACTGGTGGCATAAGCAGCTCTGCCTTGGTTTTTTCCCTTGCTTCTACCTCCAGCTTCAGGGCACAGATAGTGTCTTTGGTGGGATTTCACCCTACTTTATGCCCTCTCTGTTGTCACAAGGTCAGGTCACTTCCTTGCAAGTGACCTGCTGTGGTCAAGGTTGTTTTCCTTGACCTGGTTTATTGCCTTCTGAATGTTTTAGTGTTTTGACTGTTTCTCAGGTTGAGCACAGGATGTTTGTTGCGCTGGTAAGAGGTTAGTACTGTGAAGCCTAGAGAGTGATATATGGATGGTTCATGCTTTCTTTTGGATTTAATTTTTCATCCTCTAGTGCTCTGTGGTGAAAGAAGTGTTTGCTGCTTGCCTAGGGAGACACCTGACATTTAGACTTTATCTTCTTTAAAGGCTTGGGCCAAAATTCTCTTCTCTGACTTTGGGAGTGGCAGAAAAGGACACACAGTTGAAGTGAAGGAGGGGACAAAGTGGGGTTTAATGGCCTTCTGATCCCAGACCGCAATAAGGAACTGCACAGCCCTCTGCCAAAAATCAATAGCTCCAATATAAAGGGGGCTTTCATCCCCCAGGCACCTTGCAGAAACTCTTCAGTCCCATAGTACTCCTGGGCCTTGTGGTGGAAGAGAAGAAAAGAAAAGCAGCTTGGGCTGCTATGTGGTGTGCTGCTATGATGTCCTAGCCAGGGGAGTGCCCAGTGTCTGGTTTTGGAGCTTTCACAGTCCCTGCACACCCAAGTAGAATACGAGGGCTGAAGAAAAGGAAAATAATCTTCCCCTTGAATACTTCGTGCTTAAACTCAAAGCACTGAAATGCACAGGGTTTCCTTTTTTTTTTCTTTTTTTTCTTTTTTTTTTTTTTTGGCTGAGACCTAATTTTGCATTGTCCTAACCTGATTTGTCTGCCCCTGCCTCTGGCTGTAGCTTATGTCCTGAGACAGTAATGTTGATTTAACAGAGACAGATCTGACAGGAGCAGAAAGAACAGGGAAAGGAGACATTTCTGGAGACAACCCTTCAGTGTAAAATAGAGAGGTGTGTGAATCTTCCCATCTCCAGGGGCACTGGGGAGCAATGATCTCTCCCTCCAGAGCACTTCCAAGAACTAAACATGCTGGCTTTCAGCAGCTCTCTCCTTAGCTGCTTATACCTGGTTTGCTAGATGGTTCTAACACCAAGAGATGCTATGGGTATAGCTGGTCTTCCCATAGCTCTTCATTCCTGACTTTCCCTATTCCAACCAACCACAGCAGTAGAGGACAGTTCTGAAGGGGAGGGCAGCTCTGTGGGGCATATGAATGGTTGAGGATGGGTCAAAGACGCCAGGAGAGGTTTCTTCTGTGAATGGAAGGTTGAAAGTTCACGTTCCCCACTCCTAAGACACAACCATCATATAAAGTTACTTTGCACTGCCTGTGCCCACATCTGTGCCTTCCCAATCATTCAGATATCTGAGCTGCAATGTCTGATGGTCCATTAATAACTATAGCCCCCTTGGCACAGTTGCTAAAAGAGTTATGAACTTTCTGTAAATGGCACTGTTTTATAGTTGTTGGAATAAATGCTACTTAGCTGGTTTCCCAATTTTAGATAAGGATTTTGTGTCTTCCTTGATGTGCTCAGTGTGAAAAGGATCAGTATGGTTGCATTTTGTGGTTGCCACTGCTGGCCTCCCTGTGGATAAGTAGTAACTGCTTGCAGAACTGTAGGTGAAGATCTTCCGCATAAATCTTTTATTTCATCAAGTATGATAGGCTATAAAAGTTAGACCTGCAGCTTTTACTCCTATGCAAGAAGGACAGAGTTATGTTCTGTCCAATTCTCTTTTATTAGAAATTTCACTAATGAGTTCTATCTATTGGGTGGCTTCTTCATAGTATGGAAAGGCTGGTGAGGTTCATGGTAGGGAAAGGCTGGCGAGTTTTCCTTGTCATGCTTTGAAAGGAGGCCTGAATGTCCTTGGTCTGATAGAATTTAGAGTGTGTTTAATTTCCATGTCGCTGAAATAAAATAGTATTTGTTTTAGAGATTTTGTGAAATACTGTTGTTGTTTTCTAGGCTGACCTTTAGAGGCTCTGTATTGCCGTGGCAGTATGTTGCTATGGGGATCAACTCACATGGGTGAAAGCACAAACCAGTACATAAATATATACTGGTGCTTTATGCTGCACATATTCAGTGGTGCTGTAAATTGGAAACTGCTCCCAGAAATCTGGTAGACTGACTCATAAACACATAGGGAGAGCCTGCTTCAACTTAAATCCTTTTTTTCCTATATTTTCCTGTATTGTTTGGTGAGGGCAACTTTTTCGTAAGTTAGTTACTTATTTTCAGTTTCCTCTAGCAAATCTAACTTGAAGCAAACTGAGGATGAGTCGTGGAGGAGTTAGATTAAGTCAAGGGTTTAAGCTATACATATCTACGATGCAATCAGTAGATATGTATAGAAGTTCTTCTCTTTTTTTTTCTTTTTTTCTTGTTTTTTGTATTTTTATATCACCTGTAAGTTAAAAGTATGTCAGTGGTTAATTCCTCCTGGAGAAATTCAGTACAAATTCAGAAATACTTTGCTGTCGGACAGATGGCTGAAAGGAAATGATTAATCTACTAACCTTGGATTTAGGAGATATGGATTTGAGTCCCTGCTTGCTGCAGATTTTCCATGTGACACTGATGCATAAATATCCTAGAATATGGCACTAGCCTCTGTGCCTGAGTTCGCAGACTGTAAAATAGCATCACCCTGTCTCTCAGGGCGAGGTGAGAAGAATGAAGGCACATGGCCTCAGCTGGATAATCCTGGCTTCTTTACAAGGAAGGCTGCAGGTCAACAGCAGCAGGGTGAGCAGAAGATGCCTGGGGCAGTACCTGAAGTGTGCACGGGAGAGAAGCTGATGGCAAAATACTTTGTTACAGTTCTGGAGTGGTGTAGACATACATTACAAACCAGGGCTGTTGGATGCTGTGAGGATGGGTACCATACAAGCACCTGGCAAAAGCAAGGCTCTTTTCAGGAAGTTATAACATAATTTGCAATTGCTCATGCTGATGCAGATTTTTCTATAGTTTCACATCTTGAGGCCACGTCTGTTCTGTATGGGCATAGTCAGCACCAGTGACCATCTCCCAAGGGAGTGTCTGAACTGGAATGCAGCCATCCTGAAAGACAAAACATCATTAGGATGTTATCTGAAGAAAACAGGCACGTGCTCCTAATACCCCTACCTGTTCTTTTACTCCAGCCCATATCTCATATGCAAGCTCTTTTATACGGACCAAAATATTTATCAGTTCCTCAACTATTCTGAAGGACAGACCCAATATTTGCCAAAAAGCTGTCCCCTTCTTTGGTACCCTACATGCAACATGAGACACACCATAGGCTGGTTATAGGCACCACATCTACTCTTCCAACATCACCACACAACTCAAATTCACAAGTCCCACAGAAGGAGTTCTTGAATGTGGGGCATACTTGTTAAACACGTGTAATGACCCCTCTAGTGACTCATCTATAGGGAAGAACAGTTCCTGTTTGTTGCTATGCATGCTGTCTTCAGACCAACCTAAAAAGCCGAGACAAAGGCACACAAACCCAGTATTCCACATAGTACCTCACATATCTTCCATGAAAGCACTCTCCCCCCTGAATCACGACTTCTCTCTGCCTTTTTGATGAAAAATCCATCATCAAAAGTATTTATTTGTTTTAAGTGAATCCAGAAACCAAGTCTCCGAGCTGCTGTCCTTTGCAATTTCCTGAGCCAGCCCCACTTCTCTACACAATTCATCATCGCTTTCTTTGTGCTCTGCCTGCTCTACCCCCAATAAACATTCAAAGACACTGAGTACAGGCCTTAAAAGTACACAAGCCTGCACATGGCTGTCTCTACACATCCTGAGGCTGTATAGGCTGAATTCTCTAGGATTTGGAGCTTGGGGGAGGAATGCATCCAGCAGACATGTCACGGGAAGGGGCTGTGAGAGGTATTGGCAGGGTTGAATATAAAGGCTGATATGTTGGAAAGAAAAATCACAAACATTCCCCAGCAACTGGGATCATGGTCCATCTCCAAGAAGGGCTTCACATCTGGGAAGAAACTGCCTGTGGGTAATTGGGTTTGCTAGAGTTGCCTCTCTAATTAATAAGTGATTTGACTTGGAGATTGGAAATAATAGTTGAAATGATGGCATAAGCACAGGGGCATTGGGGCTGGTGCTGCTGTAGTATTAAGAAAGGACTTTACTGCACAGCCTAATGACACTATATGGCAGTTTGAGGAATGTGAAGTTGTTTGCCCAGGAGACCAACAATGTGATAATATTGGCATATAACCTTCTAGTATTTGAGTAATTAGTTGCTTAGCTACTTTGGATAGGTCATTATTTTGCAAACTGGAAACATTTGCAAGTGGTGATATTTTCCTCGGTATGGTGAAAGAGCTAAACCTATTCTGGCAGTGTTCAACTCCTAGAAATATATATGCATAAATTGTTTCTAATGAGACCATCTGCCTTTTATAGCCCCTTTGGAACTAAATAGTACCCAAAGACCACTCTGTCTTTTAGATATCTGTGGTCAGAAAGGCTGCTCCTGGCAATAACTGTATATAGTTTTTTGCAGAGAGGCTTTTTGATTCCTACATTTCAAGACGTGTGTTTGTGTGTGTATGTGTGTGCACACGTGCATGATACTGCTTATATTTGTTAAAATTATTAGAAATCACTGGCCCAGATGTCTTAACAGATAGCAGCTGGTAACTCATCTACTAACTTAGTATTTTCAAAGGTAACAGAAAGTCCGATCTTTCACTTACAGGGCTGGGGGGAGCTTTGCAAATCTTCACCGTGTCGGTATCTTCCTGTACGTGCAACTGCATAGTATTATTTTAAAGGAATAGCCTCAATTTAAAATCACCGCTGAGTCACTCAGACTCAGCATCTCAAGCTGAAGCACTCAAATTTTGACCCTCGTACAAAAACTGTGCGATGTGCAGGGCACTGTGTACTCACAGCTCCCACTGAACTCAGCCTGTCCCCCCGCAGGCGGGACACACACAGGGGCTCGGCACCTCTCCGTCTCCAAGCAGCAATCGTCCTGCTGCCCACATCAGGCCTAGGGAACAAGTTTCTTCTTTTACTTGTGTTTATAACCATACACCAATTACTACAAAAATAATATGGTAACCTGTAATTCAGCGCTTGCCTCCTCCTCACCTTCTCCTGGCTGGAGCACAGCAAGTGAGGATAGAGGAGTCAGGTGCTTTTCTTCACAACTAGTTTTCAGTTAAATCCCCTTTCAAGTCCTCCTGCAGCAACACAGACCTTTAAAAAGCTTCCACTGAATGTTTGTTTGTTTGTTGTTTCACTCTGTGACCACGTGGATGTATTGGCATTAGTCTGAGGCTTCATAAAGTCATACTGCCTGTGGTTTCTCTTTAAATAGTCCCTGTGGTTTCTGTCTGAGGAGACGGCCTTAGGTCTGCCCAGGGCAGAGCAAACCTGTCCCACAGCGTTACAGGCAGCACCAAGGAGCACTGATACTGGTGCAACAGTGACACACCGCTGTCACCTGGGTGTGTAAAAATAGGCACTTTTGTCCTGGTGACTTGAACGTGTGCAGCATCGGCTCTGCTTGCCCCAGGGAGGTGTCTCCCTCCTCTCGCACAGCCTCACGCCCACAGCATGTCGCCTGTGCCACCTGTGTCCCTCGTCCCGCTCCCATCATGGCGGCAGGCCCTGCCACGCGCACAGGCACCCGGTGGCACTGCCATCCAATTGCAGCACCATGCTGCCCAGCCAGCCGGTCACAATACCACGCACACCTCAGAGCGGGCCAGTCAGGGTCAGCAGCGGGCAGGGGAGGCAAGGCTGGCAGGCAGGTTATCATGGCACCTGCCCCAGTGTGGCAGGGACTGGGGGCTGGGTCCCCTGGCAACGCGTGAGGCCAGATGGAGGCCTGGCCTCTAGCTCTGCCCTGACTGCAGCTGGGCATACTGGGCGAGCTGGGCACACTGGACACACTGGTGAGCAAGCAGTGTTTGCTTAGTGAAACATCTGGTGAAGGAGGTGGCACGCTGGGCCTGTGCAAGGGAGAGGAGGAGGCACATGGGCCGCAAGGCAATGACACAGTGCTGCCACTGCCGGGGCACCTGGCTATTGGATGGGGAGGTCACCCAGGGACTGGCTGTCTTGAGGCAGGTCTGCAAACCTCTCCTCCCTGAGGAGGCCCTTCCCCGAAGCGAGCAGCTCCAGCCCCTCCAGAGCCCTCAGGCAGACGCGTCGCCTGGACAAGCCCACAGTCAGGCGCACCGGGCTTGGAGGGGCCAGGGAGTGGCAGCAAGTGAAGCCAGGCAGCTAACCTTCACCTCACCCCAGGGAGAACAGTAGGAAAAGGGCAAAAGGAGCCAGAAAACCTAGTGTAGGCACAGCCTTGAGCCTGTTTCACGATTAGCTCAACTAAAAGCCGTCGGTGCCCCTAGGACAACTCACGGGAGGGGTTTTTCAGGGCATACCTGGTAGGTGACCAGCCCTGAGGCAGTCAGATGTTTCCGTGATACTCTGTCTTGAATTAAATATTATCTGCCAGGTCATGTTAATTAACATTCCATCTGTCATAACACAGCAGGGTAGTGAGCTGAGGGGGGGAGGATAAACACTTTCCTATTCGCTACCTGCTGTTAATTGGTGGAGGAATTAAATAATAAAAAAAGGCTGCACTCTTTTTAAGGGGTGGTGAATCAGTTCTTTGTGGTAACTCTGCTGCTTTGGGTGAATCTAGGGTCTCAACTATATCCAGCATTAATCCAGAACTTTAGTCAATGAACCTAGTCCATATTCTCGTCTTAATTACAGCCTGACAGTAGCCGTGCTTCGTACAGCTCAGGACAAATGCACATTCGGGAGGCTTAGGGTTGGTATTTTTTCAGTCATCATCTCTACACCCCAGGAAAAAAAATGTCTCCCTTTGAAATCTCACTTGCCCTATTTCCTCTCAGAGGAAAGTTTTTCTGGGAAGTTTGATAAAACTCCTTTGGTGTTTTTAGAGCTGTAGTGCTTTGAAATGTATCTGAACTTTCCTTTAGAGAACTTTTTCTTTTTTTTCCCTTTTTCCTTTCTCAGCTCAAACACACTGCACAATTGCTTGGCCTTGTTGTGTACCTGTCTGAGGTAGGTTAACTAGCATAATAAGAATATCGACAAGTTAGTGTCTTGTCCTATTTTTTTTAATATGCTGAAATCCCATTTCCTTTTCTTATCTGAAGCATCCAGTAGTCACCACAGACTGTGATATTTTAACTTACTTTACAGATAAGTATTTGTACGCCCCATTGCAAGGGATAATATAACACATGGGAGTTCTTATAAGGTGAGTAGCTCTGCACCAAGTGTGTCCATCGCCACAGCCATGCCAGTTGTGAGAGAGAGTTAGTGTGATCCTGCCTCATGCAGGCATATTCACATCACACTAACCAGTCATGGTTAACTTAATGGCTGCTGAAGCTACTTGTTTTGCTCTTTAGCAGGGCTGTTTTTGTAGTTTTATCCAACAAGCTTTACCGCTACATCTGCATTCACACTGGAAGAGCTTTGCTGCTACAGAGCAGTGGTAGTACCCTACCTACAAAGCACCCCGATGCAGATACCATGTGACTTAGCACTAAGAGACAGCTCTGACAAAAAGCTTGGTCCCTGTTAGTCTTTGTTCCTGTGATAATGGGATTTTCAAGATACAGGGAGTGGGGAGACTGTTTACTTTTTTTTTTGTTTAATGGCTGGACTTGGTTTTGGTATTGTTTCCAGTGAAACACACTTTAAAGCAGAACTTTGTTCTTTTCTTGATGAGTTTGTTTGCAAATATAGAGTCTCTATCAGCAGGCCAGGTCTTCTGCAAATGTGTGACTTGGTGTGGTTAAAGACCATCCATACACAAATGTTACCATCTGGTTTGTAAACCACAGCCCTGGGATCAGAGGGGGACTTCCCTTGCAGCTTTTGTCAGAGCTCCAAGACACCTTCCTCTGGACTAGGTCACAGCTCTGAGCTGTAGTAATGTCATTACACATCTTTGTGCATTTCAGTAAAAACAAGCAGAAGTTCACATCTTGATCAAGGAAAGAAAGCAGCTGTTACATTAAATCAACATGAGCAAATTGCTTCTGTTGCATTGAGAATGATGTGGCCAGCATCACATGAATGAAATGCTATATGCATGAAAGGACATTCAACCACAGGCAGGAAAAATAAAAGTTCAAAAGAAAATGCAAGGCATAGGCAGAGCAGGGTCTGCAGAACTGGGTGATCAGAGAACGACAGCAGGTGAGGAGCAGGGATGAATCTGTGGGAAGTCCAAGAGCATGCGGGGTTTAGTCCCTTTCATTGTAATTGTAATTCACTCGTGTGACAGATCCCCTGGAGAAGCAGGAGAAGTGACAAGACAAATGGCTACATTCATTTTCATAGGTTTGGGCACTGAAGGGCGGAATCCGAATTTGCAGAGTAGTTGCTGTCTTGTGGTATTTTGCAGGGTAGGGGCACCAGTAGGAATTTTTCTCCTTATCACCTCCAACATGAGGTGGACTCACCAGAAAATACCAGAGTGTGACTAATATCAGAGGTGGACAAAGTGGTTACATTTTAGAAGACGTCTTCTTTGTGCTGCTGTGTATCATGTCCGTAATGAATCTGAGAGGTTGATTACAAATGCCCTTGACTAGCAGGTTGATTCTGGACATACACTTCTGGCCATGTTTGTGACACAGGCCCACCACTCCACCTACAAGCAAGCACTGCATGCATCCTTGCCTCGTCAGCCTCACACTGGGCAACTGAACAGTGACAGGTGAATTTTTGTCATTGGACAGGGCAAGACCCTAAACCACTGGGCTGCCTTCAACACCTCTCTTAGCAAGACCTACATTTCAGGCAGAAAGAGAAGCAAAATGTTGTTACACAGAGTGCGTGTACAGACTTCAGCTTTGCTTGATCAGCCGATTGCAGCTATCAAACAATGCAATCACAGTCCCACTAGTAGCATTAATGGGAAAACGTTCTTGCAATCAGCTTTCTGAAGGTTAAACTAGTAATATTCTGTCTTCTACCTACCTATATGTAAGCTGTGAGAGGGTGGGGGTCTATGTGTGCCGTGTGTATCTGCACATGGGGACAGGGTTTTTCTTTAGCTTTTCTGTCTCAGGTACCCTCTTTTGGACACTAGGAATGTAATTGGAAGTTTTTCCAGAGAAAAATTGTATTTATTTCTGGCGTCATAATGAAGTCATGAGGGAAAGTGTCTTCACCCCCACATGCCAGTGCAGACAACACACAGACTGCTAGAAATAGCAATCCCTCCAATAAGCCCTGGTGTTGAAATGTTACATAAAGCACAATGATCAGCAGGATCCTCTCTTTGTGTTCCTCTTCTGCCTTTTCTTCCTGGTCTTCAGTTTCAGATCTATCTCTGTAGTGCTGCTCCTTTCTGATTTTACCCTCTTTGCACAAAGACTGTTTTCTTTTAGAACTTGTCCCTGTTCCCTGAACTATTTTTACCAGTTCCACCTCAGTCTCTTCCCCCTCTGACTCACTGCTGGGAATCCTTGCTTGGATCATTCCTCCTTCCCTCGTCCCCACAGTGTCACTCCTCTGCTAGAGGTCAGAGCATGCGTCTCAATTCCTGACTATAAAAAAAAGGGATATCTGGGAAATCCAGTGCCTGGGGATGGATTGGCGGTTGCTCTTCCAAAGGCAGAGCAAACAGGCTTCCTTAGCTTTCACAGGGATCAGCCAAAGTTCCCATCACTCTCATGAGGGTTCTACACCAAAAGGGGAAGTGTCCTTAGTGTTTGCGTTTGGTCCCTTTGCCTTGTCCTTTGGATGTTAGGTGTCTGCCAAAAAAGACTGGGCTCTGTGTGGTAGGTAGTGTGTTTTTGACACCTGTGTGTTCAGAGACAGGCTACCTACCAGCTTGTCCCTGGAGCTGACCACCTTCAAAGCCAAAACTGTTTCTTCAACCTGCCTCCCAACATTGCTCCTGCAGAAAGTTGTTCTCGTCCTGTTAATACATTTTTTAAAGGTAATAAATTTCCACTTCTTTTAATAATTCATTTTCATCTGACCAGATCCCAGGTGGGTGTTTAGGCTCTCACTTTCTCCTGGGACTTTGTGGATGGCAAGGAGCCTGTAAACCACACCATTTAAAAATACTCGTGCTCACACACCTGCCTTTAGCCTCCCTTGCTGCCCGGGAATTGCTCATTTGGCTGGCTGGCTCCAGCTGCCGGTCGGCAGAGGTGCTCAGTGAAGCTGTGTCTTTAAGAGCCGCATCCTTTCCCAATGCCATGCCTTTGGGGTTGTGCTCTCCCTCCCCCAGACCATAGATTCCCTCTCTGCAGGATGTCAGCTGTCCTCCTTGTCTCCTCCCTTCAGTGGGATGGCTTCCTCTGCTCTTGCTGTGATAAGAGTTTGTTTTCTTCTCCAACGTACCCTGGGCTAATACCACGCTCTGCATTTTTCTGCTTTGATACCTGCGTTTATGTTCTGGTTTCTCTCCTGGGGCCATACTGCTTTTCTTTTCTCACCCAAAGCAGCTCTGCTGTGTAAAGACAGTTATAACTAATAGCACTGGGCTTCAACAATGAAGCAGAGTTCAATTTACCCTTTGCAGAGATCATAAGGAACTGGGCACAGGCAAGAAACGTCGGGCTAAGATTTATGTGGAACTGTTTGTCTAAACGGGTTCCCTACTTCCTTATTTCCATGGAGTGAGGAAACTGCTAACATCTGCTCTGTGCCTGATACTGCCTCTGATTCCATCGATAGAAACTTTTACCAAGAGACAAGAGCAGGTAAATTCCCAGGCTGGTGGGTTGGGTCTTTTTTTATATCAAGGGCTCTTTTCCCACCAGGGACAGAGGTACAGGGTGTGGGTTTGCTCTGCAGCTCCTGGCCACACATAGCCTACATGAGCGGTGGAAATTCTTTGCTCCAGGCAGTTTGTACACCACTTGCTCTATGAAGGAAAGGGCAGACACACAGCTTGAGGTCTGCCCATGGCAGGCATGAGGGCAGAGGAGCTCTTGCTTTGCTCAGGCACTGTGCATTTTAGCATGGTCTGTCCTCTCCAGAAACTCCACTGTGGTTTCCATTGCTGCTGTTGTGCAAGACTAATGTGAGATCTGATGCTTCCCTTGCCTGAGCTGAGGCAGCCCTGTCTCCTGGAGAACAAGCAGCATGCCCAGGGCAGGCTGCCCGCTGCTGGGCACTCCCTGGGTTTGGGGCTGAAGGAAGACTCCAGCAAGCTGCAGACCCACAGAGACTCCTACACCCAGGCTTCAATCAGAGAGAAATTCCATGTTTTATGGCTTTCTAAATGTGTGATAAAGCACTTATGTATCACATGTGGCCCCCTACATGGCTGTGCAAGTGTCCCGAGATTTTACTGTGAGGATACTCTTGCCTTCAGATGGAAGAAGGAGGTTGAAACTGATGAAAATAGGCTGACTTTATACTAGCCCTGTAACAAAATAGATCGAGGAGAATGCGTTAACTTTTGTTTTATTTAACTTTGCCAACTTTCAAGTCAGCTCTCAAGCACCCAGAAGGTTTTAGAAAATGTTTAATCTAACTCAGACAATTTCCTGAACTCCCTAACTGGACCACCCCATTTTCTGAAACACTGCCAAAAGGCCGCAGTTACTCGTGGGCTCTGGCGTGCTGCTCTTTCACAACTTCTTGCTGTCCTCTCACCCCCACCCTCAAGCCGTTGTGCACGCCTTAATATAGTCCAGAAAGAGGAACCTCCTAGACCTTGCTGTCAGTGCCTGATGAAGTAAGCCCTGCTGATAGCCACTGACGTGTTGGCAAACAACGGCCCCAGTGCACTTCAAGGCTCCACGCAGCGTGAGCATGAGCACACAGCCTGCCTGCGCTAGCCTGCCTGCTCCAGGTGTGCCTTGCCCACCCTCCCAGCATGAGCTGCTGATCTTGCCGCCTGTCCTTAGGCAGCCTGGGACACTCGCTGTCAAGGATGTACGGGACAGTGGCGTAGTCTTTCTTTACTCTGGTTCATATGCCAGATTTGGTGTCCTGATGGCCCGTCCAGCAGCCTCTGCCTGTGTTTGGCAAAAAGCAACAGGGGCTGTATTTCAGGGTGATAGGGCAGATATGATGAAGAGTGTCACCTCTCTTCTCTCACCTTCCTCACCACTGCACACCAAGTCTATACAGCTGTCCCAGGGCAGAGAGCAAGGAGGGGCACACATGGCACACAAGGATGCATGCTGATGCCAGAGCCCTCAAAGACGCAGCTTTCAGATCTTAAAAATTATCTATTTTTCTGGCAGAGCTGGAGCATAGCACAGTTTTAAAAGAGCTGCAGCTCATTGGGATTTTTAGTCACTCTCCCACTGAGTGACGCTTGCTGTCTGGGGACTTACCACCATGTGATAAAACTTTCCTCCTGAAACTTAGTTTCCTGCTCTTCCCCTGTGCTTCCTCTGTTGTCCACCCACACCACTGACTCCAAGTAAGGGCAGCAAGCTCCCTAGAGCTCTCCACCACCTACTCATCACCCTGCCATCCTTCCTCCCCTGCCCGCTTTCCCTATCCCCTCCTGGTCACAGAGGAGGTGGGATGACGGGAAAACTGGCTCTGCTTTTCCAGGGATTTCTGGAGAGATTTGCTTTCTTTCCCTGGACCTGGACCTGACTGGCTCATCTTTAGGATTTTTACTGGAAGAAATTTCATTTATCCACAAACACAAATGAAATAAGAAGTTGGGGGGGAAGAGGATAAAGACAGCAGTAAGAAAAGTGATGATTTAAACTGCTAGGGTCACATATCTGTCTGCAGCTTCTTGCTGGCTGAAACTGGCACAGAACTCGTCAGAAGCCATGTGAAGCCCATGGGGTCAGAGCTATCCCCGCAGCACAGCCCTGCCGTGGGATGCTCAGTCCCAGCATGTGCAGGAAGAGGGGTGGCATTCCCAGCTCCCCAGGCAGGGCCGAGGGGAGGCAATGAAACTTCTAGAGCATAGGGCTTTCCTCCCCTCTCCCCCGGAAAGCAGCTTTGCTGCAGAGGAAACACTGCCAGTAGGGAACAGCAATTTTCTCAAGGCAAACTTTTGCCAAGGGCAAGTGCCTTCCTGGGGACAGAGCCATCTGGGACTGGCAGGGCTGAGTTTTGCATAGATGGCTGGCTTTCCTTGAGTCTTGTCGGTGTCATGCAGCTCTTAGGAGGTTGAACCTCCTGCTTGCACATGCTAGAAGGCTCTGCTCTGAGCCTGATGGCATGCAGGGTCTTCCACAGCTTCAGAGTCAAGGAGTTATTGCTCAGATATAATTTCCCTGTCCTTCACAGAATTATTGCAGGAGGGAGAGGATTAACAGGTATGCAAATCACAGTGGGTGAGGGAGGGAGGGTGAGCTATGCTAAAAAATTAATAAATGCCACGGTGGTATTGCTGTTCAAGCTCTCCGGTGCCTTTTTAGAAAAACTAATGTGTTTACAGGGTGACTGCAGGCCTGATGGGAAGAGGGAGCCAACCTTCCCCCTCCTGGCTCCTGCTCTGGGTCAGGTAACAGGATCTCCTACACAGCTGGGGCTAGGAATAAGCAACCAGCACACCCCTGCACATGCGCGCGCACACACACACACGTGCACACACAGCACAAAACTGCAGGATCTCCTGCATCAGATGCTCAGGGCTGCTGCATGCTGAGGAGGGGAGACAGCAGGTGATGGCAAGAGCACAGCAAACACCCCCTGTTAGGGCAGCATCTGAGTGAGCAACCGAAGGGTCTCCCCAGCATGTCTGTCGCTGCTGGGACTGACCGTGGTCCCTGACACACTGGGCTACATTGAGACATTATGTCATGCTGCAGCCACACTGCATGCCTGCTTCTGCTGTCTGGCTGTCATCTGTGAGTGGCCAGCACCAGGTAGCAACCTGGGGTGAGTGGGTAGCTGAGTCCCTCTACACTGCGTATCTCCCCAGTTGCCCCGTCCAAGCCCCCAACCCCCTGCCCAGGTCTGATTTAAATGGGAGGTAGCACATCTGCATCCCCATCTCACCTAACCCAAGAGAGTACTCACTGTTTGGGGGGGGGGCTAATGGCAAGCTAGAGTGATTTGAATAAGTCCCTTAGTGCCCGATTTCTAAATAAATCTGCTTTAAATTACATTGATTTATGATTCACGTATTTTTATTTGATCAGTCAGCAGTGCTGCAAAACCTTCAGGCACTTAAGGTGTTTCTAATCTCCCTGTCCTGTTGTATGGAGGTGCCGCTTGCAAAGGTTTGGTTTTAACCCCTGAATCCACCAGCCACTCAGCCAGGACCGGGCAGAAGCCTGTCTTGTGTCCTCTTACTGAGGCCGTCTCTTTTCCTGGCTCTTGTACATCATGGTAGCCCAGTGTGATCATTGCATAGATTATCCAGCATCTCTGAGGTCCCCCGCTGTCATACCAGAACACTTAACATGAAACTGGGATGAGGATATTTTGGACACTGGCTGTGACAATACACATCTCTGGGTGTTTACATTTTAACATTTGTACCAGGAAATCAGCTCTCTCAGTGTCACAGGGTTAGACAAACACCTGATAAAGAAATAAACCTGTCAAATAAATTAACTTTACAAAAAGATCGAGCCCTGCATTAAGTCTCCATTGTGAATTTTAAAAAAACGCCTTACGCCTTCACAAACAGCCTGCCTGGGATACCACATTTCTCCACGCTTGGGAGCCCCCGCAGCAGCAAAAGGACCGTCCTTGGGGCTGTTTTGCTGTGATTTGGCACCAGCTGCCGAGCAGACCCGCTCTCCTCCTCCTCCTCCTCCTCCTCCAGCACTGACTGTGTGAGGGATGGAGCTGGCTTACCTTGCTCTGCCTCCAAAGCAATGCCCAGGGCCCCGCCAAGCAGTGAGAGTTACCGCAGGTGAAGTTAAGGTTAACACTGAGCAGGAAAGACTGTAATGTTGTTAGAAACTTAGCCGGGTGTTTGAAGCCCTGGCAAGTCAAACATGAGCTGAGCACAAGGCTGTGTTTTCAAGATGATCTGTAGCTGTAGAAATAAGCCTGGGAAGGGGCTTTCTGGATTTCTCCAGCCTGCGCTGCCCCGGCCACAGCTCCTGCTGTGCTCAAAAGATAGCCCAAGCCCGAGTGCTTGCTTGGGCAGCAATGGGTTGCTTTCCTCCTGACAGCACTTGTTTACTATTAAATAACCTTGAAGACAGAGACGCTGCTTTGTGTCCACAGAACCATGCGCACAGAACCAACCTGGTCTGAGCCACTGGCTCCTCCAGAATAACACACCCTCCCTGCGATAATGTTTCCCAACAGCCAGAGCTGTTGTTTGCCGCTACCCAGGGTTTTGGCTCCCAGACTCACAAGGAATCTTTTTTGCTGCAGTATATTTGCATCTCTTTGTTGACTTTGCTAATCAAGCTCACTCCTGAGCCTTTGAAAACTAGCAGAGGCACACTGGCTCTTCGGGCAAGGCAGCCATTTCAGGAGAGGTAACCCCGTAACCCCTTGGGGACCAGGCACTTTTGGTCACTAGACTGTTAACGGCTGTGTGGGGAGCTGGTGGATGGGCTGAGCATCCAGGCTCCGGAGGCACTCACTCACCCAACAGAGCCAAGGTAATGCCACACTGCCACCAAAAGGGCAATGCTTCCTTGCCCATCTCTGACCCCTTGCCCTGCTGCCACAGCAAGGCAGCACCGCCTCCTTGCCTTGCAGGGGGCTGGGGTGCTCTCCCACCCTGTACCCCCGCCACCCCGAAGGTCTTCTGGGTCTGTCTTCTGCTGGTTTAGTGAGTGCAAGCAGCCCATGGCAGGAGCAAGGGACGTCCCCAGAGGGGCGCCCCCCACCCAGCAGCAGCGGTCCCTGAGGCAGGCCCAGCTCATCACGTAGCCACTGCCATTGCTGCCCTGCTGAGCTGGTCCTGCATCAAGGCGCCCCAAATCCCCCCGGTGCTCGCAGCAGCCAGTGGGTAGCACAGGTAGGTCCCTGGGCTGGGGAAGCTGATTCGGTTAGGGCAGCTGGGCAGCGACAAAGCCACCCAGGGGGCAGAAGGATGAGCTCCACTCTGCACCCAGCTCCCATCCCATGCCTAACTCTGGCCCAGTTCAGAAAGGAGAAGTTTTATGTAGGCTGGAGCATCACAAAGATACTTGAAGTTGGTATTTCCCTTAAGGTGTCACAGAGAGGGGATATATTATATCCAGCTTCAAACTATTTGTTTCAGCTCCCTTGGTGCTTTATGCCACCGGTTTCAGCATTTCAGCAAGGGAGCCCGAGCCTGGCCCCACGGAGCGGTCAGACACCAAACGCCCATTAGATTCCTGTGGTGGTGGAAGAACTTCTCCTAAACAAGCACCCGCAGACCACTGACATAACACGTGGCAGTTGCAGCCCAGGTCTCCCCACTCCCAGTGCTGGGCTCCGTGATTAACAACAGTGGTTTGAGAGCAGCCAGGCCAGGCTGTTAGAGAAGAGTCCCTTCGGCGCATGTTGGCTCCAGTGCTAAATTTGCATACTGTATTTGCCAAGGGTTATTAGTGTTGATCAGCTGTTAAATAATCTGCCCTTTTCATTTCAGGAGGCCTGTCAGGACTTGCCTTCGCGTAGGCTTTACTTAAACAGGAGTTTTATGACATATTGGAAAAGGGTTTTCATTAGGGAGCCTTTTCCTTGAAATTTCAACAGCTACAAATACTAAACACTGTCTGACATCACAAGCGCCTGCCACATGTGTTGCCTAACCCTCTACATCCTTAGTGCATGGAAAAGGCTGAAGCCACAGAGCAGTGGAAATCAGGCTACAACCCTGTTGGCACCCCTTATTGTGCCAGGGAAGGACCTGAGAGAGGAGATGAAGATAAGGACAGATCCCACATCAGAAAATTAAATTATCCCCTGTTGGAGAAGGGCACTGGGAGGTTGCTGTATGCAGGTTTTTAAAATAGCCTCACCTGACTCTGTACCTGAGGGGATATAGTCTTTGGGGTGACTTATGACTGTGTTTCACCATCCTTCGTTTTAGCTGTGTCTCTTCAGGGCTACACACCCTTTGCAATTAGCCAGCGACAGGAGCTCCTGAGCCTGGGGAGGCTGGGAGCATGGGCCAGCAGTTCAAAGGGGGTGGCTTGTGACTCATAAGGACACAGCAGCATGGGGTAAGAACCGCATTTGGCCTCATGGTTAGGCAGCACCGTCAAAGACCTCTGCAAAGTCAAGCCAGGAAAAAAAATAACTTGAGGACTGAGGGGAACTTTGCAACAACCAGCTGGTTCCCACACATGTAATTATGCCCAATACCCTACAAATTGTTAGAAGAGCCAGAAAGGAATGAAAAATATAGATGGAGCAGGGACCTGAAGAGAGGTTTGCTATGCACGCTGTCTAGCCTCGAATAGCCCGACAGAAAATATTGTGCTCCTTTGTGGACAGCCCCACGCTCCACATCTCCCATTCCTCCTGCCTGCAGACTTTGAGTGGCTGTTGAGCTCCAAGGGCTCTTTGTCCCGGTTTCTTCGGCACAAGGGTCCGCCTTGCCCACCACTTCCAACCACCCAACTGCCCATGCTGGGGGCCAGAGCGCTGCTCTCCTCCTCCTGGGGCTGAGCCATAGCTGGTGTCAGGGCGGTACCTGCAGGGAGCTCCAGCCAGCAGAGATAACAGGGAGTCGCTGGGGACCCTGCGGACCCTCAATGGCCACATTTCCCTCAGCCTTGCCAGAGAGGTGTGAGTAAGATGAGTGTGGCAGCTGGCAGTGGGTACGGCACCAGGCACAGTCCTCACTTTCTCTCCCACCACTCCTCTAGGGGGAAGAAACAAAAGCAACTATGAAACGCAAACAATTTGACTGTAACAAACCGTAAAACACAGGATTGGATCAGCTGTCTGCCCATTGCTCACCTCACTGGTAGTGACTTAGTTGTGCTTTGCTGGTGCTGCCTGCATTGGTCATCAGGTGGCAAAACCAGCAGTTAGGATTGATTAATTGATTTCTACATTAAACAGGTATTCCTGCTCAATTATTGGCAGGTTTGTTAATGGATTACTATTTAAATGATTCTGATTTTTTAAATTACATGTTATTTTATAGATGCACATTTACTTAAAAAAAAGAGCACCCCTTACATCTATTAACATATTAAAGAGAAAATAAAACATTCAGGCTGATATAATGCACAATGTGGCATTACTCTGGGTGCTTCCTAAGCTAGGGAAATCTTATTTGTTTAATAATAAGTTGGTCATGAATATGCAAATCTGTATCAGTGCAGTACCTCACTGCTGTCACTATTAATGAGTTGCAAATTAATGTGACAACAAAAGGAAAATCTATTTAGTGGCAGATTTGTGGTTCATACCTGGCTCAAGAGTGCAATCGTCTACAGTTGTGTTGGTCTGCTGGAGCAAAATCTGCACATGGTGTGGACAAGGTTTGCTTCAGGGCTGGCAAATCAGAAACAAACAACATACCGCCTTCACCCCCAAGGGTAGAAGGCAGCGTTGGTCCTAATGATCCATCACACTTAACTTGCAGCAAAATACAATCTCTTCACTCTGCAATCATGGTGAACCCATGCAAAGCACACTAACCAGTAAAATGCAGAAGTAGCAAGACTGATGTAGGTGGGAAGACAGCGTGGACATCTAGACATGGTACTTAAAGAGAACTTAATTTTCTTCAGATCTGCTTGGGGATTTTTTCCCCTGACAACACTACAAGCTCACAAAGCAAAACTTGCTGGATTCCAGTCCCTTTGTTCTTCTGCCCCCGCTTCTAGCAGAAATGTAATAGTGAATAAGCATATTTAGAAAAGACCTAATATATATCTTCACAACTGTGGCAATCAACTCTTCTGTCTTGGGCAGTGATGCCAAGCCCTCTCCTACCAACACTGGACCATACTGAAATGAAAATATGATGCTCTGCAAACAATTTTAAAATATGATACTGTTTTTTCAGTTAGCTTGCATCTGTACAAATTGAAAGTAGCAATCTGTGCCTTTTTCCTATACAAACTGGAGAAATTATGCTGAACATTTACTAGCAGCCCCACCGAGCCTGGGAATGGCAGCTGCCTGCATTTACCACCCCTTGACACCTTGTTCATATTAATGCACAAACCATGGGTCTCATCTATAGTTTTGTTATTTAACACAGAAATGAAGGGAGGAGTCAGCTTCAAGCTCTTTGATTCATGGGGCGAGCTTGGCCCCTGGGAGCAGTTTTGAAGACAATTTCCATTCTGCTTCTGTGATCCTGCAAGCTAGAAGCTAGGTCAGGCTTCCAGTGGGCATCTGGGCTCTCTCCTTTTAGCAGACTGCTCCCCACAGAGCACAAACAAGGGCCAAACACCTCTGGCCCTTGCTTGCCACTCACTGATTCAATGTCTTTGGAGCAAGTCTCCATCTAGACCACCAGAGCAAAACGGGGGAGACAGCAAAGCAGAAGAAATGAGAAGTGTCCAGAGGGAGAAATAACACAACAGAAACTCCCAGGGCCAACCCTACTATGCAGAACCCACTCCACTGCATAAGGCAAGGGAGGAGTTCAGTATTTTGCATCCTCAGCAGCATCACTTACCTCAGGAGAAACTTCCCGGCACTGCTGATGCTGTGACTCCCCCCCTCCCTGCCAGGCAGCCAGCCTAGAGCCTCCTGTTTCCTGGGACTTCCCAGCCAGCACCAAGTAAAAGTTTGACGAAGGAGACTCCCTTCAGTGAGGCTCACCTGGCTGCTCTAGCTGGAAATGGGTTGTTTCCTATTGCAGCAGTGGTTCTTAAACACCTCCACAGGGCAGCACAACCTCCCAGCCAGAAAAATCCAAGTGATAAGCAGGGGAAATTCAAGAAAACACTTTGGCTTGGGCCCCAACAGCATCAGCGCTACACTTCCACCTTGCAGAAGGCAGGACACAGGATTGGCAGGGTTTTACCGTCCCCAAAGGCAGCGTTTCTGTTTCCTTTTTTTTTTATTAAGCTGGAGCAATGCCAGTGGTGTGAAGCATCTTTGGCCCAAGGAGGATGCACAGGAAAGCGCTTTAAAGGAGAGCAGCGTGAATCCAGAAGCTGAAATGCTGAACATCAGCCCCAGCCCTGCCCTGCCATGCTGGCTGGAGCTAGCTCAGTCCCTGGCTCCGAGCCATGCACCACCCAGCCAGCCCCGGTGCTGGCAAGGCAGCCAGCATTTCGACTCCCCTGCCTATACTCGCTGTCACCGAGTTCACTCCCTGCCAGCACACCACCATCTCTCCTCTCCCCAAGGTAACATTCCCCCAGACTTGCCTACTGCTAAACTACGTATGCAGCCAGCCTCTCCCATGACAGACTCCCCCAACCCATCCAGAACAGGGTCGGCCAAGCCAGCTTCATGTGCCCAGCAGCACAGGATGCTGCCCTACTCTGTGGAACCCTCCATGCTCTCTCAAGCACCCTCCCACATTAAAGTCTTTTAAGAAAAGTACATCCTAGAAGATAAAATGGTTGTGTTATGTCAAGGGGCAGCACTGCGATCAGGTGTTCCCCGCCACGACCCTATTTTTAGAGCACAGACAGGCCTCAGGGCAGGCACACACTTGCGTTACAACAGCATGAGGCCGTTTCTGTATTTGAGCACAGATGCGAGTGCCAGCATGGAGAAGGCCCAACTGTACTACTCAGTGGAGATAGTAGAAAACTGACTAAGCGGAGATGTTCGGGGAGCACGTGCTCAATGTCATTTGAGGAGGAGCTGGCCAAAAGAGGAAGCTGCGTCAATCTTCTATTTGCCTTCGGGGCACGGCGAGAAGTGAGGTGTCTGCCATGCACCCCTGGAAGCAGTATGCAGGTGATTTATGCTCAGCTCAAACCATCCAAGTGTTAGGCAATTGATCAGATAAAGGTGCCCGTAACAATTGTTTTTAACGTTCTTCCTTGTCTTAGTTTTTCTGCCCCACATCTGTTTTCTGGGAAAAGCAGGGGGTAAAATCAGCTGCCACTGGAGAGCAGGGATGTCTGCGTTTCGGTTCCTTGCAAACCTGAAGGATGGCTTAAAAGGAAATCCAGGGTGTGCGTTAAGCCATATAGGAGAGATCATCATCACCCTTACCCAATGTCTGGAGAAAGAGGTCAGTGGTTGCGTTAGGACTAAAAATTGTCCCGTGCAGAAAGGGGACTTCAGCTGCCAGCAGCAGACAGCTGTCAGATCCCTCTCTTGCCTCTTGGCTCAGCTACAAAACCACCTTACCCCCAAGAAGCAGTCCCGTGGTAAGCCACACAGTACAAACATTTCACAAAAGACTCGACGGCAATGTGCCACAAGAGGCATCAGCTCTGTGTCTTTCCCTCTCAGGCACCTTCAGGAATGAGGCATCATTCTTCCTTACCTTCAGGATGAGGATAATTCACACCCTTTCTTAAGCTCCCCCAAGAGCAAAGATTGAACCTGCAGGATGCTGTCCATTAAAATCAAGACCTCTGAGCCTCACTGCTCCAGATGGAAAAACTTTTTCCCAAATGCTTTCCTCAGATGGACCAGATGCTGAAGACCCTTTTGGTGGGTGTCCTGGCCCTCATCAGAAGAGCAGCACAATTTAAACATCTCAGCTTGAAGCATTTGGCTATCACAGGACATACTCCTGTTAAAAACAACCCCAAAGCAGAACTTAAAAAAAAGAGTTTGGGTTCACAGCAAGAACATCTTTCCACAAGGGGAAGGGCAGACCCAGACCCTTAAGAGAGGGCCTGCCCAAGCCCAGGGAAACCAGCCTCTTAGGCACAAGTTCCCGAGTTGTGTAAAAGTGACATTCTGGTCACTGTCCCTTTAGATACGCCCCCGCAAAGTGTGCTCACAGCTTTAACACTCCACATTAAAACTGAAGCATTTACCCTGGTACGATTTTCCTCTGCTCTGCACATACCACTGAAAAGAGAATTCAGTCAATTCAACTTACAGCAATGACAAAGGAGGAAAAATAATTGAACCTATTCACAATTCTTTAAGTAAAAGGCAATGCAGAAAGTATTGTGAATACCACTTTCAAACCTCTATCCCACAAAAGGCGCCCGCCCAATGTTTTCTTGTAACCTTGAATTTAGAAAGCCAATGCAGATTCTACCTCAGATTTCATCAGCTGCTCGCTGGCACCTGTGCCAGCTCTGCTCCGCTCAGAGAACCGCTCATGGAGCCTCATTTCATAAACATTAATGAGCTGGAGCTCATTTCGCATCCAAGCACAGAATTAATGGGAGTCACTTCAGCCTCTTCATTTCTCAACAGTTTTATTGCCTTTAAGAAAATTTTTGTAAAATATAAATACAAAGGCAGGAGATTTACTTACAAAGTTAAAACACAGATCTCAAACATAAACACACAATTCAGAAAATTTAGTTTATGTACAGTTTCAAGCAACTTCAACATATGTTAGTTTTTCAATATTTTACAAGGTACAGAAAAAATAGTTCAAAGTCTTCTTTAAATAAAGAGCATAAAATGTTTAAACATATATAAACAATCCGGTTTGATGTGTGAAAACTAAATTTCACAGCTTTTAAATTAGGATATAAAAGTTCTTACAATTAGTTGATGCGTATGGATATGGTTTAATTTATATTACAAACTATTGAATTATATTCAATAGTGCTTACCTGGCCAAAGCAGGTAATTCTGTAAACAAAAAAACAAAAATAATATCACCAAGTGCCTTACCGAATTCTATCTCCCAAACAAGCCACACGACTTTGATCACATCACCTAGAAAAAAGTATGTTCTGTGTAATCAGTGCTTTGTATGAAACAAAGTCAATGTGTGTGTGTTCTTTAAAAAAAAAATGTGTTCCAAGTAATAACAAACTTATCCCAAAGCCTGTGTGCATTTAAAGAAACATTATATAACAATTTTGTAAAAACTGATTGAAGTTAAAAAAAAATTCTTCCAAAATCCATCCAACTGGAATTCAGATCTCTTATATAAAGGAAAGATATTTTCATATTTAATAGTGTCCTTTCTTTACAGAAACATTTTCATTTGAACACATATACATAAAGAAGTAACTGTATAGAGCACTGTACATTAAATGGCCTGATGGTTCACCAGAGGATGTCGAAGGGAGGGTCCTCATGCGGATGCAACCAGTGAAGCGAGGAGCCGAGCAAAGTCTTGAGTTCGCTTGTAAACTCTACCAAGTCCAACAGCTCTTTGCTCTCCGGGTTAAAAGCTTCAAGGTCCATAGCGCAAGAGAACAACTGGCTGAGGGAAGTCTGTTTGTAAAACTCTGCCTCTGTGATGGTGACAACTTCCAAATTGGGGAAGTTGCAGCGGAAGATGCGAGATGACATTTTTAGCCTCTTCACCACGTCTGAGAGCAAAAGCCAGTTCCGTGGTCTGTGGAAGCAAAGGAGAAAGAGGCTCCAATAACTGACATTCACTCATGGGCTTCTTGACTCTTCACCGTATTGCTGTGACAGACCCTCCCCGACTGTACCCACACAAACAACGCCCCTGAAATCAAGGCCATCACCCACAGGGTGGAATACAACAGATGTGCAGGCGTGTATGTATTTACTCACAGTACCACTGCCTGCAGCTTTGGGGAAGGAGGGGGAGGTACTGGAGCCTATAAACCCAGGGTTCACGAGCACACGTGTGCGTCTGCAGCCATCCTGAGACGGCTGCTCATACAGTTAAAGGTTTGCCTGGCTGAGCCTGACTCTCATTTAGCAAGGTAGAAGATGGCTTATAGTTATAACCAGAAATTTCAGCACCTCTGACTTCCAGAGATGCCAATCTTAAATATGTCAACAGAGGGTTGTTTTTCTCAGATTAAGAATACATTTTTTTAAATTCATTCTTCATACTTGTCCACTTCAGAGAACTCATTACATCCATCACTCAAATAATAAAAACACATTAAAACCTGCACTCCTAAAAGATTAATATTTAAAACTATTTTTCCCACATCTGTCATCAAAATTGGTGCAAATGACAAATGGTAGCTATTTACAAAGCTAATTTATAACTTGAATACAACAGATAATAAAATTTTCCAGGTCTCTGCTTATTATTAAGTATCATAGCATCTTCTGTAAGATGCTCATTTGTTTGATCCTATTCAGAGCTTTAAACCAGTTTTGCTACAAAGACCAGAACACCAGTAACAATGTCATTGCGTCATCCACAAAAGCACGCCCACTTAGCAATACAGAAAAGCCTATTAACTAAAATTGAGAACACCTTACAAACAAATATAAGTGCTGCAAGCACTTGTAGTTTGGGATGTTATACCAAGGTGCCTGCGTGGGACAAGGGAAGGAATCTGTGTTCAAACGTCACTCATCCTGCTCGGGAGTATGGCACTCAAACCGCAGCCCTGACAAGGCAGCCTCTCCCCCTCTCACCTCCTATTCGCTTATTCTAAAAAAGCCTGGCAGGTAACGGAGTTGCGTTGTCATTCACATTACATAAACACAAACTTTCCCCCACAAACACAAACAGCTACCATCCCAAGTAGATCATCTCCGCTTATTTTACGCCAAAACCTGTATTTGTTCTTACCCCTGAGAGAGACACACTTGAATGTTGTAACACGGCAAGGGAGGCTCATCCGAAAATTCAAATTCAAACACATCGCTAAACCCATCTTCATCTTCATCACCTGGGCCGGGAGGATTTGCCAAGATGTCAAATCCAGATTCATCTTTTGGATCTAAATAAAATTGAATAAAGGTGCCAAGTCAGCATTGAAGAGACTGTTGCAGGTCTTGCTTTTTCTTCCAATAACGTGATCTGTAAATAAAATCAGTTTGCTTCCTTCCTAGCTTCCTCCGCCATAAAAACAAAACAGCCCCCACCCTCACGTACTGCATGTTTTGAAAGTCTCCGCATACAAAGAAATAAAGGATAACATTTGCTCACCACACACAGAGCTGCCATAGAAATCCCAGTACAAACCAGGGTCATCAACACTTCGACCTTGCAGGTCAGTTAAATACTCTGGAGAGGAAAAAACAACAACAAAAACATACTGATGAGAACAAAAAGCTGGCAAGTGTAGCAGACCGTGTGTCATACAGTCTGACTATGCATCTTCCATACCTTCCATCAAAAATCCCCATACCATGTTCCTGATGCACATGCTATAAACAACAGCATATACATAACATTCTCACAAATATTCCTGGAATTTACTTTTCTCCTGCATCCTTTCTGCCATCTCAACAAATAATGACCCATCACATCAAATAACCACCCCAAGGTCTAACAGCGACAGACCCAACCTGAAGTTTCAGAAACCGAGAGTGGCAGTTTATTTTTGTGAAAGATAGGATGTACTACACTTTTTAGCCTGCACAGTTAGCTATTCTGGACACCAGTTTGGGAGTTTTCCCACACAGATACACTCAGAAGATATAGTTCTTTTCTACAGACATAATTTGGGAGATTTGCTAGCTGAGTTGATGAAAAGATACTGGAATTCAAGATGCTACGAAGTCCAAGATACTGGACTTTACTAAAAGTCATGATACACTATGCACTTTCTACACTGCTCCATTCGAACAGGTAAGTAGATGAGCACTTAAACTCATCCACTGTGAACACTGCAAACATTTTCAGAGCTAAGTTATTAGGGAATGCAAGTATCTTTATCCAAAACTAACAGGAAAAAAAAGTAAAACCACGTTAGAACATGGACATCTTTAAGCACAAGAGCCTTTAAGAGCATTTCAGACATGAGGCAGAACTTGCAAAAATACAAGTACTGAAAGGACAAAAAGCAAGACCACAGGAAACAAACAAACAAAAAAAGATTATGTTTAACAAACAGCTATTCAATTTGGCAAGTTTATTTTCATTTCAAGCAGAAAACTGAAGGCACTGAAACAGCCTGCTGACCATCTACCTATCTATCAAATCTGATAGTGCCATAATCCTTATGACTTATTAAGAGTTTCAATTAGAAGGAGCCTCCATGCATGGGGGCTGCATGCTTCCCACCTGCAGCCACTGCGTTTTCACAGGCAGAGAGGGAATTACTGCAGCCTACCCTAACACTACTCCTTGGCATGGAGCCGTCCCCACCAGGCAACAAGGACTATGGGAGCAGGGAATATCCCTCCACTTGCCACGACCAGCGAAGCCCCACATAATGTGGCCACATACCTGTGAGGAAGGTCTCCATGAGCTCACTGTGGGTCATTTTCACAATGGTCCTCCCAGAGTAGGTTGCAAGTGTTGGATCAGCACCATAAGACAGTAACAAGCGGACAATTTCCAAGTGATCATTTTCAACTGCATCATGGATTGGTCTAGGGGGAAATAAAAAAGATCATAGTGTTACGTTTTGACTCAATAGTATTATGCAAATGTGTCTGACAAGAAACTTCTGACTTCGGATCAAAGTTATTTATAGCAAATAACACTATTAATACAGCTGCCAATCACCTTATTGTCAGTTTTACTTGCACATCATCCCCTCCCCTCTTTGTCTTTTCACAGTCAGACTGCTCAGGGCAGATATTGCTGTTACATCTATTCATTGCCATACATATTTCGAGGGCCAGTAAAATAATTACAGCGCTGTAACAGAAAGCAGGAGTTTGCATGAAGCCTCACAAACGTAATTTTGCTGCAAGTCACTCCACTGTTCCAAATCTCTGCCAATTCAACAGCGCGCTGTGGCGTAAGGCCTCATCTAGCTTGCCTCTGGGCAGGCACAGAGATCAGTTACCCAAAGCTCTGAAATTATGTACACAGAAATAAGTTACGAAAATTTGCTAGGAATTACACTTCTGTGCTATACCCTCTTTAAACAGTACTTGTGAACATATTTGCAGCACAATCCAACCCTTCTACTCAGAGAACTGAAAAACATGTTATTTTAAGTTCAGTCCACCCAGAAATTAACGCATTTTACACGGCATGAGCAATCTATACAAGCTCAGACATAGATTTTGTGAGCCTACAGAAGGATTATTCATTAATACACATGCCTGCAATTCCAGGTTTAGAATTCCTTATCGCTAATTATAAATCGCATTAACTTTTGCCTTTAAAATTGATTATACGTAACAGGGAGTTGTCTGGAAGTAGAACATATTACCCTTCAGACTAATGAAGACGTGTTAAAATCCCATCTTTTCCTTAGACAGTGACGAGCAGGGAACTGAAAGTGGAGTCAAATGCATGGCCCGTGATCATGCAGCTTGACTCTATACCCCTTTAGACTGCCACCACCACTGCCCCACAACAAGGCTTCCAAGCTCTCAAGCAGATCTATTAAAAGGCAAAAGAAGTAAGCGAGGACTGTAACCAGGACCGCACATACTGCCTTCCTAGAAACCTTTCAGAATGACATTACAAGAATGTCATCTGGAAGCACAGACAAGCAAACCCCTCGGCTCCATCTACCAATCTGCCAAGCAACACTTGGGTAACAACCAGGGCTTAAACTCCCTCCTGCAAAGAGGCCAAATCCCACCGCTTCTGCTGCACGCAGCAACGGCCCCACCATGTCACCACTGCCCTGGTACAGACGGCCATCCACGTGAGCTCAGGGCAGAGCTCCTTCCTCTGCAGGAGGAAGCAGGTCAAACCAGTCAGAAGAGGAAGGCACACGACCATATTCCTATCTATCACACAGCACTGCTGGTAGCAGGGGGGCTCTAATCCATCTCAGAAAGAATATTCCAACTGTGTTTACTCAAAGTACTTTCCAGTAGGCTGTGACTTAAGGTGATTAACATCTGTCACACGTGAGGCACTCTTGCTTGCCCCCATCTTGCTGGAAAGCTGCACGCAGTTTTGTTTTTAACATATGCATCCTATATTGATACAAGAGAGGTGCACTTGGGAGTTTGCAGCTTGATGGCTATGGAAAGAGGGCTTATCCCACACTGCCAGCCTCCTGCGCACCCCCAGGCAACCAACACAGTGAACAAGCAGGTGACCCTCAAGCTGCTGAGTGCAGTCCTCAACCCAGCTCGTGCCACCCCTCAGACCCCTGGCACCAGAGCATGCAACATGTGTACATGCACGTGCATGTCAAAGCCCAAAATGCTGCTCTTTGGAAAGCCACTTTCAAATTTTAAGACCAGAGAGGTCTATGAGGATCAGTTACACAGGGTCAGGATATCCCTTCTCAATTTCACAGGGACTGCTCTTAACATAACACCCAAACTATGTGATGCCCTTGAAACAGAGTGCTGGACAAGCCAGCATCCCTGAGGCTCCCTGCAAGCCTCACCCTCCCACCTCCACCTACTGACTCGGTGCTTCCACACAAGGACTGCTGCAGCATCACGTGCCTATGCAGCACCCGGCACATCCAGGATCTGGCCAGGGCTAAACATCCCAAGTGATCACAAAAGGTAACGAACAACAGGGGTGCTGCTGACACCAAGGCTGAAGAAGTATTGGGTGTTTCTGGCTGCCAGCAAGCATCTGAGGGCTGAGCTGTGGGGTCACGACATTTTGAGCATCTACAACAGGAAAGATCAGCCTTGCTGCAAACCCTCCAGTCCCCCACTGGGCATGAAGCATCCCTGGCTGAAAGTCTGGCAACAGGCAGCATGAACAGATGAGAGCTATGGCTGCCGCCAAATGCTGGGGACGCTTTCCCCCCCCCCCACTCCTTTACTTTACTTGAGTCTTTAATTTTGAACTGTGTTCCATTTTATTTTAAATCCAGAATTAGGATTTTCTGGTTTGGGGGTGGGGGTGGAGAGTGTTGTTAGTTTATTGGTTTGTGGGAATTTTTGTGTGGGTTTTTTTTTTCTTGAACTGACTTACCTAAGTGGCTTTTGAAGCAGTAATGAATTCAAGATGATCCCTTAACTTATTAAAAACAGCATCTAAATCACCACGCAGTGTTTCAATCGATTTAACAACACCCGGATGAGTTTATTAAAGGGCGCCTGGGCATTCTGTGGGAAGGAAAAACGGCAGCGCCTGGGCTGTAACCCCGGGATGGGATTCCCTCTCCCTTTCTACGTGTCACCCAGCCTGGTTCAGTGGTGCAAACAGAGGCAGGGGTAGCAGGGCAGGCAGCAGGGCAGGCAGACCCAGCTTTGTCACCTGCCAGCGCACAGGGAGGCCACCCTGGGCATGAGGCAGGACTTTATAGAGGCAAGGGGGAGGAAAGGCGCAGTAAAGCCGCATGGAAGGAGGAAGAACAATAAACAGAAGGAAGAGACGAAAGGGAAGAAAACACTGGCAAGGAGCAGGGGAAAAAAAAGGAGATTCCCATAGATAAGGCAGGGGGAAAAAGGCAGTAACAGAGCACTGACAGACTCTTTTACGGGCTAGCACAGCTTCTTGGCAAGCTCAAGAGCAGGACCACGCAAAGGCACAGCTACTTGTTTGCTTCTCCCACCAGGGCTGGCAGAGGAGGGAGTATTTTTCAGTCTTGGCAGAGTTTAACCATCCTCTTTGTAGGATGCAAAAGTGACTACTGGAGTCGGCAACTCTTTCAGATGTGAAAAAAAAGATCATCCCTGGGAGCCCTCTCCTGAGCTGCTTTGCCCATATAATCTTTTCTGCCCTCAGCATGGTGGAAATAAACACTCTCTATCCCTAATGATATAGTTAATGGTAGAACAGCTCATTTCTAAAACAAATACTTCAAAAGGCCCCAGAAGGATCTGGGGACATTCGAAAGCTGCAATATCCTACAGGAGACACACATCCCAACCCTCTCTTGTGTACCGTCAAATTCTTCCTACTATTTTTACCACTACTAGAGTTAGGAAAACATTTCACTGGGGGTTTATCATTCCACCACCAAAATTATAAACTATTTAAGCCAGTCAGGGTTTCTCTCAGCCTTTCAGGCACCACCAGAATTTTCCTCATTGCAGTAAGAGGTCTCATAACTCGCTGAGCAATACCGTATCTTGGCATCTTATTTTTACCCCCATCTACTCTATCATGCAATGCTGCCCCATGGAAGAGGCAAGGCACAAGTTACAGGAGGGCAGCTATGCCGGCTGCCTCTTCTTTAACGCAATTAGCTGCTGGAGGGTATTGCTCTGCCAAGACCAGCTGAAAGGACACAGGAAGAGAGCCATCTTGGCATGGTCCTCCCAGGGAAAAAATAAAAAAGGCTGAGCTCATCAGCCGCCAGCAAGAAGGATAAAGCAAAACTGGCTACAGAGAATGAATCTAGCAAGCTAACTCTGAAGCAAAGGAGAGGCCTCACTAACAGGCAGGAGATGCCTGTATTTTTGGCATGCAGCTTTGTTTTTGAAGTGGTGCCGGTTCAGCTAGGGCATGCTGTGGAGGCAAGAGGAGAACAAGGAGATAAAGCCAAATACACTGGACGACCATCCTTGCCAATGTCAGGCACTGGTCATCGAACCCCCTTGTTGAGCTACTGCACTTCCTGGGGTCCTGTCAGGGAAGGAAAGCCTCACCTCTTAAGCACAGTCTATTATTATTTATAGGTAAGACGATTAAGAGCCCTTAGTGGCTGTGGCACCTCTGAGACAGGTCTTAAAGATCTCGCCCTGTTCTACAATAATCTTTGATTAGCCACTAATTCAGCCGCAGAGTGCTTGTGTATTCAGGGTCTGCAGGCACTGCACTTGGAGAGCCATCATCAACACAGAGTTTAAGGGGAAAACCACAGAAGACGGCTGTACTTAACCTGACCAGATGTGCCCTTAACAGGGCAGAGAGGGACACTGTACACTGCAGGCAGCAGTACGCATGCAGGCAGAGCCCCAGCGCTGAGCTGAGGGTGAAGGGAAGGATTGCACCATACCTACACACACACCCCCCACCCCGATGCCCTCACCTTCTTGCCCAGCCACTACAGTCTGGCGCTTTGTTTGGGTTTGGGTTCACCAAGGTTTCTGATAGTATCAGGAACCAGAGGCTGACAGCCTACCTGATCTACTGAACTCACAACAGACTGGCTGCATAGGTACATAAAAGGCAACACCAGAGCAAGAGGGTCGGGTCTTTGCTTCACTTTCAAAACTTGAACACACACATGCAAAACCACCACTTTGATCAGAGCGCCCACAGCACTCCAGGTAGGACTGAAAGGAGAGATGCACACTTTGCAAAACTCTCCTACATCGTTCACATTCACATGGACATTTTGTTCAGACCGAAGCCATATCCTCACTTGTCACAACTTTTCAGAGTGTCCTCCAAAAAGCTGACCACAGAGGCAGCTGGCAGCAAGTAACGCAGACCGAAGCTTCAGGCAGCTGGGATCCAAGTGACACCCCAGGCTGTCACATTAACAAAGGCAGCGTATGCAATTACATTACAGCTCGTGCAATTACAGCACTCCTCTATGTGGATTTACACTAACTGGCTGAATCAAACTGAACATCCACTGTTACTGTCTCAAGACTTGAGAGCTTCCAGCGCTACCAGAAATACCTTTGGCTAGTGGGCTTGTGAGATGGTGGATGGAGGGGACAATAAGGAACATTCAGCATAGTTAAAGAAGAAGGGGGGAGGGGGGAGGGGAAGGCTTTGATTTTTTGGATTTAAGATTTTAGTATCTTACTTATTAAGAGAAAAATGGGGTTTGTCTTATGAATGTCATGATTTGCTTTACAGAGACAGGGAAGTCTGGCCCTACCAAAAGGCAGTGGATAACACTCATCAGAAGTTCCTTACAGAAACTTCTGCTTTCCGTCCTCCCCAACTCAGGGCAGCTAAACCATCTTTCATCTGTGCATTAGATGCGTTTTGGATTCACACTGTCTGTTGGGCAGCTTTTCAAACAAAAAATAAGTCTGCCATCAAAAAGGAAAGGGAACCACAAGCTGAGTTCTGACATTACCGTCTATGATCAGATCATTACTATGTTCATTTCTAAAATGCATTTTCCCCCCAAAACAACTTTTCAGGGCACACAAGCCAAGTTTCTTTCTTGAAGATCAGCTCCATCTGTGAATCGAAATCAAAGGTGGACTCTGAACTGGTGGGTGATTAGGACCGGTCTGAAACTTCCTGGGGTTAATTTTCTGTATAGCTTATTCCAGCAAGTGAGATAAAAATAATGTAGGGTTCTTTTTATGGCAACTTGCCACTGCTGCATAGGTCAGGTATGAAAGCTGAAGACAGCAGAAAATGTGGGGCTGTTTGTCAGCCTAGAGAGTTGAGACTTCTTACAAAGAAGTGGGAGACAGAAGGAATCTGGCAATCCAGCCAGAGCTTCAATGCTTCTCCAGAAACGTTTCCTTTGGGCCATGATGGGCCGGTAACGACTGACCATTACCACCATGAACTTCGAATGGACCACCCTAGCCGGCCCTCTTGGGACTTTTGTTTTCCTGACTCCTCCCTTCCCAAGTTAATAAATAAAGAGCTTAAAAACAAAAGAGGTAGACTCTTAGTCATGCTAATCTCACCTGCCTATTTGGATGGTGATAGTGAATGAGATAAACCATTTAAGATAACAAGCTGCTGGAGCTTCACAGAATACAAAGTGACCTGTCCCCAAAATGCATAGACTGGATAACATTCTGCATATGCTAAAGACAAGTGACCCCAAGGTCAGCCCCACAGAGGCGGTCAACGAGGTACTTCAGGAGATGTACATGCAGCATTTCTAGCTCCACAAAGCAAGAAAGAAAAGCTTACTATCTATTCTGCAAGCACAAGAACTCAGCACCCCTACTATTCTATGAAGAAAACTAAAAAAAAAAGCTAATTCAGGATAAAAAAAAAATCAACCCAAAATATCAAAAGAGCAGATAGTTTTAACAGTTCCACAAAACGACACTTTTATATAGCATATATAGGACTTGCACACCCAATCACTGCAAGAGCCTGAAGTGCTCTTCAAAGCAACCCTGCTAACAAGGCAAAGCCCACTGTTGTGGCACAACTCGAAGGACTCGGAGAGCACACAAGCAGGGTTGCATCTCAGGTAATGCTCTTTCCTGCCCTGTCGCTGGCAGTTTCACAAACTCTTGAAGAAAAATAAAGCACAACTTATTAAAATTCCCAGAACAAAAAAAAAAAAATTACACCAAACTCGAAACACAACAAAAGTGTGCCCCCACCGCTATATTAACTGGAGAGCACAGGAAGTCACCGAGTCCGGCATGCTTCTGCCCAAGGACCAGCAATAAGGAGGACACCACGCAAGAGGACCCTGGCAGCATCTGACCTGCTTTGGGGGTTTCATGCAGGACGGGGGATAAGGGGAGGATAAAGGAAAGACATAAAGAGAGAAGGAAGGGGCACTTCCTCTCACCGTTATGGCCTAAGAAACCACTGCCTGGTGGCTGTGGCCACCCAGTGCTGGGCTATGGGTGCTACTAACCTGGTTCCATCCTGAGCACTGCAGTTGACGTCAGCCCCATACTCGAGGAGATGCCTCACGATGCTCAGCCAGCCTCTGGCACAGGCCTCATGCAGGGCACAGTAACCTGCATTGTCGCGATGATTCACATCACACACCTTGTTTTCCAAACAATACAGAACCACTTCCTGGAAACAGGAGGAAAAACAGATACATCGAGTTATTTCTTGCTGCAGTGATGCACAGATTTCTCTTCTTAAAGGAGCTGGGGAGCCTGGGTGGGTGTGTGTGGAAGGCAAAAAGGGGAAAACACAAAATCCCTGTGATATGCCTAAGTTACCCTCTTTGAGTCAGTCAAAAGGAAAACGGGAGCCATTGAAAGCCGTATTTATTCAGGACACAGAGCAGAAACCACGGCTTTCCATGAGCAGATTAGCTTGGACAAAGTGGCACCAAGAGCTGTGCACCCTGCAGGGACCTTCCCGCAGCCCCCAGTGTCAGCAATCGTCACAGAGAGGAAAGGCACAGATTTTTCAGACAAAACTTGCAGCTTTCCACTTCTCAAAACTTCCATGCATAAAGCTAGCAGGAAGGTTTTACTAGTACATCTGCATTTTTTAGCAGAAAATTCTGCAAGCACAACAGCAGCACAGCCGACGTCAGTTTGATTTTAAAAAGAAAAAGTGCATGACCCGAAACAAAACACATTTAAGACACACAAAGAACGGTTTGCTATTCACAAACAAAAAAAAGCCCGGCTCTATCAAGATCGGGGAAATCCCATTTTCACCCACCCTGGTTTTCTGCATGCAGAACTAAAGCCAGGCGCCAGGTTCCAATAACGAGCCCGGCGCCGTGGGAAGCCATGTGAATTTAACACAATTCATCTTGCAGTCAAATATACCACGGTCGAGAGCCTAGGCCAGACTCAGCTCTACGCTGTTGTGCAGCCTTGAAACAATGACTGCTCCATCACTCAACCAAAAATTTAGGATGGTGCGAGTCTTCCTTGATTTGTGTCAGATGCAAAAGAAAAAAACCTACCCATTTCTAAGTGACACTGTACGTATAAAATAGCCCCTGCGTTCCCAGATTAGCAGCAAGCCATTAATTTTGCATTTGCTCCTCCTGAAGGCTGAGTGACATCTTCGCAAAGCCAGATAGGGCATGGAGAAGGCAAGTGTTTGCCTTGCCAAAACAAGAGAATAAAACAACTGCTGGGTGTGATGCATTTATTCTTCCCGTTTTGAAATCTACCGGAAAGCCCGCAATAATCTGTTCTCTGGGTATACCTGACCTGAGAGCTGGTATCTAGGATACAGCATGAAGCTGCTCTTTTAGCAGGCCCTCACTAAACAAGCTGAAGTGGGGAGCTAATGAGCTGCCCCGTCCCAGGCACCAGAGCATCCCCCTCACCTGCCACCGGACCACCTACACCTGATGCACCCATCGGTTTAACCTGGGATCCCCACAGACCCGCCTCCCAGCGAACAGGGGGCTCTTCATGTTCCTGCTTACCAGCCCGAAGCCCAAAATCAGTTCAGAATGGATGCTTTTTACCCTGCACTTCCTCAATCCCATAAGAAAGGGCTGTGCAAAATTATACCCTGGAGGTATGAATTTTCCTTCAAAACCAGACCACCCCGACAGGCAAATTAGCAGATGGATATAGGTAGCAGAAGCAGCTGCCATATTCAGTTCCACTTTTAGCATGCAGTTACCATTTAGAATAGATTCTGCAACTCAAAATAAAAGCCCTTTCATCTATTTTTGTAAAAAGGAAAGGCTCGTCGTAGGGCAGAATACCTACTACTGGACGAAAAGGACAATTTTGTCGGGCAATTCTGTGTTAAGAGGCTATAAGAAGAATGTCATTAACCACAAAATGTAACCATAAAGACCATAAAACTCTACATTGTTAATTAATTAAATGCCTCATTAACTTTTTTTAACATGATTTATTCAATTTTCAAAAAAAATTAAGCCATCGCTGCAGAATACAGGAACATGTGGTGCTACAAACACACTTTTGGTTTCATAAGCATCTCTCACTAACATTAGAGAAAGGCTGTGAAAGTGCCACAGGGCAATTTAATGTCTGTACAGGTGCTCTATTTAAACCAGCAATGTGAAAATCACTCGCAGTTAATCCAAAGAGTCAAGCTAGCACATCACCAGGCAAGGTATGTGCCACCACAGCTTCTGCTGCCTGCAGTTTGTTAGACAAATTGCAAACAGTAGCGTTAAAAGGTGCATGCAAATATGCATGCTCCATCCTCACCTAACAAAGAGATGCCCTTCCCTTTACTGTCTCCCACCCATGCCCTGCAGCAGCTCCTGCCCCTTTTCCAAGGGAAGGGGTCACCATCCCCCTGCGCATCCCCCATACCCTGGGAGCACACGCTGCCACCAAGAAGCACTATTGCCCTCCACTTAACCTCGAAACATGGCCCTTGGGCAAGGCATTATAAAGCTGAGCCATAAGGCTTCACCACAGCCATGCCAAGTCCCAGAAATATGCTCGGGGCGATGCTCATTCCCAGGCAGGGTGCAGGAGCTCCCTAGGGGAGCTATGCAAGGGCAGGATGACGCTCAGAAGCTCCTGCTCCTGCAGCAGAGCCACTGGGGACCCAGCGCCAGACCCTCGGTGTGAAGCATCCCCAGGGCCAGATATTCTTCCCCTGCCTAGGTAAGCCCTGTCTTCCTGAGCATTTAAAACGCCTGGAAACAAACACCATCTTTCCCCAACCCCTATCACACACCACATATTCCTCTAATTTCACTGCCTTCCTAGGCAAGATTTAATCCCAAATTCACCAGAGAACTTTCCAAGTCCAGTCACACACCAAAAAGCAACAAACGGCACAAAGACAGCCAGTGTTTCCTCTCCCATCAAATTCATTACGCAAGCCTTTTGTAATTTTTTTCCCCAGAAGACTCTACGCTCCCTATAATTCCCCCTTCACAAAAAGTAAATTACAGTTTTAAGACTACTATTATCTCAAGTCATTTGTTTCAAATGGGGAAAACCAAATGGATTTGAGAGCGCCCATACACTGGGATGGGTTGTTAATACCCTGATGAAGCAAGGCTTGGCGCAGAAGCCTAGCGAAGGAAAGGCAAAGCTTCCCACCAGCTTCAGCAGGGTTTTGCTCAGACCCTATGGATTTCCAGAGCCAAAGACCGTTTGCCACACTGCCGTTAAGTAGCCTTGTTAGCTGCAGCCCTACAATTTATCTGACCAGACACATTTGTCCTTCGACATTTCACTCTCACATCAGTTTTCACATGCAAAATTCTAACAGCTTGTGTCCTCCTCCTGCAACTATCCGGAGCACAACTGCACCGTGCGACTGAGTAGGGCAGAGGCACCTGAGCTAGCAGCACTTGGATGCCCTGTGGGTCCAGGAGCGATATATACAGCTCGTCAGCACCTTTGCATGCTTAAGGTGCCAGCACTGCCTCCGGGTTTGGGGTGGGATCTCTGCATGGCCGCAGGGCCCTGCGCAAAGGCAGGCAGGCAGGCAGGCTGCCAAGGGCAGGCACAAGATCATCCAGTCTCAGGGCAGAGCTGTCAGGGCTGCTCTGTCCCATACAGCATTCCTGCCACTGTCAGGGCTCAGTGGTGCCCCGTGGTGCCAGCCACTTCCAGCTCCCAAGTCCTGCATCAGCACTCAGCATCCCTCTTTAAGCTGTGGCCCTGGTGACGCAAACTCGTCTGCCTCCTCTGCCACCAAGCTGGCAGGGGGCCACTGGGCTACCCACTGCCACCACAGCAGCTATGAGAAGCCTTCATGTGCCTGTGAGCATCCAACACTCCCACTTCAGCAACGACCCCTGGCCATGGCACCGCAACCACCAAAGGCTGCTGCCCCACTAACGAAGATGGCAGAAAACAGATGTGTGCAGCTACCACAGGTCACAGATCAGCAAATTACTTTGACCCATCGATACATATTTATTTATTTATTTCTAATAGAGGAACCTGTAACTTTTTGACCATTATAATCTTTCTGGCGGCAGAGGAAATTCAGCTTTCTACTAACTGCAGTAGTCTAGTCACTAGCAAGAAAAACACCACAGCTACATAGCTTCCATGACTGACCAAACTATCACAGCTCAACACAGGCCAAATAAAGCCATGACAGGGTGGCACAACCACCCACTGCTCTGGGCCTTGAAAGACACAGGCAATGCTGGATCCTAGCAGCAGCTCAGGCACATGGACTGGGCTCTCCTCTCTGCCCCATGCTCTGCCAACAACAGGACCCACTGTTGTGCTATCAATGCCAGCCAAACAATCAAGTCAAACCAATTGGAATATTTAAGCCTGTGAAAAACGTGGTGTTCACTTGTACTTCCGGGTGAATTCAAGTCAGAAAATCGAAATCCCCAATCAGCTGATGGTGGGAAGGCATGGTGAGCACACAAGGTTACCTCAGGGTCACAGGAACCCCACCTCGGTAAGCCCTGGCACCCCCAGCTTTCTGCAACCAGCCCACTCAGGGCCAATGCTGTAGAGAGCTCCCACCATCAGCAAAGCAAACAGAGCACTCAGCCCCTGCTCGAGCAAGACCTCAGCCCATCACCAAGTTTCAGAGCTGCTCGCATCGAGCCGTGCTCAATGGAGCACACCAGGCACAGAAAGCAAAATGCCCAAGTGTACTCACCCTGACACACACCACGCAGGAAGAAAATACACACCAACAGCCTGGAGCACACACTAGACCACATTTTGATTTTGGATCCATAGGAAATGTTAGGTCCATAGGAAATTAAATCATTTACATTATGGAGATTACCATAGCAACGTTGCAACAACCACTTCTCCTCTTCCTAGCTACAGCTGAAGTGCTCTGGGTTAGAAGAAGCCTTTGTCTAGGGTAAACACAACCCTTCCAACAAATACTGTCTTCCAGAGCTGGAGAAGGCCCCTCTTCACACAAAGCTCTCCAGCTCTACAAAGGCCTTTTCGAGGTTTCAACAAATCCCTGAGGCTGGGCAGGCCCCACCTGGGCCCGGGCTGATGCCACCTTCCAGCACAGGGCTCAAGCCCTACTCCGAGGTCCAAGCAGCCCTCCCATTGCCAAGGCAAATGCTGCAGCCATGCCGAAGCCAGCAATTGCTCTCTGCAATGAAATGCCTTCTTGCAAGATGTGAAGTTGAGCAACAACGACACTCATACCTACGTGCCCCTATTTCCCCAATAAAAGCGTGCTTCAAAACAGCAGAGCTAGGGGATTCACTGGTTTCTGATTTTTGTAGCAACAGGAGGGCTGTTTCATTAGACAACATTGCTTGGCGTAGCTGGAACAGCTCTAGACTCTGAGCACAAAGCATGCAGAGAACCAAGAAGCATCTGATCATGCAAGAGGACACTCCAAGCACTACATCCCACATCATGTACCAGACACTCCGTGGAGAAAAAAAGAGCAAAAGGAAAAACCCTTCCTCTAAACTACACTTCTTCACAAATAACAAAAGCAAAAATTGTACAGCTCAGTAAAGATCACCGTAAAGACTACTAAAAAAAACCAACCAACATTAATTCTGTTTGCAGATGGTTTATATTTAAACTGAAGCAAGGGTTACCAATAAAACTTTACCCTTTGCCCGTTCACACAGGATGCTGCTTACCCTGTGTCCCCACCAGCTGACCCAGCAGCGATGGGGACCCATTCCCACAGCAACCTGTCCCAGGCCCCACACGCTGGAGAAGGGAATGCACCAAGGGGGGCGTGGGGACCAAATGTCAATGACCAAATTCAAAGCTGCTGCTTTGCAAAATTTCCATCTATGAAACTGTAAAGAGGGGTTTAACTTTTGAATTTTTTTAAAAAAATCATCATCCTGCAGGGCGCCGAGGGACCCTTACCTCGTACCCAAGGCGTGCTGCCCGCTGCAGCAGCGTTTCCCCCGCGTTCTTATTGACAATAAGCCTCCGCGCTTCAGGCGGCATGGGCCGGCTCGGGGTGGTCTCCTGAGGGGGGCTTGCAATCGGCAGCTGTGAGGGCTGTGAGACGGGTAGTAATGAGGGAGTCTGCTGCAGGCGATCGTACAGCTTCTGCTCATATGATTTGGCTGGTGAGGAGTCGCAGTCTGAAGTAGGCTCTGGTCGCTTTCTGACTTTCCTCGTTACCGTGACCTGTCAAAACCATTATGTGGGGGTTTTTTATCCTCATTTTCACAATATAGCGATGGGATTATATTTTGCCAGCAGAGAATTACGCTTTCCTACTCATACTTCATTTTTTAAGAAAGACCTGGTACAGCTTTTAAATGCAAGATGCCTCACCCTCTACAATAGTGCCTTTAACTTGGGTTAAGAAAAGCAAATACAAAATGTGCAAAGCATCCACAGGCGAATCTAAATGCATTCCCCGCTACCCTGCATGCATGACAGCGCATTAGTTTTAAGCAGGCTGGCTCTGCCTTCTGAGAGGCTGGTGGACAATTAAGTCTAAATAAAGATACCTTATCTTCAGCATTTTCGATATCTGTGGTGTCATCCCCTGTCAGAGATGACCTCCTTCTCCTCTCCTGCAGTGCCAAGTGTTTTGTTTTACACTGACGTTTCCCTGATGGCTTCTCACACTCGCTGTATTTCTGCAGCAGAGATGCATGTTGGAAATCCTCCTCTTCGTCTGTGTACAGCCCATCTGTCTTCCGGCTTTCTTTAATTTTCTGCTGTTTGGCAGCCAACCTCGAGGCTGGAGTACAGCTTGGCTGAGCCTGCCTTTTGCTGTTTGCATTGGTGGATGAAAGGCTCTTCATGTGCGGAGACACTGGGAATACGGGCAAGCCTAAATAGGAAGGAAAGGCATTACACATTGCATGGTGTGTTAAAAGGAAAACACATTGCTAGCACTTAACACAAGCTCCTCAACTGCTTAAGAGATCTACCAATTACATTTCCAAATCATTAATATTTTAAGCGTTCCACACTCAAATTGTAAATACCATCTTGCCAGTTAACGTTACATCAACAGCTATAATGCCCTGATAAAAATCACTATGTGAAATGCCCTGCACCGGCTGCTGGGGCACAGCAAAAGCCCTACGGTGCCATGCCGTGCCGTGCCAGCTTGGTGCTGCTGCAGCCCAGCCACCACAGGCAGAGCGGAAAGCCGCTGCTGCACCGCCTCGCCAGAGGGAAAACAACTCGCCTCCTTACCTGGAACTGCTTTATCTGAAGGGGAACCAACTCCTCCGGCAGCCTGGGCCCGGCCGGGCTTGTCCGCCCTTGGCAAGGTGTGGTTGCAGGGCAGATAGAAGGATGGTGGGAGAGGAGGGGAAAGCAAGAGAGGTGGGAGCATGGATAAGGTCTTGGTGGGACAGCAGGTGGGGGGGAACGTTGAACTTAGCCCTAAGATGGCAGTAAGATGGGGAACATCTCCTTGGGTAGCATTTTTACTTAGAAAACAAACCAAGAGAAGGAAGGCTACGCAAGGAGCTGTCCCCACAGAAGCCTGTGCAAAGTCTCTTACGAGAAGGGCGGGGATTCCGCAGGAAAAGCCATCGGCTGTGCTTTCCCAAGAACTCCGTCCAGAAGTGAATCCTTCTGTGAGACCAGGAAGCCCTGGGACGTCGGGGAACTAAGACCAGGCCTCTGCCACCTGTGGCAGGACACCGGCAGCGCCAGGTTTCCTCTGGGGATTAGCTCTAACAAGCTGGATCCCACAATGTGGGCCACATGCAAAAAGCATGATGACTTCTTTTTTTTTTTTTTTCTTTTTTTTTTTTTTCAGAGTGCAAGCAGGTTTACAACAAAACAGGGACAGGAAAGTTGACTTTTTATAGTCTGAATTTCCCTTGGGAAGAGAATTGAGGTGACCTCAGAACCAACTCCTCTGCAGAAAAATTAAAGGTTGCTGGAAAGGAAGGGACACTTCAGCCAAACAATACCATGCCACTGAAGGGAAGGTGTAGAAAAAACCCCTGAGCACTTGAAAGAGGCTCCTTTGCTCCAAGAAGTCTCTGAAGCGATCCTACTTTCAGGACAGAAGAGATGGTAGGAGCAAATATGGCAGCTGCTCAGAGAAGAGAGACCTTTATTTAGAGAGACTCAATCCAGAGCCAGTCGGTAAAAAAGAAAATAAAATCTAGATTTCTCTTGGTGGGCAGCTTCACACTTTTGTCTTCCTTTAAATAGATCTGTGAAAGCAACTCGCAGAAGCCTTTCTAGATTAAAGATGAAAACAGAAATCCCTCAGTTCTTTCAAGTCACTTTCTAGAAAAAGATGCATACCATGGCTTGCCAAGCAGATGTCAGGGAATTTACGGGACACACTATGTTGCAGATTGTTCAACAAAAATCCAGTAAGTTTTTTAGCCTTTGCAATCCTGAAGGAAGGCGCCTAGTCGTAGGCTGAGCCTACAGATGCAAGGCTGTCTTTCCAACTCTGCAGACAGCATGAAGTAAGGAGTGTTTAATTCTCCTGTTCACAACTAACCTAATTGGAGTAGCACATGAAAAGCCCAATTCCAATACAGGAGTATCATCATTATCTACTTAGTCACTTACTAAAAAAAACAGCAAAGATGAAAAGCAGCAGCAACGCAGTCTGGTGAGTGCAAAGGGAAGTAAGAAACTGCTGCATGTAGGAAAAACAGAATAGAAAGAAAAAAGCCTCACAGGTCTGGAGAAGGACAGAAATGTCAAAAGCGTGGAGGAAAAAAACACCGGAAGGTAAGCCCGTCCCAAAGAACTGCAGGCTCTGCCACACAGGGATGCCAAGGCATTAAAAGCAGAAGTTTAATCACCACAAAAAAAGCATCCTCCCAGCCTGCAAGTTCCACGTAAACTCTGTGCGCTGCTTTGACCCTCCAAAGTGGTGACAGCAAGCACTAGGCTAAACGTGTGCCGCAGCTAAGAGATGGAGAGTAGCAACACTATGCCCAGGAGCTTCAAGATCAGTAACATTGCAAGGGACCAGCACTATCCAGAAAAAGCCACGTGTCGGCCCGGGAAATGCAAGACAACACAGGCAGAAAAAAGGCAAGTGAATAATCCTGGAATCCCACCCCATCTTTCTGAGCACTACATATGTGAAGGGAGAAGATAAACAAGAGTGAGCAGGAATATCCCCAAATATCCATGGGGAAAAAAAATAAACCAAAAAAAACCCACCCACCCCCAAAAAACCCAAAACCCAGCCTCTGACTGATGTGGGTTGTGGCGAGTCTGACTCAGAGCAGGACCTCCCTCCCTTCCCACAGGAGCAGGCTGCAGAGAGGTCCACGCGGAAAAGCAGCTGCTGCCGCGTCACCTGAATGCTTGCTTGTTCAGCTCCCACCCCGGCAGCTGCCTCCTCCTGCTTGCCAAGCCAGCGGCTGCCGTGCCGCCTGCAACCCGCAGCAGCTCCGAGGGACAGGCAGCGGCTTTCCCAGTGGGCGAGATCCTCCAAACTCCTCTCCTTGGGGCTTTTGTTTCCACGCTGCCTGGGTTTTCTCCTTGTGCCGGGTGAGTGGCTGCAGCTCCCTGGGGGACTGTCAGAACAGCTGGCTACCACACAGTTGGCAGCACCAGGAGGTTATTGCTCAGCTGGGACCCCAGCAGAGGCTGTGTCTCCCGCCTTGGCCACAGGTCCAGGCATGTGGCACAATGCCCTGAGGTTGCAGGCATCCCTATACTCGCAAACCTGCTGCACCCCAGAGAGCTAGCACAGGCAACATCACCTAGCAGGCAGGCTCATAGAATCATAGAATGCTCTGAGTTGGAAGGAACTTTCCAGACCATCTGGTTCCAACCCCCTGCCATGGGCAGGGACACCTTCCACCAGACCAGGTTGCTGACAGCCCCATCCAGCCTGGCCTTGAGCACTGCCAGGGACGGGGCACCCACAGCTTCTCTGGGCAGCCTGTGCCAGTGTCTCACCACCCTCACAGTGAAGAATATTTTCCTTATACCTAATCTAAATCTACCCTCTTCCAGTTTAAAGCCACCTCCCCTTGTCCTGTCACTACATGCCCTTGTACAAAGTCCCTCCCCAGCTTTCCTGTAGCCCCTTCAGGCACTGGGAGGCTGCTGTGAGGTGTCCCCAGAACCCTCTCTTCTCCAGGCTGAACAACCCCACCTCTCTCAGCCTGTCTTCATAGGAGAGTTGCTCCAGTCCTCTGATCACCTTCCTGGCCCTCCTCTGAACTCATTCTAACAAGTCCATGTCCTTCTGATGTTGGGGGCCTCAGAGCTGAACACAGTACTCCAGGTGGGGTCTCATGAGAGCAGAGAAGGGAAGAATCCCCTTCCTCGACCTGCTGGCCATGCTCTTTTGATGCAGCCCAGGATACGGTTGCCTTTTTGGGTTGCAAATACACATTGCTGGATCATGCTGAGCTTCTCATCAAGGAACACCTACCTCCAAGTCCTTCTCCTCAAGGCTGCTCTCATTCCATTCTCTACCCTGAAATTATTTTGGGCAGGCAACATCCTGGCTCTTGTGGTTCTGACCTGCAAGTGAGACTGCAAGGAGGCGACAGCTGAAAGTCACCAGGGGAACACTTCCAGCAGCCACTGCTTGGCCACCCAGACAGCAGACACTGACTGAGTGACAGAGGGGTGACAGCCCGGTGGCAGCTTGCAATGCATGATTCCTCCCACACTAAAATCCCAGGTTGAACACAACTGGAGCAACAAGCCCAGAAGTCAGTATCCTCTATCTTCCTGGAAATGTGCAGAAACAGATGGCAAATCGCCCTGTAGTTAGACTAAGGCTTCACAGGCACAGGGGCAGACCTCGATGCCCTGCTATAGCCTGCTTCTTGGGAAACAACCAGCTTCCCAGCAGCAGACTGCCACGTTCACAATCAGTGCCTGGGCACCAGGAACAGCTGTTCCCAGCCCCAGAGCAAAAAAAAAAGCTGCAAGCAACAGGGTATGTTCTCGTATTCACAGTATCTGATTGTTTAAGAAAAGTTTGTGAACTAGTCCTGGGCAAGAAAGACAAGCCAAAAGTCTCCATCCCCATGCAACTTTCATGCAGAAGATGCTTTGTTGCACAACAGGGGAAAATGTCCTCATCCTAGTGAACTAAGAAAAAGGAAATTCAAAAGTTTACACTTCAACAGGGCTGGAGAAGTGTCAGCAAAGTGATATGAATGATCTCCAGTGCTTCTGCGTAATGAATTGTGAAGCATAATTTAGTCAAGTTTATGGATTTACTGAGGTTTCCAAAAGCAAGAGGTTTTCCATAGCCATGGGACAACTGAATCTGAATGCCTTTGGGAACAGCGCATAAATCTGGAGCCAACTCTTTTTCTTTCCTGCGGTCACGCGTTAGAGAAGCCTGTCACTGCCACGGGAGGCATCGCAGGGTAAAGCTAGAGCATCCTTACACAATGCAGTTTCTTGTTAGTGACCCTCGTTTAATCTCGACAAGGTATCTCTTTCTGAAAACTACAAAGGGGAGCAGGTTGTGAGCAGAGGTGTTTGAGCCAGTATCACGCTTGCCAACGCAGCGCATAAAGCAAGGGAGTAAGAGTCAGAGCTCCTTTTAAACCAAGTTTTGATCCCCTGCTCCATGAATCCTTTGGGAGAACCTTCCCCATCAATCAGCATTAAAGGTTGGGGTTTTCAGCCCCCAGATAACCCTACCACGGGGAAAGATGGGTGAGGAGTTTTAGGAGAGAAGTCGATACTTTTGCCTGTGACTGCTTCGGAGATGCTATCCAGGAAAACTCTCTCACTGATGCAGGACAACCTGGACTCAGTCCTTTCCATGGCTTTGGACAAGAGGATCTTCCCTCCTCATGCTCCTTTCTTTTGAGGAGATCTCAGCTAAGCGGCAGGTTAGGCCAGCTGGAGGGTGAATGTTTACCAGTTCGATGAAGCTCCCAGGTCTGCCAAGGAGAAAGGAGCCCAAACGTCCAACTTGCAGCTTCCCCTCCCAGAAACAGCCTTTCCTCAAAAGTAGGCAAAGGATTTGGAGAGGTAAGAGGAGGAGAGGAAGGAAGAAAATTTGCAACCTTTTACACCTGAGAAGCCGAAAGAGGAGACAAGGGTTCACTGCTGTGCCCAGGAGATGTGGATTCATGACAAGGTACAGGCGATGTGCAAGGTGAGGGGGACTGGCCACATGGGCTGTGTGCTGCCATTCCCCACCAGTTCTCCAACCAAGCTATGGCAGCAAACGTTGCAGGAAAGGGGAAAAGCAGCAGAGCAGACTGTGCTCAGGAGCTGAGGACAGTGGGGACAGGAGAGCAACCGGGCCATCCCAAAGGAAAATTTGACAGATTGCCTCCATGGGCTCTCTTCCAGGATAGAGAACAGGCAGAAAAGGGGGAACAGGATGGGGAAAAGGAGGAAGCAGAGCAAGGGGGGGAAAAACAGCCAGAAACAAGCCAAGGAAAGCTTATGTGCTTTGAGGAAGCAACAGCTTAGGAGAGAGCCACTGGGAGGATCTCTGCCAAGGGGCTGGGGAGTGGGGGCAACAGGGGTTTACAGGACATGCCTGTGACAAACCAGCAAGGCATCCTCTTCAAGAAGAGGATGAGCTTTGCTCTTAAGCATATGCACTGGGAAAGGCAGGGAAACCCAGCAGTGCTGAGGGTGCTGGAGGAGTTGGGTTCCCATGATCGAGAGCTGCTAGCTGTGCTGTGCTGACACTGTTTCAGAGGGTCACAGCCCCTCCAGTCCCATGTGTGGTTAAACACACTTACACCAACTAGCAGCCTGTTTGTTTCCCCTCACACCCAGAAGCATGACTGCGCTGTACGCCCCCCCAGCTCTCCTCTAGAGACATAAACTTCATCTTCACATTATCTATGAAAGAGTATTTAAAGCCAAAACACACACACGCACGCACACACAAACACATAGTTACACACACATACACAAACACATTTTCTTGTCTGCCAAATATCAGCTACAGGGCAGTTCTTAAAGAGGACGTGTTAGTCCTTATACAAATGGACATCTACAGAAATATATATATATATATAATTCTTAAAAAAAAAATAAAAACAAACTCTCGACAATTCCTTAACATTGGTGGCAGCATGCGTCACTGTAAATGCTAAAGCCGGCTGGTTTCCCTAGTAGTCTCTGCATACCTTGTTCATTGTCACTTGTTTTGAGGGACTCTTCAGACCAACTTCTATTGCTTTTGGCCTCTGACCTTTTCTTGGTGTGCCTTTCTTCTGTGAAGTCTTTGACCTTTGCAGTGGCCTCTGGCTGAACAGCCTCAGCTAAATCTTTCCTGCTTTGCCGGCCCAACTTGCCGGACGGGGATCTCTCTGGTGACACCTGCTGCTCCCATAGTTCCCTAAGATGCTGCAGGTGACGCTGCTTTTTGGGATGGAGCCCTGTTAATTCAATGCACACCTTCAGGTTGGTCACCTCATTACAATTGGGCTCTTCTAAGTGGTTAGAGGAATTGTTTGTCATTTCCCTCTCAGGCCAGTCATCTAATGGAAAAATAACTAAAAATTAATCAAAAAGCCCCCTCAACTTAAAACAAAAGCTACATTTCACTTTCGGGGCATATAGTCTCAGCTTTACCACCACACTATGCATTTTAAAGGTTTGCTTATTAAGGGTTACATGCACTACAGTAACTTGCACTGCTGTGGCTACAAGCGTCCAACGACTAGTGCTTTACCCTTATATACCAAGTTTTTTATATATACATATATATACACACACATATATATACATGCATATATATACATATATATAATTTTAAGTGAAATGACAGTGCTCACATTAGTAACTATCAAGTTCAAAAATGGAAACACATTAAGCCAAAGGGACGTTCCTTTCACAAGACATTCCTTGAGACAGACCAAAGCAAAATGCTGACTTACCTTTGGAGTTCTTCTTCTTTTTTGCTTTTGATATAAGTTCATCCTGCAGTTCATCCACAAAGCTTTCATTTTGGCTGCCATCATTTTGCACTCTCTCACCAGAGTGTTTACGCTTCCTGTCCAGACGTGGACATGGATGTTGGCCAATATCTTCTGTTGGCTGATCTTCCGCTTTTTCATATATAGAATGTCTCTCTAAATAACATTTCTCATTTGAGAGATCTTTTTCCTCGGGAGTTTCAAGAAAGTGACCTTGGTTGTTTTCCGTACTAGTAAAGTTACCTAAAAATTAAAAAAAAACAAACACCACAAGACCTAATAAATACAAAACAATTAATTGTGAGAAAGTTATGCTCTCTGATCTCTTCAATGTCATCTCCATCATGACTTATGGCTCATGAGGCATGCAAATAAATACAGCACTGTACTTTGAAACAATTTTCATCTGGTCAGCCTAGGGCAACAGTTTTCTCCACAGTTAAGTAGAAAACCCCCAAAAGCGTGAAGCTTTATGTTGGTTTTACATCAATTTAATAAGTAAAATATTCACAATACTTGTATCCATAGGAACATCACAATGCACTTTTTAAAATAAAGAAATATCTTTAGATATCAAAAGCACAGACCCTTTTGAGAAAGCAACCTCACCCCCTAAAACCATGGCAATAACCCAAGCTCCACTTTGCAATGAATTTGTTTTCAAAAATACCTTCTGATGATAATAAAGTATTAGCTTTCCGCTAATTCCTAATCCTTCCCTAACTTCTCCCATCGAATTGCACAGTCTGACTTAAAAGCATTCATCCCTTCTTCTGGAGATATAAATGGGATACAGAGCACGCACACACATACACGGGAATACCACTAAGAATAGCTGTGATATTTTGCAAAAAGCACTACTTGAATCCAAGGTTATAAAAAGGCTTCCTCACTGCAAGTAACCAGCCAGTCACTGTATGTCACATGATCTTCGTCACCTGCTTTTAAAAAAGGCCTCACTTTTTTCAGGGAGTATTTCCAGCAGCAGCGAGCAGGTGAGCTTTGAAAAGCTCACTAGAAACTACTCCGAACAAATCAGCCACAAAAACACCCACGTTGCCATACTCACCCTAACTTCAGCTTCCCCTCTCCAACAGTGTTCCCCTGAACTCAAGAGACAGCTTCAGCAATTTTAAATGGATGCCTGACTTAAAATTACACTTCATCATCATCCTGAATAGGTATTTTTTCTTGGGCTTAACCAGACTAGCCGAGGCACAGTTAGGCAGTCATGCAGTACAAACAGCAACACAGGTTAATCAGCTTCCTATTTATACTTCTGACAAGCAAGTTGCTTTTCCCACATGTTTTAGCTCTCCTGGCTGACCGATACTCTTTCTGCACGTCTGCCACTGTTCAGCGAACTGTCTGTATGCTCTGTCCTACTTCCGCACAGCTCACTGTCCGTTTTCCTCTTCCTCCCCCTTTCTTTCCTGCAAATACCTCTGCTGGTTTCCTACCTGAACCCCTGACAGCTCGTTTCCCTTCCCTCCCCTCCCCTTGATCCTCCCTGTCCTTACTCAGCCTCCTCCCCGGTACAGCCTGGCCCTCAGTTTCTGCTCTTCCCCCTCGTCAGGGCAGACGTTGCTCCCCTCCAGCCCCCTCTCCCCTGCAAGACCAAACACAGCAGCATCCAGGCACTGGCAGCCCCTGGATGTAGATGTACACCCAACTCTATCCCACCTTATCTTGAGAGTACCTTCCTACAGCTCTGCCAACACCTTCTGGTTTCACAACCATCCTTGAAATATCTGTTGTCAGCAATGGAAAGCTGAGGGGGAAAAAAAACTCTCTGGAAAGGTTTTTCTTAGGCTGAGATTTTTCTTCATCGCAACTTGGAAATGGCTCCAAGTAGCACCTAGAGTTCTGGAGATGTTTGCAGGCACCAGAAGACACCCCAGCATCATTTTTACACTGCTTGGGAAGCTGCCTGCAGGGCTGTTTTATAAAACAGCAGAAGATATCTGGCCAAGAAAAATCAAAACAAAAGTTGACTTTTTCCAGGCAAGTGGGACACTCCGGCCATTCTGCTATTTGGCGATGCTCCCTCTCCACAAGACTGTCTGGCCAACACCTGTTTCCTTCAAGACTTTCAAATGCAGTTTGTCACGCTTCTTCCAGCCAGCAATGCTGACATGTTCCAAAAACCAGGTATCTCAGCTTACTATGCCTCTAAATCGCCAGTGTCCCCCTCAATCAGAATGAATCTGGCAACACCCCATGCTTGCACATCTGGTATGAAGATGCTGCCTAACAGCTGTACCCTATAACCACACCAACAGCACCAACAGTCCTGTTTCACACAGCAGAAAAGAAGCTAGACCAGCCACGTTGTAAGTATCACTTTAGAAATAGCTTCTATCAGATTTCATTTTACATTTTTAATGCAATCTGCTATTTTTTCCCCTTTCATAAGGAAACATTACACATATATGGTCTGTTTCCCTGTGAACAGATCAGGTAAGGGCACCCTGCCACGCTCCCGCTGTTACTAGCCTTCGTGCCTCCAGCAGTACCAGCAGCTACACACTGTGGTTCACGCCGAGAGTTGCTAGATCAGGACAGCTTTCCTGCTCCTAACACTGTCTGGCCTGAGAAAAGGCAGGCACATCCTGACCAATTCCCAGAGAAGCTTTTGCAGGGTCAGAGGAAGAAGCAGGGGGTGGGGGGGGAGGCACTGATGGGCTTAATCTTTCGGGCTTGCAAAACACAGCAAGCTAATTCCAGCCTGCCACCACTGAAAGCAATCCACCACAGATTAATTCCTTCTCTATCTGCAAGCACTAGGCACAGGGATGCCGAGTACTGCTCGCTCAGACCATCCATGTTAAAAAATAAACAGGAAGAGAGATACATGTGCTGTAACCTTGCTAACAGCTTGTCACTGTTGGCATTTCTCCGGGGCTCCACATGCCAAGGAGAACAGCACACACCTACTGAAGTTTGTCCAAAAAGCCCTTGCTGCCAGCGTCTCTGCGACACCTTTGCCTCCACTCTCCAGTCACATCCAAGTGGGACCCCTCTGCCGACCAGAGCTAGGTCTCCTCGGCCGCCGAGCCAGAAATCCCTTCTCAAGAACTTCCCCGCTGCACAGACGTCTCTGAAATCCATCCTGCTAGATGCAGTTAAAACCATTAGAGGAGCGACAACTCCACACGTTAATCCAGGTTGTGTAATCATCCTGCATCGACACAGGAGGACAGACACGACAAAGCCAGGAGCTGCACGGGACGCGTCCTTGCCTATCTGCTCCACTGCCAATACTCCCCGTCTCTTCTACAGCCAGATTTTCACCACAAAAGAACAAAGGTCAGTTGCTCTTCGGGACACAGCATACCCCACAGGCTGTCAGGCTCTCTACGCAGCTTGCACAGACACATCACACGCTCAGAGGTTTTTCCCCTTGGCACAGTGGCAACTGCCTCACAGAGCACAGGCTCTACTTAATATTTTACCACCGGATTCCACTCTGTCCTCAAACTGTTTTGCAAGCAACCTGGATCAGACGCAGTGTCTCCCCAAATTAAGATATAAATGGCAACATGAAGCACAGCAACATAAGCATATCGTGCAGGCCCAACAAGGACAAGGAGACTTTATTTGCTTTTGTTCCCTCCTGCCGTGTATCTACAACACCCTTTCCTCTGCCCAAGGAAGAAAACAGCAACAAAATACTTGGGAGTTTTCGTATCATCATTATTCAAACAGTGATGAGGTAGCCAGGAACACACGATAAATGCCGAGTTCTCATAGCAACACACCTCTATGAGTAAGGAGATTAAACTCTTAAACGTGCCTCTTCCTCAAGCCTCCAGCATCTGCCAGTCTCACACCAGTGGTGAGAACCAGCATCAACAGCTCTCCAAGTACTTCTCACTGTCCTACCAAACTAGAAACAAGGAAAAATTAAGAAGATGCTTCTTCACATAGTGTTTCTGCCTGAAGCAGTATCTTCTTAGTGCACAGGTTACAATCTCACAAGAAATAGTTGCACGCACAAACACGCTACCCAAAAAAACTTTCCTTCATTTTTCCATTTTCCCGTCGCTTTCAGCTGCTTGAGACCAGGCCCTCCCACGTGAGGCAAACAAGGAAACATATCTCAGTGTTTAAGCTGCGATTCTTTTGTTCAAATAACATGGCAGCTAAAAAACAGCCTTTCCTCTTCCCTGAAGCAACCTCTCATTGCACTCACTTACGCAAAGTACCCTTTATTCATCGGAGGACAGGAATGACAACCCAAATGCTAAAACCCAGTATTCGGCATAGAGATCACAAGAGTAAGAAATGCCGTAAGTCACCTTCAACACCCGATCCTGAGTATCCCATATCGGGCAGAGGAAACACAGCTGATTTAATTTTTCTCTCCAACTACTCTGCTTGGGAGCTTTCCACATTTGTGTGGAAATGCCAAGTTCTGCCTAAGCCTACCACACTACACAAACAAACACCATTCTCCCTGCACAGACTTTTGGGTTTTCCCCCTTTTTTTTTGCCCTACGTCCCGTGGCAAGAAGGTAATAACTGACCAGGGCAAAGGACATGTTTACTGTTTCCATCTTTCATTTGTTCAGGTATACACACAGCCCAGTGAGAAAAGAAAAGCAGGGGATTACCATGCAAAGGGATGCCAGCACCTCACTCTGATGCTGAGTATCTGCTCCAAAGGCTTTGGCACATTACACACTTTACTTTCACACACAGAAACTACTTTAACTTTTTCCCCATTACCTCATGCTTTTAGATCACGCTTTTAACATATCAGCTTTTATTTTTCCCAGCTAAGGCTTAAATGGACAGTATCTTCCTCGTAGAAAATTACATAAACAGGTAAAATCACATTCCCTCATCAAGAAATTCACAGCTTGTAGAATATATTCAATCTTTCACACTCGGATATGATTTTCAGTACCACTAGAAAACCTTTGTTATGGAACGGACATGCGATCATCACATGCCCATATTGATGTGCGTGTCCGTGCCAATAGCTTAAATCACTTGATCTCTGAACAATCCTATGACTCATGACATATGCATCCCATAATTTATGATGTTTGTGCTATGGAAATGCACCGGAGCAGCATCGCCTCAGCAACATTTACAAGTCACCTTGGCAACAAAGCAGCTTCGCGGCTGCTCTCAGAATGCCCGGCAAAACCCAAACAAGATGGGAGAGAATTAAAGCACTTCTACTTCACTCCTTGGCTTTAATTGCTCATTAATTAGCTAACACGGCTACCTCTCTTAAATCAGATCTTTATAAAAAAACAAAGCAAAAACAAACCCCCACATCTTATCCTTCTCCAGAAGGCACGACGAAGCTTAAGAAGACACCCGGTACGGCACTGCCAAGTCAGAGGAGAAGTTTAAGGAATCAGGTATCATGCCTCCGTTGTTTGCTTCCAAAAAAGCCCATACACATGCTACACAGCTAGGAAAATGATCAAGTCCCAGGGCAAGCTAAAAAAAGGGAGTTTACATCCTATCAGATGCCTCTGTAAGCATCACCCGCCTGTGCTATTTAGCCTTTTGTTGCTGTAGTCACACCGGTAGATTTAGAGGAGCCGGGGGGCAAGCAGCTGCTAGAGCCCCCATCAGCTCCTGTGCTCCACGCACGCCCAGGCACCAGCAGAGGAGCCCTGCCAGCCGGCTCCATGCCACAATCACAGTTTTGGTTGTGGTTTTCCTCTTCCCTGCTGACACCGGGCAGGTGAAGTCCTCCCAGCCAGCGTCACATCTAACAGCTTGCCAGTTTTACTCCTAAATTCCCTTCTCACACATGGAAAGGTGTGCCATTTGCTTTTAGCCAGCACTGGACAAACTCTACATAAAACAAGGTAAAACATCTTTTCAGCAACAAAATCTTTTCCAGGAGGCAGAAAGGAAAACAGAAGAGGTTGCAAACCATCAGCTAGTTCCCATTCGAGAGCTTTAAAGCCAGCACTGTGGTTAGAAACCGGAGGGAAAGGGAAGGCAAGAGATAAGTAGCCCCGGATCTTGCTGGTGATAAACAAAGGGGAAGAGCAGGCAGAGCACATTGCCCCTTTGCTAGTCACTTGGCAAAAGATACACCAAGACCTCTGGCAGCTCAAGCCCCACCAGAGCCCAAGCCATGACAGCAGAGGCATTCAAGAAGTGTGAAACTCTTCTTCCTGATTTATCAGCTGCTATCCCAAGGGGCAGGAGGTGAACCACCATGATAAAAACCTTTTACCGAGACCTGAATCTCTACCAGTAAGTATTTGCTGCCGTAGAGGCAAGCATACAGAAGAGGAGCTCCCTCCACAGAACAGATCTGTGCTTTTAGGAGTTTAGACACTCAGCCAAACTCTGAAGTAGCCTGTTAAGTCAGCGCTAATTAGTAGAGGAGAGGAACGAACTAACATAAGACTGAACATACTTCCCCTGCTTCCAACAGTTATTTAATAGTCTCAAACACATTTTAACCAGCAGATGCAAGTGCCAGAGACCTCACTAAACAATGACTGTAAGGACGCATCGTTATCATCAGCCTCTGGCAAGGATGGGAGGGGGGGGTGTTTCAGCAAACAAGGGTGCTCTAACGCTTACTTTTCCTCCCTCCCCGCAGCCCCCCACCCCCCACCCCGAGCAGCATGCCCCATGCCTCTTCTCCCTCTGTCCTGGTTTCAGTTAAACCAGGACACCAGGACACGCTCCCTCCCCTGTGCCCATGCCTGACCCTGCAGACCACCACCACCCCTCCCCCCACTCCCCCACCCGCCCCACGGACTTGTCTTGCCCCGCAGCCAGAACAACCCGATGCTCTTTCCGCTGCTCTACGCTTTCCGCTGCTCTTTATGCTTTCCGTTGCTCTTTAGGGCAGGATTAGCAGAGGACATCACCAGGGCACCCTGAGCCCTCTGAAGAGCAAGGGGGGCTGCAAGGGGAGCGCCAGGGTGGCAGCCTGCCAAGCTCTCGGCTTCAGCATGGGGACCGCAAAGGCAGTGCCTTCCTCCCCAGAGCTGCTTCAGTACAACCTGGAGAAGGGAAAGCCCACTCAGCTTCCAAGGACTCAGCCTGCCTCTCCCTACCTCCTCCACTTTCACAATTAAAACTTCCCCTTGCTGTTTTGCCAGGCCGATTTCTGTTGAGGCTGTTATTTCAGTGACAGCAATACCACAGTAACTTGATTTAGGTGAGTAACCAAGCAAGTACAATTGACCAGCATGCTTTCTGCCCAAAAGCATTAACCAAAGACCAAAACAATAATTCAAAGTTATTACATTGCCCGAACAAAATTTTTTACTAGCCCTCCTCATGAATTTCCACCTGCAGAAGAGCACACTTAACCACCCAGTTACACAGTGCATGCGCACGTGCACACACACATGAATGCACTCTACAGTGTGTTTCTTCTTGTTTTGCAACACTTTCAGCACCATTTTTTTTAAGTTGTTCAAAAGAAAGCAGCAGAAGGAGGAGCTGATCCAGTCCTTAATTATACAAGAAAAAAAAATACTGGGAAATTGATGGAAGCTACATGCTTACCAAGAGTTTCAAAACAAAAAGTGACTTTTCTCACATACATTAAAAACACCCTAATACCATTTATTTATTTATCTTGGTTTTAGGACAATGTGGCTCGCATACATTTCCCATAGTCCTCTGACACCTTTTTGACACAGCCTAGCGGGAGCAGCCAGCCCCATGGGGAATTTCACAGCTCCCTGCCTGCCTGTGAGGACCGGTGCCAGCAAGCCTCACCCCCCACCCCCCAACCACTGCAGTAAGAAGTCATGCAGGCAAACTAGCTTCTCATCGTTTGGAGTTTGCAGCCAGCTTTTACAGAGAAGCCAGACTGGCAGATCATGTCCTTTTCCACTCCCCATCACCCTTCTGTCCTCCATCCTTGCTTTGCCTGAAAGCTGCAATGTTGGCACCTGCCAGCGCTACAGCAACTTCAGGAAGCTGAACTCCTTGCCTCTCTCTCTTCCCCCACCTCCTTTCTCCATTTAAAATATAACCTTGGACTTTTGCTTTCACTGGTTGATGTGGTACCCCATCAATTAAAAGCATGATCCCTTTATTGCAGTAACTTCAGTGAGAGTTAACTACCTCCTGCAAAGCAGGTACAACAGTAACCAGTAACTTGCAGACCCCAAAACAAGCACAAAGACCACCAGTCGTGGCAGCTCCATACATGCAGAGGCTGAGGCCAGTGACTTTAACCAGCAATACTGTGAGAACATGAAGATTATGGTGCCTGTGCAGCTTTGCTGCAAGCTACCGTGGCACAGAGACACACACGCACTTCAGAAAGCCATCTAAATTTGCTTACATCTGTCATTGTCATTTTGGTCAGCAATGGCATCTTCCAGAGCGACAGACTTTGGCTTCTTTTCACTGTTTCCTTTCAAGTTTTCCCAGTCTGCCTGGCTGAATCTGCAGACCTCTGAGTCTTTGGTAGCTGTTTGGCCTTCTCTCTCTTTCATCTCCAACTCTGAGAAGCGCATCATTGCACGCTAGAAAGAGAATTGATATGAAAAAAAAAGTCTTGCGATAAAAGCTACTTCATTTACCTTACCTTATATGAAAGCATTTCCAAAGAAAAATCGGCTCAAAACCAAGGTTTCAGATAGATAGCTAGGGTAGGAGTTTAACACACCTGACTTGTAAAACAGTGTTCTAGCATCTATATGCAAATAGCTACACAATTCTTGCATATATAAATGTGTGTGTATATATATATATAAGATATATATAAATGTATACTGTATATAAAACAAAAACATTCCATTTTGGAGGTAAAAAGAGACAAAAACAAAAACAAAAAGAAAAAAACAAAACACAAAACCGTACAATGAATAAAGACGACCATGGCCCACAAACTTCCCTTTGTGTATTTGGAAATGAAATTTAACTCAAAGGTTTATGTAAGAGTCTAGTAATAAAAATTTGAAGAACTGACCTCACAGTAAGCAGCAGGTAGACATAAAATACTGTCCTCTTGTAATCCTTCCATCTATGTAATTAAAATGGGCACTCAATGGATCATTTAGATAATTTCATCCATTTTTATAAGCATAAACCAATTCTTTTCTTAACAATGCAAAACAATTTGGCTTAACTCATCCCTTCATTAAAAGTAAAATACCTTACGGATATTCCTATACAGTATCTGTCTGTCATCCCTCAGCATCAACCTCAATACCACTCCTACTCTTTCCTACGCGTTCGCTTGGCGTAAACGTTGCCTGAGACCCGCTAATACATGGCTGCAACTCCTCTCCATCAAACGGCATGTTTGGCATACTAATCACAACTTCTGGGTACACTTTGCTAGCTGGCACTACAGGCCAGCTGAGAAATTACAGCCATTGCTAGCACCAAGGTAACATGCATGCCTGTCCGACTCCCCTCTGTAACTGCACAAACATTTCATATGTACATTAACATTTTTATCAATCTTAGTAAAAGCCCTTCAAAGCTTATACTACCGTGTACATACGTAAAAGCCATACATACTATTCTTTACATCGCCTCACTCGTTAACAAACTTACTTTGCTATTTAAAACCGTTTCTGGAGAGTACGCCCAAGCAAAAAAATTTCTGATCTCCCCACCTGCGTTGCTTCTCTCAACTTTTTAAAACTTGACTGCGACTTGCAACAGAGAAATAACGACAAAAAGCGCGGCAGTCGTTGGACCGCGCGGACTCACCTGCAATGCCCGCTGCTCCCGGCTGAGCTGGCTGGAGTCTGCATACAGTTCAGTCGTCACACACTTGAATCGATCACCTACGTAACCAGCAGAGTTTGCAATCCTCTTGGCCAACTTAGATGGCTTGGGTTTCAATATTTTACCATCAGCAGATTCTGTGTCGTCGGCTCCATCTTTGGTATAGGTCTGGCTGGCATCGATGCTTGGCGGCGCAGTCCCCATGCAGAATGGCTTCGCGTCCTCCTGCACCTTGCCAAAAGCCAGAGCCGGAGCATCGCCCTCATGAGTGCTTTCCAAGAAAGCAGGAGAAGGCTGGACTGTCACTCTCTCTTTAGGCTGGCTCACAGATAAATCCTCTTTCCTTAAGCCGAACACCGATGAACTCTGGGCTTGCTTGAAATTATAGGTTTCGTGAAGATCATTATTTCTTCCAAACTCCTCTCTCATTACAATAAAATCTCTGTGCTGCGACGCCTGCTCTACCTTGTGCTTTGTAGGGTCATTAGCCTGATTACTACTTTCCGCAGCAAAGCTGGCTTTCGTTAAGTTTGCTTCGCTTTTAGCATCTTGCTCGTCTCGCAGAAGATCCGGGAAGAGGTGTTTGTCGCTTTTGGCCGTGTTTTTACCGTGGCCAGAGTTCTGGTGCAACTTCATGCTCTTGTCACTGGGTACTTCGAAAGGCATCTTCCCACTGCTCTCCAGGAGCTCTGGCAACCGGCCCCGCAGAGCTGGGTCCTCATAGCGGACCCTCTCATGAGACCGCGACCTCCTTTCCGCCTTCTCCTCCTTATTGATCTCCAAAGCCGAATGCTGCAGCAGCATGGGGTGCACCATCCCCATCCCCAGCGCGTCCTGGTAGGTCATGAACTCCCCCCGCCCCGCTGGCAGGCTGTAGGGGAGGCCAGGTTTGGGAGCGAGGTGGCCAGGGTAGAGGCTGCCGTTGGGCAGCAAGACGGGGTGCGGATACACATGTCCTTTCCCGTGGATGGAGAGAGGGCTGATAGCTATCCCCTCTGGCACTGGGTATGGGAGGTAACTCCTGGGATAGGGCAGAGGTGGGGAGCGAAACGCCTCATTGGGCGGCAGGAAGATGGGGCTGGAGGCCAGGGCGGTCTCACTCGCCTTGAAGTTGGCTTCCTGGCCACATGATTTGGCCACCTTACTGCTGTGTTTTGCAGGGGTGGCAACGGGCTGCCCAACGTGCTGTATAACCGAGGCGGTGCTCTCCGCAGAGCTCCTGGCCATCTTGGCGCAATCCACATTGGCATTGGGAGCTGGCGACGCCGATGCCGGCCGCCCCCCTGCTGACACCGTCCCTGAAACACTGCCAACAACCGCCTCCGTGCCGCCCATCCTGGGGCAGGAGGAGCTCCGCTGCTGCGGGATCACCCAGTCCAGTGCCTTGTTTTTCAGCTGGACACTCTTCCCGCTCTCCTCGCTGGGGCTGGGACCAGGAACAATCCAGGAGGATGGTGCCGTGCTGATAATTTCAGGCCTGTAGATGGGGCAGCTGTTCCCAGGAGAAATGGTTTCTTTCTGAACGATGTCGCTGCTGGGCAAGTGCGTCCCCGCTCCTGCTCTGCCGTGCACCAGCACCGTTGGCGTCATTTTCTTACCGTGGTCCGACTTGCCAGCAGTTTCTGCATCAACAACTTTTGCCGACAAGTCCAGCGGTTTGTCGGTGACATCTTTGGTTGGGGTCTGCTTTTCCAGGAGCGGGGGGGACCTGCCGTCTTTCCGGTCATGGCCAGCTTTCCGCGCATGGGGGGCAGCCGGCAGAGGTGCCTCCCCAGCGTCACTGCCCTTGGGAAGTTTCCCGTTGGAGAGGCGGGAGGGTGGAAATTCACCGCCGACGTTCACATAGGGCTTTGGGAGGGTAACGGCAGAGGAGGGCGAGGTGGTGATCCTGGGAAAGTGTTTGTGGAAATCAGTGTAGGCATCCCCGACCTGCGCAGGCAGGGGGAGGCGGGGGGATGGCCGGGGTGAGTGTGGCAGTAGAAGCGTGGGGTCCGCTGGCATGTTGGTGGGGGCCGGCTTGGCAGAAGGGACCCGGGGCTGCTTGCTGCTCTGGATGTGGGGGTAGGCATGCGCGTCGACGGGGTTGCCAGGGCTGACACCCATTTTCCACGACAAGCTCTTATCCGGACAGTGCACCAAAGGCGGGATTGCTGGTGAAGCAGAAGCAGTCGAGAGCCTCATGGGCGACGCCAGCGACGAAGGGATGTGAGGGGCAACATAGTGGGAGGGAGGCAGGTACAAAAAACGTTCACCATTTGTACATACGGGCGAGTAAGCCAGGTGCTGTGGTAAGCTGTAGGTGGACTGCTGAGGTAGCAATGCCTTGTACATGTTCAATGAATACTTATTTGGTGAATCAAGGAAAGGGTATATGGTGGGTGTCGCACCCTCCATATAGGGGTTTACCCAGGGGAGCCTTAGGTAACTAGCACCATTGACACCGAGAGGACTCTGCCTGTCACCCGCAGCTCGGTCCAAACCCAGTGTCTCCCCTGTTGGGACAGAGTTTTTTTGTATTCCAGGTGGTGTTTTGTATATAGCACTGAAGCCATTCGGGGCTTTTCCAGAGACAGCTGCATTTTCTACTGCTTCAGGGGGATTAGACTTAAACTGTATCTCTGGATTTCTTTCAGGAGTAAATCCAAGCCCTGCTATCGAACTTGTAGCATCCCGTGATTTTTCCGAGCCGAGTCCACACAAGCTGGAATAGACAATACTACTGGGGACTCTGAGTCCTTCTCGCATGAGTCCAGACCTGTCCATACTCAGAGCTGCGAGACTGTCAATGCGATGTGCTGTTGTTGCATCCACCTTTACAGAACAAGAAGTATGTTACTTTCACATTTCACTAACATGACTACCGCACAAGCTACAGATACATCAGCATTTTGGAAGAGAAACAGTACCAATGCAAACACACTGTTCATTGTGGAAACATACAGAGGCTGACTGCACTGGAAAATGGGAGAACAGGAACCTACGGAGCAATATGTATCACTGGAAACCGCAATACAAATTTCTCTGCATCCAAAACTCATCAGCTAGAAACAAAGGCCTGAGGACACACAGCCCAAGCAGAAGTGGCCCAGAGATGATGCTTGGTGGCACCACTCCCATGCGGCAACCGGCTCCTCAGCCCCAGCCCTGCCAGATGAAGATGATGTGGGCTGTGGCATGGAGAGCGGGAAGAGAAGGATGGAGAGCCTCTCCTCCTCTTCCTCTAGGACCTCGCCCTCCGCTGCAGCTCTGCTCCAGGGCTCGCCACTGTTACATGATTCATGGGGCAAAGCGTCCGAGGACACAGCACGAAGAAAGGTCTGTCGACAAACTTCTTCCCCGCTTGCTGCTCCCCGCATATGCTCAAAGGAGAAAACCACCAACTTTGCTGAAACATTGATGTACTTAACGCTCACATGAACTTTTTTTGCTACACATGCTGTTATGCTGTGTGACATCATTCATAACAGAGCAAAAGAAAGAATATGACATCATAAAAAACACACACCACAAAGTCAGCAACAAGATTATACAAGATTAACAAGATAAATAAAACAAAGCCCCATTTCACTGTTTCACAGCAACTACTCGCATGTGCCCAAGCCCAGCTACAGCTGCAACGAAAAGTGTTTTAATCATTTCTCCAAATGGATCATGTAATAAGACCCAGGGGTAGGAGTCAGGGTGGGGAGGACAGGCACGGTTTCAGCTACAGCATGAAGCTATTAACTTCTTACCACACTGTGATTCAGGTGATTTTCTTCCCTCAACTCCAGTCTGCTTTTCGGTGCATCACCATCATTAACGGGAATTTTCCTATGAAAAAACAGAAGCTTACTCTTTGAAAACATCCTGCATATCTCAGATCAGTACAAGACTGTACCTACTCAATATTTTGATTCCCCTAGAGAAGTCCCATATGATAGCATATTTACCCTTCTGCGTACCCATATATAGCAACTACTTTAGAAAGCAAGGACCATTTGAAAATAAGCATAAAAGGTTTTGACACCAAAAACACACCAAGCAAATCTTAGAGCAGCCTCTTCCCACACAAGTGATTTTTGTCAAGGTCTTCTCTTTTACCCCTTGCCATTTTCTTTTTCCAAGGAGAGAATATCCCATTTTAACCATACCCTGCTCATGTAAAATCCATAAACGCTGCTGAGGATAAAATTAAAACACACACGCTAATATCATACAAACGTCAGCTGTTCCATGCTAAAGAGGGAGCTGCACATCTGTGCTGTACCAGTGTTGCAGCACTGGGACTTGTTATCACAAAAAGCACCGATAAAGAATATACCTTAGCGCCAAATTTCAAATCCCAGGGATAAAAATCACTGACATGCAGCAGAAGGAAAGTTTCAGCATTACCCAAAAGAACTCCTTTCAATCAAAGTGTTTAAAGGCACATAATCACTTTAAAGCAAAAATGTGATTTTAATGTGTTTTTTTTAACATATTCACCTTTCCTGCGAGTAGCACGTAAAATTATTATCCCTAAATAACTGAGAGGAAAGTGGGGAGGGAGAGTGCAAAAGTGAAGTGAGACCATTTGGCCATTTTCCTTCAGCTTATGTTTGCAAATAACATTCCCTGCAAAGACCAAAAACTTTCCGCAGCTTCTCAGAGGCTTTTCACACAACGGGGAGAACACAGGCTCAAAGAGAAGACAGAAAAACACTAAAACCACACAAAATCGGCCCAGAGGACTGCAGGCGTACCTGCAGCTTCTGTTCAGTGTCGTCTTGCTTTTTAAAAAAGCTGCGGTTTAAGGGAAGAGAACACCAGCCAGTGCCTGCGCCACCCCATCGAGAATTATTAAAGACTGTAATTTTAATCATCGAATGAATGATATTCAGCAGGAAAAAAACGTGGGAAGGAAAAGAAATTAACTTGTAGGAGACAGAAAGGCCACTGTTCCTATTTCACAGGACAAGCTGTTGGTCCGAAGAAAGGGAACACCAAGTTGCAGGCAGGAGCCTCTCTGCCTCAGAGAGTCACCACAAGAACAAGTGCACTATTTGGTTTAATTCCCCTTCACAAATAGGAAATAATAAATTAATTGTAAAAGCGCATTTAAAGGCTGCTTTGGGGAGCAATCTCTTTAAAGGGCATCCCCACTTCACTGACCCAGGTTGCCTGTTAAATAGTAAATCAGCGGCTGCTCCACCACTCTCAGGCACATCTCGTTTCTTGCTCTCCCCCATCCCCCTGCCCAGCCCTCCCTCCAAGCTGGGCTGATCTCGATGCAAGGCAGCAGCTATCTGCTCCCGTACTAGGGAAGCGAGCAAACTTCAAGACCTCACGCTGCAGAATCACAGTGTGGTTTAACTTGCCAGAAGCTTAAATATTTACCTGTCTTCATTAATTCCACACATGCGGACCCTTTCATTGCTCATCCAGCTATGAACGTTGCCATACAGGGGAGTTGCAGAAAGCATGACGTCTTCTTAAAAATCGTCACTTTTCTTCACAGTTTTATATTCTACTAAAAAAGAAAAAGGAAAGAAAAAGTTGAGCAGATTTGTCTAGGAGGAAGTGCAAACAACACGGTGGAGCAGCCAGCCTCCCTCCGGGTAATTAATAATGAATGCAGGATTGGTGCGGGGAGTGAGCTGCCTACGTTAACCGCTAAGGGAGATACCCTGCAATAAAGGAGCAAATTGAGGGCATTTATAGGTCAGAGGAGATGAATCTTTTCCCCAGCGCGCATCCAGAAAATTAAGAATCATTCCAGGCTATCAACAAATAAAAGTTTCTTCACTGCGTATCATTTCTGCAAGAAATGACTCAGCCAGCCAAGTCCCCAAACCTTCATCTCACCTAGGCTGAACCAAGGAGAGACCCCATGGCTTGGGGGAACATTGAAAACTACCCACAGGCACTCACAAAAACCCTGCATTAGGAACACACAGGAGCAGGAGTGCATCTCAAGAACAGCCACATACCGTGTGTACTAGCTATGCTGCTGATAAAGCTTTCACTCGAGGACTTTAAACTGAAGAGACGCTGCTACAGAAGGGATCTAAATAAAAACCTCCCCTTTAGCATCTGCACATGACTAACTTAGAGAAAGGGGTTAAATATAGTAAGTGGGTTGGCGAGCTCCCCACCCCTTGATTTGATTAAGCTCGAAGCCCTGGTGGCTTCTGCATCGGAGCTGCTGCTGCTGCTGCTGCTGCTGCTGCTGCGAGTGCTTTCAGTAATTCAATGATGCCTGCTCACTCCAGGGAAAGAAATCATTAGCGGGCTCGCTGGAGAAGTATTAGCAGTCCAAGAGGATCGGCGCCGTGTGCAGCCGGAGAGGCAGGTGAAAGGTAACCGCATTTTCGCGTCCAGCAGCGGAGAGGAAAAGGCTTTTCCTCCCCTCTACCTTGCCTAACGCCACCTCCGCTCACGTTAAATTCTAGTTTGCTGCATGAACGAAGTGTCAGGACAAGCTGCGTTTTATTAACAGGATTATCGCGGCGCATGATTTATTCCAGTGCAAGATTTTAATTGCTCTTCGGAGGTTGAGTCGTTTCTTTTGACTGAGCTTCAGCCTGCATCCTGCTGCTAAATGCTGGGTTAATAAGTAGGGGGAGCCTTTAATGCACAGGATATCCCTCAGCTCTTCCTCTCTCACAAAAATAGAAGCCTTTAAGCGGGAGGCATGATACTCCTTTTACACACACCAGCCAGTAACGGGCGACTGACCACTGGGAGTTTAATGCCTAACGTCTCCCAAAGCATCCAAGCTTCCCCAGCAAACTCATTTCCTTTGTCAGGATACAAAATATGCAAATGATCACTTTGGCATTTAATGGGGAAGAAGCCCAGACTGGGCCTTTAACACAATACTTCACACACGTTCAGAGAGGTTTAAGAACTGAAATGGCAGGAAAGCCTTGTTCCCCAACACTTTTTTCACCCCTCAGAGAGGCCTTTTGTGCAGAACTCCACGTCTGGAACAAATGTATATTAATGAAACGGCATGTTGACCCTCCTCTCTCCAGAACAGTTAGCTTTCCCTAATGAAGTCTGCAAAAATCGCTGCAAGAAAACAAAAATCCGCTGAGATTAGATACCGCGCTATCATTCAAAAGGAGTTATTTCACTGGAAAGACGGTTTCTGGACAGATTTACTGGTTTCCAGATGCGCCGCTCGTAATGTTTTCAATAGAGGCAGCAGCAGCATGGAGAGAGTGATTTAGGGTTTTATGTAAGGTTAGTAGCCACCCTGTGCGCTGCCTCATCACGGAGGGACGGGCACCGGCTTGGAGGAGACAGGCCCTGGCGGCTCACGGCCCCGCTCCCCATGCCCCTTCCCTCGGGGGTGCACGTGGCCGACCCACGCTGCTCCTCCAAGGGGCGGCCTGCGCCCGCCCGGCTTCCTCGGTGGAAGTGTATCATTAAGATAAGGCGCAGCGCCTGAATTAGAGCCCGTCAATCCCCTGACATGTGCAGATAGCGAAACGCTGAAGTTGCACGGGGGGCCCCGAGAGCTTCCCCTGCCACAGCCACAGCTACACCGGGTAATCCGAAGGCCCCATGTCCCACCACCGCCGCCACTACCAGAGGCAGGGCAAAGCCCGCCAGGGCACAGGACACGGTAGGATGTCCCAGCGGCCGTCCGGGTGGGTCAGAGCCCACGCCCCCACGGCTGCCAGCCCCTTCCCCAAAGCTGCCCCTCGGCACCCACTGCCCCGGGTGCGCGCGTGTGTGCAGCTGTAATCACCGCCCTGATGAACTTCTTGTGAACTGTTTGAAAGTGGAGGTCTGCTGAACGAGCAGCGGCGCCACTGCCAGCCATAATTTCATTGCAACAAGCAGCAGACTTTTTAACTCTTCGCATGCCCCTTCCGTCCTCCTCCTCCCCTCTCCCGGCAAGCGACCACCCGTCGGAGCCGGCGGCTCGCAGGGGACTCCTGCGGCTCGGCCAAACGCCGGCAGCTCCGTAAGCCCTCGGCACTGCCGAGGGGAACCCAGGGTGTGGGAGGGCACCGCTCCTATTTATACCCAGCTTCCGCGGGGGCGGACGCAGCCGGCCCCGTTGTGCAACCCCGACGGCGGGCTGAGCTCACGGAGGAAAGCGAGGACACGTCTCCCTCCTTCTTGCTCCTCCTCCCCGCCCGTCACCCGCCGGGCCACCACGAGCCCCCCCAACCGTTGTCAGCGCGCCCCAGGGCGCCGCAGCCCCCCCGCCGGCCCCGCTGCGCTACGCGGAGCGGGGCTCGGCCGCCGGAGAGCGCACGGCATTTCGTCCGGGAGGTGTCTGGCCGATAAAGCCATTTGCGGCTAAATATAGACGGTGATGCACGGAGGGGGAGACGTGCAACGCACACGCGGCTCCGCAGCGATGCCGCCGTGTGAAACCAGTTGTGAAAAGCGCCTGCAAGCACTAACCTGCCTCCCGCCGTGCCGCGCCGCGCCGTGCCGTGCCGGGAACACCCACCGCCCCGCTCTGCCCGCGCCGCGCCGCAGAGGCAGGCAGAGACACACACCGCGCCGCTCGGGCAGCTGATTAAAAAGGGAAACGTTTGGGTCTCCCTCGCAACGTCAACAGACTTTTGGCAGCCATTGACGCCAGCAGCAGCAAAGTTTTGTTAACACGCTCCTGGCGTGGAAACGAGAAAAACCCGATGCCCGCGGGGGGGGGGGGGGGGGGGGGGGGGGGGAGGAGAAGACGCCGTTTCTCCGTGCCTCCGGGGGAAAGAGGAGGGGAAGGCAGCGCTGGCCGGGCCGGAGGCACCCTTCTCTCGCACCCCCAACCCCCCGGCCCCAGGGTGCCCGGCGGCGGGTGTGCGAGGTGAAAGTCTCTGTGGGAAGGGGGGGACGGGGGGGGGTGTGGAGGAAGCCCGGCGGGGCCGGCGGCTGCAGCGAGCCAGGAAGCGGGGCGGGAGGAGAATTGCAGCGGCGCACGAGTTCCCTTTTGGCGCCTTTACTCTTTTCCACCTCCGAGCTCCGCCTGGCAGCCCGCCAGTTTCCACTGCACACAAGCCACAGCGCCAGCAGCAGCAGCGCAACGGCAGCCGGCGGGGAGGGCTGCGCGGGGTAAAAAAAAAAAAAAAAAAAAAAAAAGTCTGCGAGCGCCGGTGGCACCGAAGAGGAGGCAGGCGCTTCGGCAACAACCCGGCCTTTCGGCAAAAAAACGATGCAATAAATTACCCGCCTCTGATCCCCCCCCCGCCACCTTCATCACCCACCCACCTACCCACCCCCCGTCACCGCCCGGTTCCAGGCCACTGAAAGGATCATTTCTAGATTTGTGAAAATCCCTGCGAGAGGAGTGAGAAGCAATCGAGGACTCGTAGCGATCTACTTCGATTAGCCCTCAAAGCGTTCATCTAGCGCTTGATTTAAAGGGCAGCGCTCATACGGTATTTATAAGCTTAAATACGGGCAGCTGCTTATGAATGTGTTTGGGTACCTCGTTTATCATATACCTCCGACTTACATATTTACGACTTATAAAAAACAACGACCTGTGCCACGGATAGAAAGGAGACCTTAAAGACACTACTGCTGCACCATTTACAATGCACCATATAAAGCTCTGGCAGCAGTCAGCGATCTAATATTAGACAAGTGTTTGAAGAACAGGCTTGGCTGCGCTTTTTAAAAGCAAAACAAAAAAACCAAAAAACACAACACCATGAGTTATTTTTTGCAATCTCCACACGGCATCACCGCTAGTGACACGTTTTGTAAACCAGAGGAGGAAGCTGCAGACTAAGTAGCCGCCGCACGGATCCGCGGATTAGAGAAGAAGTTTGACCTTTACCCGGGACGTGTGGCATTTCATTTAACCATAAAGCTAAGCACAATGCGCCAGCGAGATCGCTAAACCGATTTAAAATACATATTGAGTCATGCACGGCAGTAGTGCGTTTCGGTTTAGGCAGCGCGCAGGCAGCGCAAGGGGGTCGGCGCCTATTTTAAGGCTCCTGCCGCAGCCACCCCCGTCGTCGTCGTCGTCGTCGTCCCGTCCCCCGTCGTCCCCCCCATTCCGCGGCTCCCACCCCGTCACGTGCCGAACGGCGACCGGGACTTTGTGCCGTGTAAACACGGCGCGGCGAAGCTGACGGAGGGCAGCCGGGACCGCCAAGCCAGCACCAGCGCCGGCGGGGCATCCATCCCCCCGGCCGCCGGGCACCGCCGCCCCGGGCTGGCCGCCGCGCTGCGCCCGGAGCCGGGCGGAGAACTCCCCTCCGCCCGCAGCGGGGCTCCGGCTGGGGCGGCCCCCCGGCACAGGCGGCCCGAGGTGGAAGCGACCCCGGCCCCCGCCCCCCCGCGCCGCCTGTCACGCCTTGGACCCTGCACAAACAGTCGCTGCGCCGTAGCGGCAGCGGAGCTTTGCCCCTTTCCCATATGCTGCGAGGCGAATCATTGCATCGCTCTCAGCGCCGGCGGCAGCCAAAAAGGGATAAAAAAAAAAAAGTTTTCAATTAATGATAAGCCTAGGAACTGGGGAAGGGGGCGGGGGAGGAGGCCAATAAGGGAAAGTTAAAATGGCTGGCGATCCTTCAAATAACCCTGGCCGCCTTCCCCGGAGCCCACACGGCACTGCCTGCCGCGGAGCCCCGTGGGAAGTCCCGGGGGCCCCGACACAGCCTCCTCAGGGCGGCCCGGGGGGGCCCAGGCTGCCCCGGCAACGAGCGATGCCCACACCTGAAGGTTTCGGAGCATCTGCAGGGCGGGGGCTCTCGCTCCCATTCCACCCTCCACCCACCCCCCATCCCCCTTAAAACGCATCGAAGGGGTGCGACAGAGGAGAGGCTGCAAAGGCTCACACACACACACACGCCGTGGGGAGGCGAGGTGACTGGTACCCAACTTGAGGTATCGCCGCATGAAGGATTTCCCGGAGATTCGCGGGAAACACCGACCCCGTCCGCAGCACCGTCCGCCCCGCACCGCTGCCCGCCCCCCCGCGCCCCCGCCCGGGCGATGCCTCCGTGTCCCCCCCGCGCACGCCGCGGCGAGCAGGCTGCTCTCTTGGCCGGGGGCGGGGGTTTCCTCCCCTGCACGCCGCACCGGGCAGCCCGGCGGTCCAGCCTGCCGCCGCTCCGGCCGTGTCGTGAACGCGGCTGCAGGAGGCGGTAGAGCAGGGAGCCGCAAACCGGCTCTCCCGCTGAAACCCCCGGGCCCCCGCGTAGACTGGGCCCCCCCGGCGAGAGCCCGGCCTCCCTCCCTCGCCCACCCTCCGCGGCATCTCCCTCCCCAGGCCATCCGCGCCATTTTAGAGACACACACACACTCACCCACACACACACTCGCACACACACGCACAGGAGCGAGGTTTCCGCTGCTGCTGCCAGAGACAACAGGCAGCAGCCGAGCCCGGGCTGCGAAGGAGGAGCAGCGGCAGCAGCGGGAGAGGGACACACACACACACGCACGCACGCACACCCACGCACCGCGGGCCGGGCAGAAATGTGCATTTCAGGTAATTTAAGGCCGCATTCCCGGCGCGGAGAAGGGAGAGCGCAGGCCTGCGCGCCCCCACCCCATTAACCCGCCTCGCACTCGGCATCCCGGGAGCACTTCATTGTTGCCTTTATTCCGTATGGCTTTTGCTTTTCAGGAGGGGGATAGAAAGAAAAGGGGGGGGGGGGTGGAGAAAGGAAAAAAAAATAAAAAGAAAAATACCACCAAGCCAGCCCCTTCCCCCCGCCCGTCCCCCATTGTTCGGCCGCGGGAGGCTGGGCGAGCACAGCGCCACGGGCTCGCCATTCACCGGGCTCCGCCGAGCCCTGCCGTGCCCCCTCCCCCTCTGATAGCTCGGGAGACTTAGGGGACTAGGGGGGAGACACCCCACACACACATTGAATACATAAGTCCCTGCGCTCCTGCGAGAGTTGGGCGAAAGCCTGCGCTCACTTCCGCAGCGTTATCCTTGCAGAAATACCGGAGCACGGCCCCCGTTTCCTTCCCCCTGCGCCCGCCGCACCCCCGGGGGGTGGGGTGATTAATGGGACGTACGCCCTTGGTTTCCCTCCGGCCACCCCGGCGCACCGCTCCCCGGCGCGGAGCCGCCGCGGCACGCCGGGCGGGGGCGGCCCCCCCACGCATCCGTCGGGGACGTTGGGAGATATTGATCACGGACGACTTCATTTTGCGTAATTGCGGCTGACAGGGCCTGTGGTTCCCTCATTTACGGAGCAACAGCTTCGAGGGGCTGATAGATGGGGAGCGGCTCCCTCCGCTCCCCCCACCCGCTCCCCCCCCGCCCCGTCGCAGCCCCGCAGCCCCAGCGGGGACGGCGTCTCCGTGCCTCATGCAGCAAATGGCCGGCGCACAACAGCGAAATATTAAACTTAGGTGCCTCCATCTCTCGTTTTACCTAGCGCGGCCGGCCTGAAAGCCTCCCGCTCCCCGCAGGGCTTTGTCTGCACGGCCGCGCCGGGGCCGGCCCCCGGTGCACGGGGACCGTCGGCGGCCTCATGCAAGAAAAAGTGCCTGGGAAGTTGGGGCTGATTTCTCCCCGGGTTTGGTTTTTCCCCCCTCCTCCTCCCAACAACAAACAAATAAACAGCTCGGTTTCTGCTAAACAATGCATAAAAATTAGCCTCGCCCTAAAGTTTATGTTGGGCTTAAAGCGCTAACGTTTCTTCTTGACGGGAAACGCTTTCCCGAGCACTTCTGAAAAGCGCTGGCGAGCCCTCGGTTACAAAAGCATTAATACAAGCACCTCGACAAACATCTCCACAAGCCAGTACCCCTGCCTCGCATCACCTTCCCCAGACCTTTAGAAGAAACGCACGTCCAGGGCGGACACAGCCTGCGCTGTGCACCGCCCGTCTCGGCGTGCAGAAAACACTGCGGGGGGAAAGGAAACGCAACAACAACGGTCGGTTTTCTTCCGTCAAGAATTTAAAAAGGAAAAAAGAAAAAGAAAGGAAAGAGAAAGAGAAAGAAAAAGGAAATAAAGTTGCCGGTGGCGGCGATGCCCCGCCGGAGAGGGCAGCGCGGAGGCCCCCGCCGGCCCTGCCTTCCCATCCCGGCGCTCCGCACGGAAACAAAGCAGCGAATCAACTGCGATGCAGATGGGCGGCTATGAATTTTTTGCTGCTGCTTAGAGCTTTAATTACTCGTTCTTGATCCGTGGGACTACGACACGACACCGCCAAGGTTAAAATGCCCTGAACAGCTCTGAGCAGATGTGAACGAGTTGGCAGACGCGCAAATGAGGTCTGCCTCTAAGCATGATAACAAGTGACTAATACATTGCATATCGCTGAAAGAAAATTATTTTTCTCTAATTTGCATTAGCGCTTTTTTTTATTTTTTTAACGCCAGCGACATTCCCTCCTCAGAGGCAGCAGCATAATCCTGAAAATATTACTCCGTGACTTTAAAAGATTTGGAAGGAGGCTGAGATTGCCAGTGTTTTGGCTATGCGGGCTTGTTTATCTTTCCGCCTTTGCTCCAAGGCGAAACTAGTTTCGCAAGCAGTATTCTTGCAGGAAAATGGCACGTCATATAAAACACCAGTTTATAGGAATTGATGCTAAAATTGTTGAATGACTACTGGTGCACTTTTGCCACTAATAGCACAGCGTAATCCATAAAGGACCAAGGGGACCGTCAAGGCCAAAAGAGAGAAAAAGAATAGACTGGAGAGAAACAGATAAAGCCAACCCATCGACCAAAATGACAAGGGTGTGGGGGAGGAAATAAGCATCTCTCCCTCCTACCTGCTTTCCACCCCAGAGCCGCCTCGTCAAAAAGACAATAGTATGTGGAGGTCACTTACTATATAAAACAGTGATTCTTGTAGGTAGCAAAACTATGTCAGGTACAAATATAGGCCGGAACCCAGTTCTCCAAGTTCCCTCGACTTTCCAGAGGCTCTTCTGAAGAGGCTGGGAGATCACTTTGGGTACCAGAGCAAACTTCAAGAACAGGCAGCATTTTATATTCTATGCTTAAAAAGGCAAACCGAGGAGCTTAGATGCAGAAGCTTTGAGGAGAAAATAGCTACTCGGGCTATTTATGCAGGAGGAGATTTTCACCGAGGACCTATTCAAGGGGTCCCTGCACGTCCAGGTTATCTATCAGGGGCTGCCCGCTCCAGAGGCAGCAACTTCTCCGCTGCCAACACGTGCTCGGGAGGCAAACCCGCGCTGCCAGCCGCCGCACCGTGCCCTGCCCGAGGTCCGCAGCGGCTCGGACCGGGGCTGCCCTCTCCTCCCACAGGGCTGCCGGGACTCCTCGCCCGCCGCTCCCTCAAGTCGCCGGGGCCGCCGCCGGGAGAATTTCCCAGCGCCGAAATTTCCCAGCGCCGAAGCCTGCCGGGGTCGGGCGCGGAGCCGCCCGCTCTCCCCGTAGCCTCCCTGCGCTTGTAAATCAAGAGGCTGGGGGGGGGGGGGGGGGGGGGGGGGAAGGGGGTGGAGAAGCGGGGGAGCGGCTTCTCCCCGCCCAGCGGCGTTTGCTTTAGCGACGCCGGCGGCAGGGGAGCAAGGCTCGGCGCCCTGCTGCCGCCCGGGGTGCCCGCCGGGCCCCGCAGCGGCGGGCGGTGCCTCCGGGAGCGGCGGGGCGGCCCCGGGGCTGCTCCGGCCGCAGCGAGAGCTTTTGTGTGCGAGTGCCGGCAAGGCGCAGGCTCTTCGCGCTCCAACAGCTGTCACATTATTTGCACTGGCTGTAAACAGCCTTCGCCACCCCCCCCCACCCCACCCCCCGAACAGAGTTAAATCCAGACTAACAATCCCCAGTTAGAGATCAAACCAACAACAGCAGCATTGTGTCTGCCTTCATTGCTCTACCATCAACTACTGCAGCTGGTTTACTCGAAACAAGGAACACCCTCTACCCACCTCCCCCCGCCCCCCCGCCCAGAAACGTGCATGTTCCCGGCGGTTGGTCAGGCCGAGCCGCGCTGCTCTGGGGGGCTCCGCCGGGCCGGGCCGGGCCGGGCCGGGCCGGGCCGGGCCGGGCCGGGGGTGTTGCTCCGCCAGTCCGATGCTGGCGGGGTCCCGGGCTCTACGCCCCACAGCGGAGAGGGGCTTCCAGCCCGCACTCCCGCTCGACGAAAAGCCTTATCAGAAGTTGAGCTCCGCTCTCGGCTTGGCTTTTGGCAAGGGCGAGGGGGGAGCCCCGCAGCAGCAGGGGGGCCGCGCTCGCAGCGCCGCAGCGCTCCGCAGCACACGGCGAGCTCGCCCCCGCGGCGCGGCCCCGAGCAGCCCGGGCTCCCCGCCCCCCCTGCCCCGCGCCCCGCCGGGCCGGCGGCACCGGCGCCCGACCTCTTATCGCAGCGAACCTCCCGCCGAGGGGCCCCTCGCCGCGGCTGGCCTTGCCCCGGCCGCTGACCCCGCCGCTGGCAGCCCGCGAGCAGCCGGCCGGCAGGGACGCGTTTCCAGCCTTCAGCCCTTTCCCCCCGTAAGGAAAGAAAAAGGAAGAAAAACCCCAATAACCTAAAACACGAGTCCGACTTCACTCGCTGTACAACCAGCTGGCAGCAAAGGAGTGTACTGCACACCCTCAGCCGGCCTTTTGTTGGGCACAGCTGGAATTTGGGTGTAAATCCCCGAACCCCCTTCCCTGCCCTTAATTATTTTTGTTTCAGCGGCAAACTTAAGAGGAGATGTGGAATTTACTGAACAGAAGCAAGGGAAAAATAAATCAACTCGAGGAAACCTTTCCTTGCCCAGCACTACCCAAATAATGCCTAGCACCACCCAAATCATGCACCTCCAAGGGAAAGGCACAACACAGCAACTTCCTCCAAGATCTGTGTACAAACGAACTCTTGAGGAGGCCACAGGAGCTGGAAGCGCACTTTCTAGGTGCTTAGATGCAGTCTGGGAGTCGGCACCAGCAAGGGGAAACAGCTGATTTTATTGGAAGCACATCTCGGCCTGCCTCCTGCCAACGGGCAGTGCTCCCCAGGCAAGTAAGGTGCTTCACACCATGATACGGCTCCAATCGACTTCCAAATCGGATTCACCGACAAATGATTCCAGTATGTACTCACAGGTCAGTATCATCGACTACTCATTGCCTTATACGTAGCTAGAAATCTGCTGGCCTGGTAAAAACCACCGTTAACACAACAATGTCAGCAAAGGCTGCAACACACTCTTGTGAGAGACCAGCGATTCGTGCCTACTGAGGCTCTTTCAGCACAAAGGCTTTTAGGAGGAAGAAGAGAGAGAAGGGGGGAAAAAAGGAGGGAGGGCTCTCGTGTTTCAGGGCTGCTGTCCCCTGGGAACCAAGAACCAAGTGTAGCTTCAATCAAATGCTGACTTCTCCTCCGGGAGCTCAGTAGGAAACCTGATCTCACTAGCTCATGCTTGCCTCCATGCATATATAGGCTGGGTTTTCTTTCATACCAGCAATTTGTATAAAGACAAGAGCCAATACAGTTTATTGCAAACGAGATCTTGCAGTAATGGATCTAGAGAGATATTTCTGTAGCTAAAATAAGACAACCTTCAGCCACCTGCTCAGGGCAGGCTGCGCTGCAGCCGCCCCCAGCTCTGCACGCATGGCTCCGCTGTGGGCGCCCCTGGCGCAGCACTGCACGGCACAGCCTCCCACGCATCTCCCTGAGCCCTGCATCCTCCCCAGCTGGCAGCAGCCGCCCTAGGTTGGGTTTTTGTGCAATGCCAGGTTACACTTCCATTAAAACGTTTACCCTGGGAGATCACTTCCTGCCTGCAAGTATTGTTCCGGCTTCCCCTGCTGCTCACAACTTTAGCCAGAGCTATTTCTTTCCTCGCCTACTGTGGTGTGCAGACCCCGGGAAGCATCCACCCCTGCCCGCTGGCCCTGGGCTGCCCTGGCAGGGCAAAGCATGGCACAGCACGGGAGGTCTGCGGGGGGGGGGGGGGGAAGGCAGGCGAGTCCTCCAGGCGGAGTTCAGCATAACTTCACACCGGGCTGCTTAATTCTGCACGGGGCTTTGCTAATACACTTTGTGCTTGACTACTGAAACGGGAGGAAAGGAAAACACTGCACGGGGAGCACGACCAGGCCAGAGCAAGGTGAGCCAGGAGGACTGCAGCCTGTAGGGAAGGGTTTCCCCCAACAACCAGCTCAGCCTCCTACTGCTATGGGCAAGCCAGAGAGGCTTAGAGCACAACCCAGCATGCCGAGGCGTGGGAGCAGAAGGGATTGCCCAGGGATCAGGGATCCTTGTAGGATCTCTCCATAGCCAAGAGCTTTTGCATGGAGAAAGTTTGGCCTAGGGAGGGAATTTACACCTAGAAAGAAGAGCTCAGCCCATCCCTTCTTCTGCCATTAGCAAGTTCCCTGTGAATTTCAAGGAGAGATGAGAATACGCCCCTCCAGCTTTGATTTCACTTTGCTGTCTCTACCTGCAGCCATGCACAAATGCCATACTCAAGACATGGCTAAACGAGCCTGGCAAAGCTCTCCCACCACCTCCAGGAGATCCCTGGCCACAAAGCCACCCCACTCCCGGGGAGCATGGGGGGAAACACAGCAGTGGGGGCAGGACAGGCAGCCCCACAGCCCCTGCTCCTTGCAAGCACAAGGACAGCCATCAGGCTGCCCCAGGCATGGGACCTGCTGCCTGTGCAAGTACAGGCATACTTCTCTCTACTATCAACTGTACCAGGCACTACTCCAATACTCCCATGGCGGAGAAGATTGGACTTTTATAACTGAGGATACAGGCCCAAATGTTTTGTAATACGCAAATACCGAAAGATGTACAAGGCCCCTAGGTGACATATTCCTGAGCATTAAATGAACACCTGGGATAAAAGCAAGAGCTACTCCAGCTGAAAACGAGAAGCAAAGCATGCTCTGAGAAAGAACAGGCTAGCTGGCAGTGCTGGCAGACTGCAATCCACTATGGGCCATCTGGAGGTGCATGGGGAACAACCCTGCCGCAGAGGTGCGCCGGTGCAGCTCCCAGCCGTGGGAGATTGCTTCGAGGTCAGCGGGAGCTGCGGAAAGGAGAGCGCTTTTGGCTGGAAGTGCTCTCGCTCCTCCTGGCCGAGGAGGAGGCGGAGGAAGCACAATGCCAGGCTTTCCCGGTGTAGGCTCAGCCGCAAAGCGCAGCCCCAAGCCTCCCCCTTTCCCCAGTGCTCTATTGAACACACTCAGCTCTTTATACAAGCCATTCCCAGAGTGGCTGGTGGATTCTGCGCTTTCCACTTTAATTGTCTTATCCAAATAAAGCTTTGTTTTCCTTAGCACGACAATCCCAACATTCAGGCCGAGATTTCCATTGGACAGAGGAGATATTTTATTCTCCGATTGTTTAGAGAGTCGGGGCTTACACGGAACAGCCCCGGCTTGTGTGCCTCTGCTCACAATGGGGTCTTTGCAGCCCCGGTCTCCGTCATGTAGATTCATTTTCCAGAGCCATCAGGATAAGAATCATTTTTCTCTAGATTTCATAGCTTTCCAAGTCTATCTTAGACTTTAACAAGTCTTTTAGTTTGCACCAAGACAATAAATTTAGTTTAATTTAGCTTCCGGTCTTTAATTTTAGCAGGTCCTTTTTTTGCATGCAAATCAATATGGCAATTACCATCTAAAAGCTCGCCCAGCCCTAGGTCAATGTAAATTGATCATTGTCCGCCTTCTACAAAATAACACCGGGAGTCTGTGGTGCATAATGAGATTATACTGGAAACTGTCTTTCAGATCACAAATTATATTTCAAGCTGTCAGGATCTTCTCCAAGTGGACTTCCTTGCATGTCTAATCACACGGCACCAAATCTGTCAGCTCACAAGGTAGGTTTGGGGCGCAAAGAGTGCTTCCGTGCAGAGGGAGAGTCCCAAATAATTTAGACAACAGTTTCGGAAAACAGGCAGGCAGGTACTGAAGCATGTTCTCACTCGCTAACTTTTCCAGCAGTGGGAAAGAGGAGGGGAAAAAAAATCTCCACTTGGCCAAGAACTGCTGTCCAGCAAACAAGGAAAAATGAATTTGCTGCTGGAAAGCAGCAGCAGTTTCCTAAACCCACATTTGCAGCGCGTTCTTGGCCTCCTCCTTTCCATCCCCACCTCATCTGCTCGGCCATTCAAAGGATCGCTGGCTGCCTGCTCCGGACAAACTCCCACAAAAGATACACTCCCCCAGGAGAGACGCCCCTGCCCACCACAGCCTCGGGACCTGAGCGGGTCAGGTCGGAGGGAAAGGCTGCTGTGGAGCAGGGACCGCTGTAAGCCCGTTCCCTGAAAGGACAGGAGGATTAACGGGAGCTGCTCACGGCCAGGGGAACTCCCCCTGCCTGCAGCCCCGGCCTCCGCTGCCTCCTGCACGCACACGCAGCCAGCCGGAGCGGCTGGCGTAGCTACAAGGGGTTAGCCCAGTTCCCCCAGCCAGCCCGCTCAGCTCCGCCACTCGAATCATTGCAAAACCAAGACAGAAGGCAGCAGACCCACTCTGGCCATCAATTATTTCTAAAACAACACCAGCCTAAGGAGGAAGTATTAAACTCAGCTTCATGCTGCTCTTTCTAAGCCTGCACTAAAACATGATCTATTGCGGTGTTCAGGGGAAAGATAGCATATCGCGTATCACCTGTGCAACCCAACTACGCTGCAGAGTCCCAGCAAGAGCCCACAGCTTTGTCAAGATGTCCAGAAATCAGAGCCTGCTTCTCCTCTGTACTGAGCACCAATTTACTCCGAGCCACATTTACTCCGAGGGCAATGTGGCTGCTAGAGCTATGACCTGAGCCGGAGCAGGCCTTTTGCCCACCTTTGCAGGGGCCACTCACCAGTCAAAAGTTGAGAGACCTTTTAAACGACAGCCGCAGATTGCTAAGACTACTTTGGTATGCACAGCACTCATTATTTTGGGCTGTGGTGGCCTGGGTCCATTTTATCCACAGAGACCTGAAAGCATGTCAACAACTTTGCGCAGTCTCGCAGCTGCACAGATCCCCAAAGTTTGCTTGTGTGGACTGTACAGGAGCCCCTGGAGCTTAGCCACCTCACCTCTGGCATCCCTGTTAGGGGGACCCAGGCTTCTTTATCAACCTTTAAAAAAGTGAATTATCATGGGATGTGGGAAGAGGAGAGGAAAGGGACAATGACTTAGAACTGCCCAAGATGCTGCAGATCCTGGCACATTCTGGTGAAGTGTGTGACACAGTGCCCAGATTGTCCACCAGCACAGGAATAAAGCCAAGGCACCAGTATTGTTTCAAGACCCAGTCCATATTTGGGCATTCGGTTCACACATCCTAAGCATCACTTTAAATATCAGAATAGAGACATTGGCCAATGTGGTTCATAATGCACTCAAATGGGAGAAGTCATTTCTGTTTGGTCTCAGATTACCAGCTTGGTCTTGCTGGGGGGGGGGGGGGGGGGGGCGCGGGGGGAGAGAGGGAAACCCTGCTGAGTCTGTTTGCACTGGTCTCTATTAGATATGCAACAAATCTGCCATTTCCGGCGTTGCTTCTATCTAATTAGAGATGTATTTAGATGTGACGTGTAAATAAGCGCTGAGCTGCCTGCTGCCCTGACTACGCGGACTGCTCGGGAGCATTTCCAATAAGGCTGTAGCGCCCGGAACCAGGGCTCAGACAAAGAGGAATGGGAATGGTCTGCGCTGCAGGCGAATCCAACAAAACCAGCTTTTATCTACCGCTCTAAAGCCTTAACTGCTTTTAATCTGTACCGCCCAGGCTTGCACGCCACGATCACATCTCATCCACCGAGGCCGTCTCAGTACAAAAGGAAGCTCACACGCACGCAGGGGCTGCAAATCACCTCCGGCCCGCCCCAGCCCCAGCGCAGACCCCGCTCGCCGCCAGCCCCCGCGCTCCAGGAGCTGTGCGCGCCCCCGTGGGCTCCCCGACGCCCCGAGGCAGGTCCGCCCGGCTGCTGCGCGCAGGGACACTAGCAGCCCCGCCGGGAGCGCACCGCGGCCAAGGGCGCGGGGAGCCGCCGACGGGGCCTGAAGGCGGCCGCGGGAACTGGCACACCCCCCACCCCCCCCCCAAGGCCGGGAACCTTCGCGGTGGGGCTTCCACTGCAATCCGCGGCGGGGGGAGGGGGCACGGCGGGGCCGGGGGAGGCGGAGAGCCGCCGGGGACGCCCTGCCGCCGGGGCTCGCCCGGCCGGGCCACCCCCGGGGCCCCGCCGAGCCCGAGGGGCTGCGGTGGCTCCCCCGGCCCCGTGGCCGCCCGACCCCGGCTCCAGGCCCTCCTCGGAGTTTCCAGAGAGAGGAAACTCCTGGGAACGAAATAATCTGGCGCTCGCCTGGTGAACTCTTTTCCTGTTGTGGGAAACAGCTCTTACGAAGCTGTTAGATGGACGGGGCAGCGCCGGGGGGCCGAGGCGCGCTGCACCGGCCCCCCCCTGCTCCGGCAGCATCCCTGCGGCCGCTGCTGCTCCCGCATCTTTCCAGGCCGGAGCAGCCGGCCTCGATCCCCTCTCGGCTTTAAGGGTTAACAACCATCGCCACCATAGAAAAAAAAAAAAAAAGAAGAAAAAAAAAAGAAGAAGAAAAAATATCGCGGTGACCTTTTCCTCTCCGACTCCCTCACTCTCCCTTTCAGGCTCCGGTTCCTGAGCTCGCAGGGAGCCTGAGCGGCTGTCTAGACCGATCTATCACAGACGGACAAACAATACCAGGAGAAGCCCCTGCCCGGTCCCTCAGCCTCCGCCACTCACCTTAGAAATGGCGAAGAACAGAAAAGTGACCGCGGTACCATCCTCCCTGGTATATTTATAGCCTTCCACACAGCCCACCTTCATGCCTGACAAATGAGATTTTGTCTGCTCTCTCAGCATACGCTCCAATAAACACACACACACACTTTTCTTTTTTTTTTTTTTTTTTTTGTGCCTGTTTGCTTTTGGTAACATTCCGGACTCGTCCCTCCGACCTCGGGGCGGGCGAGGGCTCACCACGCCCGTGCGCGGAGGCAGGTTAGATAGCCACGGCGGGAGGGGCTGGGGGGGCGGGGGGAGCAAGGGGCGACCCCGGCCGGTCATCCACACGCAACCTCCCAACCTGGAAACTTCAATGTCCGTATTCATCACGCCCTCTTCGCACCCAGCCCCCCTCACCCGAAGTGCTCCCTGGTCCCTGCCAGCCCTCCAGGTTGCGTATTAAAGAGGTATACGGGGTAAGGAGCCGGAGGTCCAACGCTGCAAAAGGCTGGGGAATAACTAATGAGCTGTGCAGCCCATTGATCCGGTGCATACTTCCTAATTAACTCTGAGTCACCTATTTGTGACAGCAATTCAAAGAACTGCACCAGGGATAAACTGCAACCCCGGCGCGCGAAGGCAACCCGGGGAGGGGGAGGCGGCCAGGCGGGGGGGCGGGGGGGGGTGGAATTTGCTCCTAATCCTCCTAAAAGCAATTAGGGTGAGCGCTGCGCTGGCTACCTCTCGGGAAGGGAAGAAAAAAAAAAAAAAGGGAAGGAAAAAAAAACCCACCCAGAGGCTCCGACAGCAGAACCGAAAGGAAATGAACGATGTGTCGCAAGCGCGACGGCACCGGGCTCCAGTCAGATAGGCAAGCACCAGCCTCGGGGACGAGAGTAGGCGAGACCGGTGGCCCCGAGGAGCGGCGCGGCGGGCAGCGGCGCGCACAAAGCTGCGGGGGCAGCGCGGGCTGGGAGGGGGCAGCGCGGGCGGCGGCGACCCGGGTGCGGCGGAGATACCGGCGGGGGGTTGCGGACGCAGCCACGGGGGCAGAGACCTCGCACCGCCCGCCCCCTCTCGCCCCCAGCTTTGTTCCCGAGCGACCCTGGCGGGGCACGGCTCTCCCCGGCTGCCCCCCGCGGTAGGGCCACGGGGAGGGGGCGGGGGAAAAAAAGTTAACAGAAACCTTTGGAAAATCCGAGCTTGGCTACGTTGTGCGGGCTGGGCTTCCCCCTCCCCCCCCCCCCCCCCTTTTTTTTTTAATACAAACACGGATACAAAAGCTGCAGGCTCCAAAGAGTACATGAAAGCAATGAACGGAGTTTCTGGAAAAGATTCATTAGTGGGAATTTATGCTGCGACGAGCTCCGAAGCGATACCATTAAAGCCAGTACCCACACTTTGTCAGTTTTACACAGCTCACTACAGTCTGGGGTTTTTTTGTTTTTTTTTTTCCCCTCGGGGGAGGTGCTCTTCGCCTCCCCCTCGCCCCCTCCGCGATCACCAAACCCAGGATCCGACAGACATCGCGGAAACGAGAGAGAGGGAGGGAAAAAAACACACACGCACACGCACACATCGAGAAAGAAAAGAGGAACGTGAACGCTCCGCAGCCCTCGCCCCCGGACTCGCTCCGCGAACATCAAATGCATGCCTCATATGCTGCGCAGAGCCGCCCCACTTGGCCCCGGCTTCACAAAGCAGCCTCCGCTGCCTCCCTGCCTGGCCGTCCCCCTCCGGCCGGCCCTTTGATGGCAAGCCCCAATCCTCCCTCCGGGTCGGTCTCTCAACTCCAAACTACATTTTAGGGCTGACTAAACTTCCGTGTCACGCCGGACCTCACGCCAGCACAGCTCCGCGCACGGGAAAGCCCCGGGCCGCCCTGCCCCACGTGCGCGGCGGCGCCCGCCCCGCCGGGGCGGAGGGAAGGGGGGGAGCGGCACCCGGGCTCTCCCGGCCAGGGGAAGGCAGCCTGCAGCGGGCTCTCCCCGCCGCTCACCTGTCCGCCGCCCCCGCACCGCCCGTTGCTCTCGGCGGGGAGCGCGGGGCCCGGCCCGGCCCGCCCGGCGCGGGAGCCGTCCCCGCTCCGCGGGTCGCCAGCGTTTTTCCTCGCTCGCCCCGGCCCCCGGGAGCCCCGCACCGCCGCTGCCCCGGTGCCTTCCCGATCGCAAAGTAGGAGTCGACGGGAACACCGCCACCACCCCACACACAGGCGCACCGGAGCGCCGACAGCGCTACCAGCAGCCGCCAACCCCCCGCCGCCGCCCGCCCCCCCCCACCGCCGCCCGCCCCCCCACTACCCCCAACACACCGCCCCAAGCAGGCATCTTTACAACCAACTGCCTTCCAAACTTCCCCTCCGCCGCCGCAGCCCCGGAGACGCACCGGGAGATCCCTCTCCCCCACGCCGCCGCCTGCCTGCCACTCCCGCCCGAGCCCCGCTGCCCCGCGCCGTAACTTTCGGCCGCCGCGGCGCCGTCCCCGCGGCGGGGCGAGGGGAGCCCCGCGGCCGCCCCGTCACCGCGGGACCCGGCGGCGGCGCTTCCTTACGGGAGCTGTTCGCGGAGCGGAGCACTGACCTTCCTGCCGCGTCGCGGGGCTGCGGCGTGCGCGGTCCGCGCCGCGGGTCTTACACCGTCGCCTCGCCCTGCTGCTCTCCCAGGAAGGGCAGCCCCGTCGGGGGTGGAGGAGAAGAGGCAAGAAAAGTTTCCCGAGCCCCCTCCCCCTCTCCGTGGGTGCGTGTGTCGCGGCTTGCCCCGGCGCGGGCGGGCCAGGGAAGGGGTGCGGGAACGCAGGGAGCTGTGGGGGGCGGGAGCGCGGCCGCCGCCTGCGCCGACGGGGCAGGTGCCCGCGGGAAGGGCTTTGCTTCTCGGCTCGGCTGCGCTCAGCAGCGGGAGCGGCAGCCCGCGATGCTCATTCCGGCTGCCGGCTCTGGTTTGGCAGCGCCATGTTGCTGGCTTGCTCCGGGCGAAGTTCCTGCGCTGGCGAGCGCGGCGCTCCCCACATCTCGCCCGCGCCGCCGTCTCCCGTGCCCTGGCCGCCGCGGCTTTGTGTGTGTGTGGCTGGGGATTTAATTCTCCTCCTCCTCTTCTCCTCCTCTCTCTCCCTCTCTCTTTTTCTTCCTCTCCCCCCCCCCTCCCCTCTTTAGTCCGCCGGGAAAGCCGCTCTTCCTCACCTTGCCGCTGGGAGACCGGGCTCCGTCTGCTGCACGCTGCGCTCCCCTCGCATCCCCCCTCCCTCTCTCCCTCCTCCTCCTCCTCCTCCTCCTCCTCCTCCTCCAGCCGCCGCCTCCCCTCCCTTCCCCTCCCCCCGGGCAGGCGCTGCACCGAGGGAGCCGCCGCCAGCAGCAGCGGCAACGGCAGCAGCAGCAGCAGCGCCGCCACCGCTTTTTCCCTCTGCAAGTTTCCCCCTCCCCTGGCTGCGTTTCCCTGACCAGCCAGGCAGGGCTCGCCCGGCCGCGCACCCGTTCTCCCCCCTTGCCCTGACTAATTGATTTGCGCCCCTCGCCAGCCCCTCGCCTCGCCCGCTCCCCGCGGCTGGCACAGGTCGCTGCCGAGCTGCGGTGCCCCGGGGGTACTCCGCGCTCCCCGGCCGGCGGGGTGAGGAAAGCCGCCCCCCCGCCCCGCTGATACTCTCCTCGCTCGCTACCCAGAAGGCCAGTGGAGATCCGCAATTACCATAAAGCTCCGCTCACTCCGCTCCACCAAGCTGTCAAAACCCCGGCGGCGGCGGCGCTGCCAGACACCGCTGTGAGGCTCCGCGGCGGGTTGCGCCGCGCTGCCACCCCCCGCCGCCCCGCTCGCCTCGGCCCCGCCGCCGGGCGCCCCCGGTCCTCTCGCAGCGCTCTCCCCCGCGCGCCCCGCCGCACCGCGGCGCCCGGGATCACGCCCCCCGCAGTACAGCCCGCGCCCCCCACCCCGACCTGCCGGCTCCGGGATCCCCCCGTCACGCAAGGGCATCCCCGCCGGCCCAGGACCCGCCGAGGGCTTGCAGCCGTCCTTACCCCCTGCAGGGGTCACGGCGCACATGGACCCTTTCTCCCGCAGCCTCCCACCCGCAGAGGGGTTCCCCGGCCCCGGGGCCCCTCTCTAGGCCCACCCGCCGCCCCCAACTTCGCGTGATCCGCGGCACGGCCGCGCCGATATACGCGTTTTCCCCCGGTCCGCTTCTCCGAGCTCTGAATCGGGATGGAAAAAAAGCCACTCGTTTGTCAGCGTCTGCATTGCGGGGGGGCCGGGGGGGGACCTTATTAAAGCGCGTTTTCGCCTGAGCCGGCTTTGGCAGCCCTTAACGCGCTTTCTGCTACGTGTGAGCGGTGTGGCAACCCGGGGTGGGATGGCAGCCGAAGCGCCGTTTCCCTCTCTGGCATTTCTACGGCTGCTTTAAGTTTTCTGCCCGGGTTGTGGAGCCCTTTAATCTCCGGGTTGATAGTTATCCGCTGCATCTATTTACTTTGGCAAGGCAACTTTTGGCTCGGCGAGCTCCACTCGTAAATTTCAGGTTCATAACGCCCATCCCCGCCGATATTCCCGGGTTTGGTCCCGCGGATGCCGCGGCGCGGAGGCTCCCGGGGCGGCCCCGGCCTCAGGGCCAGGCGGGCCCTTGGCTCCGCAGCTCCCCCGCACCGCCCGGCGCCTTCCCGGGGAAGCGGGAGTTTTGCCACCTCAGCGCCGCCGGCGCCGCATCCAGCCCTTCTCGCCGCCGCGCCGTGTGGGAGCGACTGCCAGCCAAACACCGGGCGATTAACACGGACAATTCGCCCCGGGGGGGATTTTTAATCGCCACGTTCAGGACCCTGCACGTAAAAGGCTGCTGAGACGCTGCGAGCTGCAAAAGCTTTCCCCGCCGAGAGCGCGCAAGCAGCAAGGAGGGCGATGAGTGTTCAGCGCCAGAGCAGGACTGCCGGGGCTGCCTGCCTGCTCTCCGCCGCTACTGCTTGATAGAAGACCAGGAGATCCCGAAAGTTGTCCCTAACAAAGACATCCCACCCTCCTAATCCATAAGTTTATAATCGAGAATCTAAGCCTTGTCTGGAAAAAACGTGGGGGTCACCAGATGCTCGGGGAGGGGGACACAGTGTACACCCCACACACGCGCACACCCGGGTCGCGGCCAGAGGGTTAGCATTTCATTAAACTGCCATCACGAGGCTTTAGGTTTTCGCCACGTCTCTCTTAAAAAACTCGCCCGTCTCAAAGCAGAAGTGAAATATCCACCGCCTGAAACCCGAAACTCCAGCCGCACCGCTCGGCTTCCTCGCAGGGGAGCCCAGGGAGCCGCCGAGCGCGGCGGCCAGGCTGCGGTGCCGACGGGGCGTACGGCCCCGGGCAGCGTCCGGGTTTGATCCCGGCGCGGCGGGCCACGCATCTGAAAAGGCTCACACAGGTTTTTTTAATCTCCGATAACAAGCAGAAGGACACCTGGCCTATTACGCTGTAAAGCTATTTTTTATAAAGATGTTTTAGGGCTAGACATTAAAAGTTATTAGACTGAACACACGTGAGTTACAGGCACACAGCTGGAGGAAAGGCCTCTGCTGGTTTGTTGGGGTTTTTTTTCCCTTTCCTAGGGAGAACCTCATTAAAATTGCTTCTTTCGGTAGGAAAGCAGAACTAGCGTGTCTCCCGGCGAGGTGGCCGTAGCCGCGGCTTCCTGGCTGCGTTGATCCGGGCTTTGTCTGTCCCCGCAGGTCTGGAACCGCGATGCCATCGGCCCGCACTTGTATCACAAAAGTCGCACACTTCCCTTTTCCCGGGCTGCGAACTCCGGATCACATGTGTGCGCCTACAGCGTGTGGCTGGGTGGCTGGGGATGGGTTTTTATTTTTTTTTAAACTAATGACTTCAAGTTATCTCGGGGTAAACTCGCTCCACTTTTATTTTTAAGCGTAGTTAAACTTTCTTTCTTCGTGAACGCAGTTTCCTCCGTGGAGGGGAGGAACAGACCCGCGCTTGTTTGCCTCTGTGCCTTTTTTGTTCCTCGGGTCCCCGAGCTTTGCAGCAGGAGGCTGGCGGCTCCTGGCGAAGACATTGGGGCTTCAGTTCGCTCCTCCCGCGGCCTGGCTCGGCCCGGCTGCGCGCCGCGCCGCCTTCCCCGGCCGCGGGTGAGCCAGGCACCGCCGAGCTAACCTCGGAAAATTCAGAGCATGCTCTTGCCTTGCGGATTATACCAGCACCACCACCACCACCCCCGCTCCGGAGGGAACTGACCCCCGGGTCAGGCCGCTGCACACTGCTTTCTCCCCGGGAGCGGAGGGGGGGCTCCGCGCACAGATGCTTGGGGCTCCGCGCTGCTGCCGCTGCTGCTGCTGCCGCCACGGAGCCGGGCGAGGATGCGCTCGCAAAAACGGCTGCTCCGATAATGCTAAGTACTTAACCTCCTCGTAAAGACAAATCCATTGTTAATGGCAGAATGGGCTTCTCGCAGGAGGCTTCCAAGTGGGATGGCTTTACGCCGGCTCTCATTTACCTCCAGCGCCGCCTCTAATTGGAACACACACACACACACTGCCCCCGGCCCGCGCACCTCAGAAAGTTGGGGGTTAAACGACAGGAGTAGCGAGGCCGGGCCCCGGCACCCTCCACGGCCGCTCCCCTGCCCGCCAAACGGCAACCGGAGCACGCGGGTCTCCCGAGCACGGGAAATGAGAGAGAGGGGAGACAGGCGCTGCGAAGGTAAAATGAATTAATGCGAGCGAGGTGCTCAGACAGCCTGGTGATGAGTGCTAGGAAAAGCCTATAAATAACAGATCACTGTCCTAAGCTCTGAATTGCCCTGCTTGAGTGTGTCTTAAATCAGACCTTTATCATTGCTTATTGTAAGGCAGTGGAATTTAATGGAAGTGTAGAAATCTGAATAACAAAACAAGACAAGCCTCAATTGGCGTTACACAGGGTCTGCACCGCTTTCAGACCTGACACGGTGCCAGCATATTGTTACACCGACATGCAAACTCCCCGTGCAATCAAGGGGGTTTTGCATAGCAGAAGTACTATAATTTTACTTCGTAGTTCATGGCTACTCTGTTGACAGGAGATCCATTATTTTCTCTCCCTCTCCCCAGAAGAGCCCGAGACGCGCTCGGTTCATGGACTAAGCGCCGATATCTTTCTTACAAAGCCGAATGACAAATCTCTCCGGTTGTGTTTGCTTTGCTCCGCACCTCTTCCCCGATCCACTGAAGAGCGGAGATGCCCGCGATCCTCCGGGCCCCGTTTGCCGCTCGGACCGGACAGCCCGGGAGGGACAAGCAGGCAAACAAATACACGCACGCCTCGGCCAGCCTCCAGCCGGGAAGCTCGGCCTGCCGCCCGCCGCCCGGGGCCGGCTGCCGCCGCGGCGGGGAAAGCGCTTGCCGGCCCGTGCAGAGCTCGGTGAGGAAGGCACAGCGCCGAGCCCACCGGGGCGGCCGCGGGGGGACGGGCTGGAGGCACGGCCCCTGCCCGGGGTAAGAAAGGGGGGCGGCAGCCCGCTGCAGGATAAGGGCAAGCTAGCTGCGAGCTGCCCCCTCCACCTCTCCCACTTGCATACCTCGGCCATTTTGTCTGCTTGCGGCGCGCCTGTGTCCCGTCCCCCCCCCCCCCCCCCACCCCCGCACCGTCCCCTCGGGCAGAGCGCTGCTGCGGACCCGTGCCCCGGGCGCGGGGGCCGGGCGCTGCCGGCGGCGGGGCGGGCGGGCCGGCCGGCCAGGAGGAGGTGAAAGCAGGGCCGCCGGCAGCCCCGGCCGCTCCTGCCAGCGGGGAGATGCAGCCGCTAGGCAAGGCCCTGCAGGGGAGGGGGCGTGCGCCGCACAAGTCTGAAGAGGAGTAAAAATAGCGCCGGCGAGGTTGTCGCTCTCCTCGCCTCCCCCCAGCGCGGCGGGGGGGCAGCGGGCGGCGCGGGGGGGGGCTCGGCGGGGGGGCGCAGACCGAGGACGGGCTGAAGCCAGACAAAACCCCTGGCCCGGCCGGAGAGCAGTGTGGGAGAGGTTGAGCCTTCGCCTCTGAAGGCGATGCGCGGGAGCCGGGGGCTGCGCCCCCTTTTCCCGGTGGGGTCCCTCAGCCCCGGGGGGCGCCGGCTGCGCCCCGTCTCCGTCCCTCGGCGGCCTGGGAAGGAGCGGCAGCGAGCGGCGGCTCGGCGGAGGCACGGCAGTCAGCACGCTCCTGGGTTTAAATATAATACGGCGGCCGGGGGAACCGCCATGGTTTGAAGGTGTGTTTGTGCAGACTACAGCTTGTATGTTAATAATTGGATACAGTCGATGAATCACCTCCGTCCTCCTTCTGGTTTTGTTTTTGTGTTGTGTTTTGTTTCGGAGGGGGTGGGGAGAGAATGCGAGGAGACGATGCCGTGGCTCGGCGCTGAATACCAATTCTGCACCCGGGTTCATAAACACTGGGGTTATTCACTCGCCCCAGAGGTGACAGCGGAGGCCTCCGCCGCCCTCCGAGCCCGCGCCCCGCGGCGCGGCCCCCGGGCTCGCCGCCGTGCCGAGCGGGATTTGCGCCCCGGCTGGAAGCCCGCAGCAGCGGGTGGCTCGCCGGGGTGCATACATATGAAATTGGAGCCTGCAACATCAAAGCGGCAGTGGAGCGGGGGCAGGGAGAGGCTCTCGGTGTGTATACGTGTGTACTTTTCCAGAGAAAAGTCCCTAATTTTTCAATTCGGATCCCCCCCCCCCCATCACTCGCATGGCAGACACGCGGAGAGATTCTTTAGTCCTGTACTTAACACTTCACAGTGTTTTTAGCAATTAAGGCGAGAGGGGGGTGGGTATAAAGATAAGCCACTTTTTCGCCCTGCAAGTGTGAAAGATAAGATAACAGTAAGCTGGGGCAAAACGTCTGCTTATAGCCTCCCCCCAGCGATTCTGATCGGTCACCTCTTATCGCAGAAAATGTTCATTTCGAAAGCAGCTTCAAAAAACCAAGGGAAAATAAAAGTATTTTCCGTACAGAAATGCCATTTAAAACCCCGTTCCCACTTCATCTCCCAACGTCGCGTCCCTGTCCCCCCCCGCCGTCCCCCCCTGCCATCGCGGTACCCAAACCAGGGCAGCAGCCGCCTCCCAGCGCGCCTCTCGGAAATTGCCAAACACGCAGGTAATCTGAGGACTGAAACCTGCCAGGCTCGGAGATTAGCAGCGCGCCCCGCTCCGCGG